>NC_056631.2:201686386-202003886 GCF_002870075.4 Lactuca sativa | reverse complement strand
CATCCCTGCTAACATATTTGATACGGGAGCAAATGCTTCAATGAGTGTCGATGTTACGCATCCTATTTCTCTTTCAACTTCATTACCAATCATTTCATCATCCTCCTTAGTTTCGTTACCACCATTTGTTCTTCTTACATCAACTGTCACCACATAACCAATCTTTGACAATATCCTAAACCAACCTATCACAACTTTGTTTTCCTCACAATCCACTGAGCCACAAAAACCTAATTCTGATGATGAAACCGAAGGAGGAGGTTTCGGAGGTACATTGAATATTTGCATTTGGATTCAGAGGAAGAATAAATTCCTGATCATATGCTAATGTCAGGAAAAAAATTTAAAGTGCTAAATACAAAGCTTAATTCTATTCTTCAATTTCAAGTAGACTCTGGCTCCAAGCATTATGTATCAGGAATCAAAGTTGATGTGATGCTAAAAGCAGTAGAGCATCGTTTTTAACATAAAATTCATGTAAATGATAAAAATAACAAACTTCGGATCAAGGCTCAGAATGATCTGTATACCTCTTCGTTAAAGGAGCTTTGAAATGTTGCAAAAGAAAGGCATGTTCTCTTCATAAAAGATGTGAAGAAGCTATGAGTGGATGTGAATTTCAAACTCGAAGAATTGAAGAAGGAATTTTCGAGTGAAATTCATCAAGTAAATGATCGTTATAATTCGATTAAGGAGAAAGTTGATATTATAGCGGGGGAAGTCACTAATTTCATTCAAACATTTCAAGCAACTGTTCCAACATTCGAAGCCAAGGCAAATGAAGATAAAAATCAGTTTGCGAAACTGAATGCTCTTCTTGCAGAATTAAAAGAAGTTGTCCCCAAGCCTACTCCAACATCATTCTTAACTCCTTAGTTTCTTACTCAAAAGTTAAACCTTCTTCATGAAGTCATCCTAAAGGTTGTTGCTCCTATCACGAAGTTTGCTCAAATGTTACCACAGAATGCCCTACCTGCTGTCACAGGGGTGCAAGGGGGAGAAAGGAGGATGAGTAAAGGTTCAAAAAACGATAATAAGGGAGAAGGCATTGGAAATAGAAATGAAGATGCAAAGGTTGTAGGGAAGGTACTGACTTCGCAAATTCCAATTTCATTACCTATCAACACTGATTCTATTTCAACAATGATTGTGACAACAAAACCACTTGCAAGACCTGTTGTCAAAGGAATTGTAATTGGTTCATAAATTGAGGGAGGAAGCTCAAGTTCCTCAAAACCGAATCCAGATTTGAAAGATAAGGGAAAGGTGTTTTAGTCGAAAAGTCTAAAGAAGAAAAAAATAAGCAGAAGTCAAAGCTGAGATAGAACTGTTGGATAAGGTGTCTAAGTCCATAACTTATTTGGTGTATACTTGACCCGACCCGGCATGGTCCATTTGGGTTGCACTTCACCCGAACAATTTATGGATTATTTTATGAGAGTTATACACATATGTTTATTAATATATTATAAGTTATAATATATTAATATGAAGTTATGTTATTTAATTAGTCTTAGTCTTAAATTAATTATGAATTAATTTGGAGATTAAAAGGAAGACTAATTAGATTATGGGCTATTGATTTTATATGGTGTGGGCTAACACTCATTTGTTAATGGGCTAGGCTTGGATGGAAGTCCATGGATGATCCATGGAGCTTTTAAACCATGGGTCCTTGGAAAAGGAAAGGTCATGGGTTATTAGGGTTTCACCCTAACCATGTACACTATATAAGCATGCTTATGGTGCATGAAATGTGAACTAGTGAACTAGTGTGTGTGCTTGTGTGTGGCCGAAATTAGTGTGTGTATACACTCTCTCAAAGTTTTCCAAGAGTTTGTGGTGATTTGTGATTTCATTTGAGACATTCACATTATTGGTGCTTGGCCCTCAAACTCCTTAAGAATCAAACTCATGAAAAAGGTATGTAATCTCTTCTAACTCTTTTATGTTTAAAAGTACCCCATGCCATGTTAGATAGGTTATGAACCTTGGAAAATTATTATTTTGCATGTATTTAGACAAACATAGATCCAAGGTTTATTAGGGTTGCATGCACACTTAGGAAGTGTTAGATTGCTCAAAACCCAACAGTGGTATCAGAGCCTAGGCTTGCTTGTTTGATACTTGATGCAAAATAGTTGAAAAAGTCGAAAAACTTGCTGTCTGCCTGATGAACTCGCCGAGTCCATGGGGGGACTCGCCGAGTTCATGTGTATCTTCAACCTACTCGCCGAGTAGGTTCATGCACTCGACGAGTAGGAGCCACAGAGTGCAGATTTTCGACTTTTGCTGCTGGAAATGGACTAGAAACATTACCCTAAACTGTTTTGGTGTTTTAAAACTTGTTTAGTTGGTGTAATGGTTGTTCTAATCCATTTACAATAGCATATATCAAAATTCCATGATTTTTATGTGTTCATATAATTCTTGAAATTTTGATGATCATGTTCATGTTCTTATGAATTTAGAAGATGATAGGAATTATTTGTTGAATTGTTTAGAATTAATTCTTGATCATTTATGTGTTTTAATGGAGTCCATAATTTGTCCTCAAGTTATGGATATCCAAAGGTCACTTTCTTTAACACGCACATTTAAACACATAAGTTACATGAAAATGAAGAGTCTTCATTTTTATGAACCTTTAATTCATAAGTTATGAAATGAAAAGTTTTGGATAGTTACAAAACTTGCCCTCAAGTTTTGGAATTTGTAAAGTTTCACACACTTTAATAAACTTTAATTCCAACCCTTAGAGTTTTAATAGTTAAAATTCAACCCTTATACTATTTATAACATTAATGGTTAATTATTATATATATGTATAAGAATAAGTCGTTCTACCGTTAGTAGGCCTCATTCACGAAGCCGGTCTATAAGGTGGGTATAAGGTTGTTGCCTATAAAATGGCAACTTAATGGGTGTCCACTCTCACCCACCACTTGCTTGACTGGTGGAGGGTCGTTAGCCGAACAGGTAGGACAATGACTTTAAATCCTCATTAAAAGTATAATGATTATTATAAAGTAACTAAACCTTTTTAATTCCCAATCTTAGTTATTTTAAGAAAAATGTGAACATGGTGCTAGTCCATGGAATTCACACTTTGTACCTTACCAAGTCATTGGTGGAGCGTGTGTGGTTAACCGACACACTAACTTGGACTAGTAAGGATCACGAAGGGTGACTTAATGTTTGTCATAGATCAATGGAGCGTATGTGGTTAACCGGCACATTGATTAGGTGATAATATTAAGGGTATGAAGTGAATTAGCATGGTTATTCACACCTTGTTTTGTGATCCTCGGCATCCCAGTCACAAAACTTGAAGGGCACAATCGAGATTGTAACATGCCATTGAAAAGTTCAATGAATCTCAAAAGAATCTAGGAATTTCAAATCCAATTAAAACCTAATAATTCATTTTGTTTTTCATGGTGGAAATTGATGAATCGTCATTCACCTACCTTTCAAATATATTATTACTTAGATTACGGCATCCCTCTTCTAAGTATAATATATTGTGATTGGGTCCTAGCCTTAATATTACATTTGGGTGTCTTATTAAGGATTCTATATATCTAATCTAAACTTGCTTTCTTCTTTCAGATGTCTTCCAACACTAATGCTTCAGGCTCTAACCCAACTAGTTCTTTCTCTCTCATGAATCTTTGTGGGAGGGTCATCTTTGATGGTTCCAACTTCATGGATTGGATTAGGAACATCAGGATGGTTACTCGTTATGAGGACAAGGAATATGTCCTCGATAAGGAGTTAAAAGAGCTTGATGAGTCTACTGCTACTCCTGAGGAGATCGCTGAATTCAGGACACATGAGAGAGATGCTACTAAGGTGGCATGTATCATGATGGCCACGATGACAGCCGAGCTCCAAAAGTCATATGAAGATTTCTACCCTTTTGAGATGCACCAAGACCTGATGGAAAGGCACCATCAGAGTGCTCGTCAGGAGCGGTATGAAATAATCTCCTCCATAATAACTACCCGCATGAAGGACGGTGATTCGGTCACGGCCCACATGCAAAAGATGCAAAGGTATGTGGACCGTTTGCTGAAGCTGAATGTGAACATCCCTGAGGAGTTGGCAATTGACATCATTTTGCACTCCTTACCTTCTTGTTATGACCATTTTCGTATGACATATCATATGAACAAGGAGGAAGTTACCCTCAGCAAGCTTCAAGGACTCTTGAAGACCGCTGAAACCGGTCTTAAGGGCAAAGCGGTTGTTACCTCTACTACTCCTACTCCAACATCTACCCCTGTTTTGGCTATCGGGCAAGGCAAAGGGAAAAAGAGGAAGCACCCTTCGAAGGGTACCAAGGGAAAGTCTCTTGAAGGCTCCTCATCGAAGACCAAGAGCGGTTCTGTCACTCCTTCTGCCATTCCCAAGGATGCTGAATGCTACTATTGCTATGAAAAGGCACACTAGAAGCGAAACTGCCCTAAGTACTTGCAGGATCTAAAGGATAGGAAAGTGAAACCCACCCATGCAGGTATTTACACTATATTGTCTAATTACTCAACATATTCTAACTCTTGGGTGCTTGATACAGGATGTGGTATTCACATATGTTCTGATATGCAGGGCCTAAGAAGAAGTGAGGATGTGGAGCACGGGAAGATAAACTTGATCATGGGGAATAGGAAGGCTTCACCTGTTTCCAAGATTGGATTTTATACTTTGTTGCTTAATAATGGGTTAAAATTAGATTTGAATAAATGTGTGTACTCGTCTGAAATGGCGAGGAATATTATTTCTTTTCATGCTTTGTACAAACAAGGTTTTACCTTTTCGTTTGATAATGAATGTGGTGGTATTAATGCTTTCTTTAAAAATGTGTTTTATTTTAAAGCATTACCTTGTGATGGTGTGTATGAAACTGTGTCGATTGTAGACAACTTAGGAAATAATGTGTTGTATATTGATTCTTCTACTAGCCTAGATAAAGCATCATTGTGGCATTGTCGTCTTGGACATGTAAACAAGAAACGCATAGGCCAACTCCAAAAGAGTGGAGTCTTGGAGTCATTCGACCTTAAATCGGATGATAGTTGTGAATCTTGTCTACTTGGAAAGATGACAAAATCACCCTTCACTGGAACTTGTGAAAGGGGTGAGGGTTTGTTGGACCTAATACATACTGATGTATGTGGGCCATTCAAAACCGCCACAAGGGATGCTAATCGGTATTATGTGACTTTTATTGATGATTTTAGTAGATATGGGTATGTCTACTTAATCAAACATAAGTCAGAAACCTTTGAAAGGTTTAAGGAATTCAAACAGGAAGTAGAAAATCAATTGGGCAGGAACATTAAGATGCTTCGATCCGATCGAGGTGGTGAGTATCTTAGTACCGAGTTCCTTGACTATCTTAAGGAGTGTGGGATTGTCTCACAATTGACTCCTCCCAGGACACCACATTTGAATGGTGTAGCTGAGAGGCGTAATCGAACCTTGTTGGACATGGTTCGCTCTATGATGAGTCGAGTTTTGCTACCAATCTCTTTTTGAGGGTATGCCTTAGAGACTGCCGCCCATATCCTTAATCTAGTCCCTACAAAGAAGGTTACCAAAACACCTCATGAGATGTGGACTGGGAAGGTTCCCAATTTGGACCACATCAAGATTTGGGGTTGCGAGGCTTTCATGAGGCGTGAGACTCATGATAAGCTCGAACCCCGAAGTGAAAGGTGTATTTTCATCGGCTACCCACAGAAATCCTTCGGTTACCTCTTCTACAGACCCAGTGAGAATGTGGTCTTTGTAGCGAGAAGAGGGGTCTTTCGTGAGAGAGAATTTATAAGCCAAGGAGACAGTGGGAGGAAAATTGATCTTGAAGAAATTCAAGAAGCAATTGGTGAAGGAACCTCAGACACTAGCAATCAACCTGAGGAGGAAACTCATGTTGAGCAAGCTGACATGTCTGTACCTCCGAGGCGTTCCACACGGGTTAGGAACGCACCTTCGTTTTATTATGGCTTTCATATTACTACGGAAGGTGATACGTTTATCAGCGATAGTACACTGGTGTAGGGTTTCAAAGCACTCCATGGATGATGGCAATGGGCCCCTTTGATGAATTCTAGGTTAAAAGCCCAAGACTTGTCTTTTCCCTATAAATAGTCATGTATTATTCATTATTAGGGTTAAGAGTTAGGCAAAATGTAGCCGCCACGTTGTGAGGTTTCTTGTAGAGTTAGATTCTTATTTCTTAAGTGTAATTTGTTCCTCACAATTTAATAAATCGAGTGATCATTCGACATAATCTTCATATTTGTGTTTGTTCTTATTTTCCGCATATTGTTCATCAAATCTCAATTAGGGTTTCAATCCCAACAAGTGGTATCAGAGCAGGTCTTTGAAAATCTATTGATTTTTGAAGTATCGGTTCTTGATTTGGTGATTTTCTGCACATATATTGAAGATTATTGGTGTTTTTGCGTTTTGGAATCAAAGATCTGTTCAAGTTACTGTTCATGGATACTTTTGTTCATCTACTGTTCATGTGGTATTTTTATTCCGATTCTTATTTCATTCGTTATATTCTTGCTGATTGTGGGTCGTTTTTACTTTTCTATCACATTCTTTCATTGGATCCAGTCCATTATGCACTTCATGCTTACTTTATAAGCCCAAACCTATTTCTTGTTCATTCCAGTTCTTCTTGATTCACGCTTATTATCGATAATGCAATCTTGAAATCAGAAGATTGTTATTCCTGGATTCATTCAATTGATTTTTGATTGAAAATCGATTATATATTGAGATCCAACTGTTTCCTTCAATCTTTGATTTGGTTTATGTTTGATGACGGGATTTGGGTTATTCGATTTTCTTATCACATCATTTTTTTCGAGCCCTTGATTCATCCTCTATTCAATTAATTTCAAGGTTAATTTATTAACTGTAAGAAATTGATGATTATTTCGATATTATTACCATGTGAGTGATGATTTTGGTATGATGTTTAAATCTGCTCTTTGAAAGACTGATGAAGAACAAAGTGATTGTTGATCTGAAACTCAATCGATACTTTGAGGCTCGTTGTTTGTTATCTTCTGTGTTGGTGATGGGCTTCACAATTTGTACTAGAACTCAAAGGAATGAAATCGAGTTTGTAATTTAACTGAATTGAATTAAAGGTGTTCCAGATGGTCAAGCGCTAAAAGGTCATCCGTTGTTCTTATGAATCACGGTGGAATGGGTCTCGCAAGCGGATTTTCTCACAAATCGGAAAAGAAATCTAGACCTGGACTCGGATTTTTGAAATGGATTGACATGATTTGGAACAAAAGTGTATTGGAGCTATCTTGATGCCCTGTTCGCTTCGCCAAGCAGGTCTCTTAATAGAGGCTTGATAACAATGATGTTGGTCTTACCTACGAACGAACGAAATTGACTGTGATATGAGTGTTTCATGAACTGCAAATGAATCAATCTCAATTGGGACGAACATTGGTCAATAGAAAAGTCAAAATCGCTGTGAAATTCTTACCTGTGAATGCTCGTCTACTGTTCTTCTCTTTGGGCTATAATCGTCAAAATTGAAGCGAATCTATGATTGGGTTTGTTTGTTGCCTTGGAACGAAAGAAAGGAAGACAGAAAGCGAACTTGGGTTCGGGTGCTAGCTCTTGGAACGAAAGGGCTTGAAGCGAATGTAGAGTGAGAACAATAAGCGAACTGGGAATGGAGACTCGCCTTGGGGTATAATCAACGGAATTGGAACGAACCTCTATCTTGGATTCGCGTGTTTAAGCTGGGTTCGGTTGTTAATGGTTGGAGCGAATGAAGGATGAACCGAAAGCGAAAGGAGTTTTGTTTGATGAAGCTTGAGTTGGAATAAGAAACGAACCGAACGTTCGGTTATGTTCGCGTGAATAAATGGCGATCTTGAAACGAACCTTGGTTCGGTTGGTTGTGCTTGAAACGAAAGTGTGATCTGCGTGGTTTAGATTTTGGGGTCTAGCACTTGTTCCAGTCGCGCATTCCTTTTATCAGCGTCTAAATTGGGGAAGAAGATAGTAATGTTTCATTTTTGCTCCCTGAAGCTTCAACGATCTGACACTTTTGGTACCTGTTGTTTTCACAGCTTGGTAATTTTGGCTAAAGTTCAGAAATTGTTACAAATCAAGGAGAAATTGATGCAGAATTTCTATCTAGTCCCCTGACTTTCAGCAAAGTGACAGTTTCAGTCTATATTTCAGAAAAGTTTGCAATTTTAAGGGCTGGTGAACAGTTTTGGATTTTTCAACGCTCATATTTTTTCGTGAACAGCAAAATAATGATTCCATCAAGTCTTGGCGGTTCGGAAAGTCATTTTTCGTGATAACGTCAAAATTTTACGACTTTTTCGGATTTTATACTTCATTGTATATATCATTTTGTCGCGGGGGAGCTTAGTAAATTTTTTATCCATTCAAGATCATTCTCATGACCATTTGAAGGCTTTATAATCATGTTTTTGATAATAAATCGGGGGAGAATTTGGTATGGTCATTCAAAATTGGATTTGTGACTTTTCAAAGTTGAAGATTTTTGATAAAGCTTGTGGTAGAATTATGAAGGTAGCTTTTACAGTGGAAGTTTTTCATCGAGCTCTGCTAAAGCTTTTACAGAGAAGTATCCTTTACAGCAGAAGTTCTTTATTGAGCTCTGCTAAGGACTTGTTATATCTCCGACTTCTTGTATTTTCTCGATCCAGTGGCGTTACGAATCTTAAAGTTTGGGTTGTTACATGATATTTTTTGATGGCTTATATCATTAGCTTATTTGAAGATCATTGTGACTTGGAGGGGGAGCTCTTCAAAGACAAGAAGTGATTTAGTTTCTTTGTTCTGAAATGAGTTTTTATGGCGGGTTTGGTTTTCATGAAGATTCTTTAGGATTACATTCGAAAATGAAGTTTAAAGACATTACTTCAGTGCTTGATTTATATATCTTAGAGCCCGTGTTTGAAGACTATTGAAGAATCAAGATTCGTGGATTGCTTCATATATTCCTCGTTGCAAATCTTTTTATTTGCTAGATGCTTGTTTTGGAAGTTAAAGCATTGTCATCCATTCCATACTTTGAGGGGGAGATTGTAGGGTTTCAAAGCACTCCATGGATGATGGCAATGGGCCCCTTTGATGAATTCTAGGTTAAAAGCCCAAGACTTGTCTTTTCCCTATAAATAGTCATGTATTATTCATTATTAGGGTTAAGAGTTAGGCAAAATGTAGCCGCCACGTTGTGAGGTTTCTTGTAGAGTTAGATTCTTATTTCTTAAGTGTAATTTGTTCCTCACAATTCAATAAATCGAGTGATCATTCGACATAATCTTCATATTTGTGTTTGTTCTTATTTTCCGCATATTGTTCATCAAATCTCAATTAGGGTTTTAATCCTAACAACTGGTAAATTTGGAAGAACCTAGTAGTGTTAAGGAAGCCATGGCAGGCCCGGAGTCTACTAGATGGAAGGAGGCTATGGACAGCGAGATACAATCCATGTATGACAATCAAGTTTGGAACTTGGTTGACAATGTACCAGGCCGTAAAACAGTCGAGTGCAAATGGATCTTCAAGAAGAAGACCGACATGGAAGGAAAAGTGCATACTTATAAGGCTCGACTGGTTGCGAAGGGTTTTACTCAGACTCAGGGTATTGATTATGATGAAACTTTCTCGCCGGTAGCAAAGATTAAATCTATTAGGGTTATGCTAGCCATTGCAGCATTTCATGATTATGAAATATGGCAAATGGATGTCAAAACCGCTTTCCTTAATGGAAAGTTGGCTGAGGATGTGTACATGAATCAGCCAGAGGGTTTTGTCAGTGCAGAGTAACCTAATAGAATATGCAAGCTTGAGAAATCCATTTATGGATTAAAACAAGCATCTCGTAGCTGGAATCTTTGTTTTGATGAGAAGGTCAAAGAGTTTGGCTTCTCGAGAAGTGAAGATGAGTTGTGCGTGTATGTCAGAGCTAGTGGGAGTATAGTTAGCTTCTTGGTACTGTATGTGGATGACATACTACTTATAGGAAATGACATCCCAACCTTGCAGGAGGTTAAGTCCTGGCTTGGGAAGTGCTTTGCTATGAAGGACCTAGGGGAGGCTGCCTATATCCTAGGGATAAGGATATTAAGAGAAAGGAGTAAAAGACTAATTGGACTTAGTCAGAGTACCTACATGGATAAGGTGTTGAAAAGGTTCAACATGCAGAATTCCAAGAAAGGAGATTTACCGATCCAAAGCAATGCCAAACTGAGTAAGACTCAGAGTCCGAGTACAGAGGCAGAGATAGCTGAGATGAGCCAATTACCGTATGCTTCCGCTGTTGGCTCGATCATGTATGCTATGACTTGTACCCGCCCTGATGTGGCATTTGCTTTGAGCATGGTCAGCAGGTATCAGGGGAACCCTGGCAAGGCTCATTGGACCGCGGTAAAGAACATTCTCAAGTATCTGCGGAGGACTAAGGATTGGATCCTTACCCTTGGTGGGAGTGATGACTTGAGAGTATTAGGGTATAGTGATGCTGGTTTTCAGGCTGATAGGGACAACTTCCGCTCTCAGTCGGGCTGGGTCTTTACCTTAAATGGAGGGGCAATTTCTTGGAAGAGTTCCAAGCAGGAGACGGTGGCTGATTCGACTTGTGAATCAGAGTATATAGCAGCGAGTGAAGCAGCAAAGGAGGCGATATGGCTGAAGAACTTGATTGGAGACCTTGGAGTTGTACCAGCTATTAAGGAACCTATGGAGATTTTCTGTGACAGCAATAGTGCGGTTGCCTTAGCCAAGGAACCAAGAGATCATGGCAGATCCCGACACATTGACAGAAAATATCACTTCATAAGACACAAGATTGAAGAAGGAATCCTCGTGGCAAAGAGGGTATCGTCAGATGAGAATCCTGCAGATCCCCTTACGAAGGGACTGACGAGGGTTAAGCATTTTCAGCATGCGAGGCGCATCGGGCTGAGGGACGATATTAGTTTTACAGATTAGATAGTTTTCCTGAAACTTGTAAAATGTAATCGACATTTGATGATGAATAAAATTTGTGATTTATTTATGAGTAAGGTGTTAGTGTCATTGTCAATTATTTACTATTGTTTCAGTTTTGCATGTTTTGACTTCCAGAATAATTAATTTATTCAAACTTCCACAATCGGTCATACGTCGGAAGTAGGTATGAATCAAGATTGTCATGAATTGGGTTTGTAGATGGCTAAAGGTGTTTAGACATGGTAATGGTTGCTGCAACGTTCATGAGTACTCATAAGTTATGAGTATTGGTATAAACCCACGCTCACTTGTATCACTTCATGGAATTTATCTCGAGTGATCGTGAGACGATAATATCATATAAGTCTTCAAACCTAGAGATATGAGTTGTTACCTATGAGTTGGTTGTGCATTGATTGCACGTAAACGCATCAGTAACTTGATGTTATAAAACGTGCCTTTGTGTACAATTTAGCAAGTAGTAGAACAAGCATATGAGTCGAAGTTTATATGTTCCTTCTAGAAATAGAAGCGATATCTGGGCCCCTCGATGATTTTATGTTGACCCATGTACCGGGCCCGGTCAGAACTAAACTGATGTGTTCAGTAAAGTTCTTTGTCAAACAAATCGGAAATCGAGAAACAACTTCCAGACAATAAGCAAGACATAGTTCCATGTGTTTGTCCGGCTGATATCATGAGAACAGAGGATTATATGATCACTTGTCTTAAAATGGCGCTTCATAGTTCAACAGAGTTTTCGAGAGCTACGATTGCTGGTTGGTTCCTGAAGTTATATAGGCAAATAGAGTTATTAGACTTATCAAAGTGGGAGTCTGTTGGATAAGGTGTCTAAGTCCATAACTTATTTGGTATATACTTGACCCGACCCGGCATGGTCCATTTGGGTTGCACTTCACCCGAACAATTTATGGATTATTTTATGAGAGTTATACACATATGTTTATTAATATATTATAAGTTATAATATATTAATATGAAGTTATGTTATTTAATTAGTCTTAGTCTTAAATTAATTATGAATTAATTTGGAGATTAAAAGGAAGACTAATTAGATTATGGGCTATTGATTCTATATGGTGTGGGCTAACACTCATTTGTTAATGGGCTAGGCTTGGATGGAAGTCCATGGATGATCCATGGAGCTTTTAACCCATGGGTCCTTGGAAAAGGAAAGGTCATGGGTTATTAGGGTTTCACCCTAACCATGTACACTATATAAGCATGCTTATGGTGCATGAAATGTGAACTAGTGAACTAGTGTGTGTGCTTGTGTGTGGCCAAAATTAGTGTGTGTATACACTCTCTCAAAGTTTTCCAAGAGTTTGTGGTGATTTGTGATTCCATTTGAGGCATTCACATTATTGGTGCTTGGCCCTCAAACTCCTTAAGAATCAAACTCATGAAAAAGGTATGTAATCTCTTCTAACTCTTTTATGTTTAAAAGTACCCCATGCCATGTTAGATAGGTTATGAACCTTGGAAAATTATTATTTTGCATGTATTTAGACAAACATAGATCCAAGGTTTATTAGGGTTGCATGCACACTTAGGAAGTGTTAGATTGCTCAAAACCCAACAAGAACTTCAAAGGCATATTCAAAGTATCATGATGCTGAGGGAAAGTGATCCTCCAGGCATGGAAAAGGGAGATCCGAAGAACCTCTACAGTTACGAATCTATAGAGTCAAGGGTTGCATTCAATCACATGTATGCATTTGAAAAGAAGCCAAAGAAGAGTTATTCCATTGCCAACACAGACATGAATCAGCTTGATTTACCTATCAACGAAATGATGTTAATAACTGCCCAGTACAAGATAAGTGAGAAGTTAAAAAATTCTGATGACTACAGACACATGAAGATTCGTTTTCATGTTGTACTTGGAAAAGAACCTGAAGAAGTTTGTTCTCTCATCAAAATCAAGAAGGTGGTTGCAATAAAGAAAGATGTGATGTTCGAAAACATGATACAAAACTTTAGGTATCATGTTTTTCGTGCGAATAATCAACAAGTTGACTTCAGTGTTGCAGATTTCTCACTAATGAACTTGAAGGATCTGATTCAAGTTGCATTAATCTTGAAGGAAATGGAAGCATCTCAACACAAGGGTACAGACAAAGAGGTGATCAGACTTAGTCTTATTCACATCAAAATTTTTATTGACAATTATTATGATTGTATGGCCCTGACGGACGAAGAGTTGGCTTCGAGTATGGAAAGGAAAGTAATTGTTTCTATGTTGCCTTCGAAGCCACAACCTGAACTGAAGAAGTATGAAGATTGTGAGATATGCTTAAAACCGTTTGGGATGGTGTTCGCAGGAAAATATACAAAAGGGAAAGCCAAAAGATTCTTATTCCAAGTTGCTTAGACAGAAAGATACACAACTTCTCAATATACAAATTTCATTGTTCGTATGAATAGTTGTACGAAGAATAATGAAGGCGACAAGACTGAGTTAAAGAAAGTGTTAACTTGGAATTCAGAAATCAGGAGAATGATGCACTTCACTGCTCAGATTCTCACGAATTGAGTAGTACGACTCGTTTACAAAGGGGGAGATTGTAAGAGTCGAAGTCTTGTTGTAAAGAGTCGAAGTGTGTTTACTGTATTTCGTATGTAATATATTTACTAAGTCATTTTTATGTTCGAAGCGTAACTCTTAGACTTAGTATTTTTTGTACTCTCAGTTTCCTATAAATAGGGACTGAACATAGAGTTAGATAACAAGTTTTTCCTGAATGTTGTCTACTTTTGTACTCTTGTTCATTTGAGAGTAATATGAGCTGAAACTAGATTCTATTTACATTCAGTGTTCTTAATTGATCTTTTGCTTGTTTTACTCTGATTCTATTCGATTTCTCGTTACAATTCTTTTTCAAGTCGATGGTATGAAATACGTACCGGAGTACAAATAGTATTTATTTTTGGAGGACCAAAAATGGTGGGTCCAGATCAGACAATTGTAATGGTATGTCTAATCATCTCCCAAGGTAACTTGAGCTTACTCTAATGGCTTGAGTGCCTTTAGGACCTACACCGACCAAGGAAGCCCCTAGTTGTGTAGTCAAACTCTTATTCTAAAGTGGTTTATCAGGTGAGATAGTTCTTCTTGATAATCGTAGACTAGGATCTAGAAGGATCAGTTTGGGATAGGTATGATTGGTTTATAGTTATCCAATTCAAAGATGTATCTATATATTGTTTGGTAATAATTCGTTTTGCAGGATTAACATATATATATATATATATATATATATATATATATATATATATATTAACATTTTGTGATTGAAAACCCTATGTATCTCACCAGGTTTCCCAACCTGACCCACTCAGTTTGTATGTATCACATGTATCACGAATTAAACTACATGAACTTAATTAGGATGCTAAGTGATTAAGAGATAACCTACAATAGTGTTTAGGATCATTAGGTCTTTACATTGTAACTTATCTATCTATGTTGATTTTGAAAACCTTAGGATTTTATTTAAGACAGTCTTTGTTCTAAAAGGTAATTTTAAATACTGGGATTTTCTACTAATGAAGCATCATGACTTTTATAGCGTAAAGAAAGTTCTTTTTGGTTCTGAAATTTAGAGGATGTCACATAAATACAATAGTATGGTTATTGTGAATAATTATGTTTAGGAGTGGAACCCATAAGGTTATACTGGTTGTTTGGTACCGGAGAATTATAGGTCAATGGCGGACTTAATGTATGAACGCTATGCATGTGGATTGATATCGGTCAATACAAGGTAATGGCATACTAAGTGTCTAAACGCTATACTTGAATATTGTTAAGAAACATGAACTGGTAATGGTAATTGAAGTTCTGGAGTAGCATAATTACAAAAATGATTGGGATTATTAGTTTATGATTGTAGCTTTGGTAGCTGTGATATCATCAGTGGAGAAATACAAATCAATGATGGACTCAGTGTCTACAACACTATGTTTGAAGGATTGTTATAGAAGAGTAATGGTAGTCTTGGTTACTCTAATACTATTACTGGATGAATTAGTAGTTTATGTAATATTAATTATTACCAAGAGAGATTATAGAATTTAATCGTCGCTAACGTGACTGTAAGGCTACCAGTGTTCTAAAAAGTGCGCCAAGGCACGCGCTAAGGCGTGCCATGGCGTGAGACGTGGCTCCACCGTTACGAAAAGCCTCATAACGTTGTTGTTATGTGTGGCGCGTGGCTAGGCGTGATATGGCGCGTCATGGAGCGTTATGGCGTGTTATGGCGCGTGTTTTTTCGTTTGAGACACGGTTTTTTGCTCTTTGTTATGTCTTTTCTAATCGGAGATACATGTATTGTGGTTTTTGTTAAATTTTTGTTACTAGTTATTGATCTAACACTTCTAAAAAGTAGTTATATTTAATATAAATTTATATTTATGTGGTAATATAATTTTAAATTAATACAAAATCGTCGTCTTACATCACGCCTTGAAAAACGCCATGGCTCGCCATGGCTCGTTAAGCTTGAGGCTTGACCTTGCCGCCACGCCACGCCTCACGCCATTTAGAACCTTGAAGGCTACTATGTCTTCCAAGTAAGTGGAATGTTGAGAGGATGGTTAGTAACATTGTATGTCTATTGGGTAGCTAGATGTTTGTGTATCGTTAGCGCGCGCGTGTGTGTTTTTGTGTATGTGTGTGTCTATATATATATATATATATATATATATATATATATATATATATATATATATATATATGCTAGACTAAAGTAGTTTTGTTATCCGTAAGGTAATATGATAAGGTTGTATGTCATTAATGAAATTAGAACAAGAATGACATCGTATTGTAAGTTTCTAGGACTGAATTTATGATAGTATGGGTGATTATAATACTATTATTCGAGGAATGTAAGTCAATGGTGGATTTAGTATTTTTAACATTATATTTTATAGATTATTTAGAATGAATTAGTGGTATGCTTGGTGCTGTAATCACCATTGTGTGAATAAATTGTTAGTGGTATGCTTGGTGCTATAATTAACACTATGTGTGAATAAATTATTAGTAGTATGCTTGGTGCTATAATTAGAATTGTGAGTGAATAAATTGTTAGTGTTATGCTTGGTGCTATAATTACCATTTTGTATGAATAAATTGTTAGTGGTATGTTTGGTGTTGTAATTACCATTGTGTGAATAAATTGTTAGTGGTATGCTTGGTACTGTAATTACGATTGTGTAGGAATAAATTATTAATGGTATGCTTGGTGCTATACTTACGACTATGTGGGAATTAATTGTTAGTGGTATGATTGGTGTTGTAATTACCACTGTGTGAGAATTAATTGTTAGTGGTATGCTTGGTGCTGGGAATACCACTGTGATGGAATAATGTTAGTTATAATAATCTTAGTGACTGCAATATCATTGACAAATATTTGTAACACTTGGATCTTGGTATGTTCCTTATTTTCCCTTTATGTTTAATTTGTTGCAATAATGGTCCTTAGAGTAGTATGCGGGGTGTACCATATGGTACGCTTAGCGTACTAGCTGAGAAGGTAGTATGTGGGGCGTACCACATGGTACGCTTAGCCTACTAAGGTGATGTTGATAGTGGATACGAGGCCTCGTACGTTGGGCGTACGAGGGTTACGCTTTGCGTACTCGTAGGTTAATGAAACCCTAATTTAAGGGTGTTTAAACCTATATAAAGACATTGAGTCCCTAGGGATGGCCTCTTTACCAGCCTCCATTGCCCTAACACCCTAAAATCAACCTTTAGCCTCCATTGTTGCGCTTTTGAGCTTTTAAGAAGAACTTGGTGCTTGTTTTGATCATTTTGAAGAGAGCGAAGAAGGTTGAAGGTGTATAGCTTGGTGGGAAGCTTAGAGACCCAAAATCATCACTCATTTTGCAACATTTTTGAGGTATCAAGTTCATACCTTCGATTTTGAATGCTTAGATTCCTTTATGTCTTAATTTTTTATGCTTTTGGTCCCTTTTTGGGTAGGTTGATGAGTTAAGACGTTTATGGGGCTTGTCTTTAGATCTGAGCATGTTATGAGGTTCTTAAGCATAAAGGTGCAAGCTTTATGGGGTTTATGGTTACATTCATTCATTAAGTCACCTATTAAGTCCTTATTAAATTTAAGAGCTTCATTAAGCCATGCATGCACGTAAAGTTAGAAACTTTATGTGATAAATCAGCTCAATGAAGTCAAACCTAGGTTTTGGAGTAAAGTCTTTATGGAATAAGAGTTTAATAAGGAAGATGGTTGAATGCGAGGGTACGCTGGGCGTACAAGCCCTAAGGTAAGTATGTTGCACGTACGAGCTGAGTATGCCCCGCGTACTCAACAGAGTGGGCCTCAGATCGTTTGGGCTTTGGTTTTGTCCATTCTTTTGGGATTAGAGTTTAGGGCTTTGTTGGGCCATCTGATTTCAAGTATTTTTGGTCTAGGAATATTATCGGGCCTTCAGTTATGGCCATGAAAGGGATTGGGTCCCAATTTGGAAAATTGAGCCATGTTTCAACCTTGTATGATTAATTGGTTATTAGGCGTTTTTGGATTGTAGGTTTGGGCCTTAGTCTTAAACCAAACTAGATAAAGGGTAAAATGGTCTTTCCACCCTAGCCTTGGGCTAATGGTTATGGTTTGGAATCCAGTTATTAATTGGATGTTATTTGATATTGATTGCTCAGGGATTTGTCAGACCAGCAGCTAGGGATTTATCAGTGAGATTCAACAACTCGAGGTGAGTTTCCTCATTGTGTTTAGCAAGTCAAAGGAACTAATACCGACCCATGATTATGCTATGTTAGTATGCTAGTTGTCTGTGTGACTCTTGCATGTGTTATGTACTTGTATGCTTATTAGGTGGGGTCTGATGACCATTTTGTATGCTATGTATCTTTGTGATTATTGCATGTGTATGTGTTTATTTTGATATATTTTATGTATGTTGGGCTGGGCCCGATCTATATACCGAGTTGGCCTCAAAGTCGGGCGGGGCCCGATGCCGAGAGGGGCCCGATAACGGACGGGGCCCATTATGTGTTTATTACGTATGGTATATGGTATCTTGGGGAACTCACTAGGGTCTGTGCTTACAATTTCTAGTTTATGTTTTAGATTCCAAAGGGAAGGGCTCGGGATGATTGTAGGGCACACATCACCTCGTTCCACATTTTGTTGATTTACTCTGGTATGTCATCTTGATTAATAAATTTTTTTATCTGGATTTGTATGACAATGTTTTGGAATACTGGTTTTGTTAAACTAAAAATGATTTTTTTTTTGTTTTATTTTTAAGACGTTACAAATTAGTGGTGGTCTTGGTGACTTTAACATCCATAGTATTGGGATCAGTTATTTGTGGTAGTCTTGGTGAGTGTTACACCACGAGGTTATGAGAATATACAAACACTTGTATGTTAGTATCATGTTATTATAATACCCTTGGTACCTGCAATATTATCATTAGAGAATTAGAAATTAATCATAACCATGCTGGTGAAACTAGCATACTCATGAAAGAATATGTTGTAGTGAAAGCTTCAATGGCTGTAATGCCAGAAAGAGCCTTAATTTGGTTAGAAGAGTTTGTAATATATATATATATATATATATATATATATATATATATATATATATATATATATATATATATATATATATATATATAATATTGATTTCTACTTAGGTGAGGTTAATTGGAGTTGATAGTAGTCTGCTTGACTGTAAGTCTAGTATGCAGGAAGGGATCCACCTTGTTAGCAACGGGGGAACATGCTCCAAATGAAATTTTTAGGACTAGAATTTTTATATAGGAATTAACCCCAAACTTTGAAAATGATATATGCAACGCTTAACCCAAAAAATAGAAAAAAAAATAGAAAAAATAAGACGTTTTTGGTTAATTTTGATAGAAAATTAATGGAATATATACACTTTAGTACCATATAGTTTACAATAATAAGTTTTCTAGTCTAATCAAAATTATGCCTTCATTTCTTCAATTTTCACCCTCTCAATTTTCATGTCTCTCTAATCCAATACATATGTCTATGTCTTTTCTCTTTGTTTTTCTATATTAACTTGATCTGGTTTTTGTGTTTTTTATATTTGATTTATCAATAGTGAAGTTATGTACACAAAATTGCTTGACCTAGTTTTTTATTTTTGTAAATTGTGATGCCTATATTAGCTATTACAAGTGTTTTTAATATTACAAATTCTAAGTAAAATAAATTAAACAACTACAATAAACAAAACTGATTTTATGAATAATGGTTAATCAACGAAACTAATTAGATTAAGAGTTGAATTATTATACATATTAGATGATTAAAAAGCCTAAAATATGTCTAAGTTGATATACCAATCAACAAACATGAATGACTAAAAGTTTAAAGTGTCAAAATCCACCATCTTATCAACTGCGACCCGATCATTTTTACCATTTTAACCAAAAACGATCAAGTCGATAGTGTCCCCTACAAAGAAAACTTCTAGATCCACCATTGCTAGTATTAATGATAAATGACAAACTTGATGTCAGTAATGTTATATTGTGTATTGAATGATTAGAAGACACATTAGAATTATACGGTTAAGAATGTGATGATATATATATATATATATATATATATATATATATATATATATATATATAGAGAGAGAGAGAGAGAGAGAGAGAGAGAGAGTTGTAGCTTACCATTTTATTTGTGTCTTCTAGGTTCAAGTAAATTTAGTAGCATGAAAACGAAGTCTAACTTGGATTCTTACACAAGGTTATTGTAAAATCTTCTTGACAACTACTTATATTGATTTGTGATACGAATGTACACCAATTTGTAATTATAAATGTTTTAATATTCTTTTAAGCTATTCATAATCTGATCAATTACTTTTTGATTTATTTGACCATGAGATACGTAAAAATATTTTATATATTATCAATTATCTTTCTATATCATTTTTTACGGGATCTTATGATCCCGATCTTCCAAACTTAAAAATGATCATACATAGGATCATGATCTCAACAAAGTTTGGTTGTTTTTTATTTTTTATTTTTAATAAAACTACAATTATTTTGTAAATAAATTTTAAACTACCTATCTTTGGTAAATACTTTTTAAAACTACATTGTTTTTGTAAAAAAGAAAAAAAAAAAAAAAAAGTAAAAAAGAACTCCAAAAAAATATATGTAATTTGTAATGAATTTAATATTTGAAATTTAATTAATAATTTATATACTTATTAAATGTACATATAATAAATAAGTAATAAATGGTTAAATATAAGATATTAAGTTGCATTTTGTTAAACTTAAACCATCTCTAACATATCTTTTTTTTCCCTTCTAAATAGAGTAAAAAATGGGATAAATAGTATTTCATCTCCAATCATATTCTATTTTCTATCTAATTTTTTATCCTAAAAAATATATTCCTAGAATATTTTATTTTTATAACTTATATATAATATCAAATACATCCCTCTACTAACTAGATTTTAACAAATATATATTATATATTTTCATTAAAAAAGTATTACAAATTATATTATCATAAATAAAATGTTGATAAATAATAAATTTATATTAGGTATTACGTTATTATAAATAATTATTGAATAAATAAAATTCTATTTATAATAAATATATCAAGATCACGATTATATTTGATTACGATATTTTATAAATTATATTACCGTGTTTGAATTTTTAGTATATATATTTAATTTTTTTTATATGTATTCGATAAATAAATATTAAACTCTATATTTATGATTAATTAATATAAATTAATATACAACATGATATTACAAATATTAAAATATTGCATTTAAATTATAATTAATACATAAAAATAAACTAGAAATGTGTAAGATAAAAAAATAAGATAGACTAAAATTGGCAACTAAAACTTCAACTCCATTCTAAGATATATGAATAATATTCACCTAAAAATGAGGGAATATTCACCTAAAAATGAGGGAATGCTGCTCATATTAGGCCGAATGGTATACTAACCACGAGCCACTTCGTGGTTGAGGTGGCCACGAACCACGCTCGTGCACACCGCCCCGGTGGTTCGTGGTTAGTCGTGGTCGTTGTCATTCGTGTTCCCGACGACGGACTCAAACGAGAATTGTTATTGGTGTTCGAACTTTTTGGCCGTTGAACGGCTATATTGGCCGTTTTTTTTTCAAACACAGTTTACTAATATAAATAACACTTCTATTATACCAAAATTTACACCCCATTCTATTCTCTAAAACCACAAAACACATACACATGGATCCCACAATACATATGGAATTTTTAAAAAGTTTTGATTCGGATGACGACGTAGAATTCGTCGAGACATTCTTCAATGTTGTGCAACACGTTCACGCCGAAGAAAGTTCGAATGCAGCGCGTACAAGGGCGGTCGTCAATCGTGATCGCCAAGCCGCACACGACTTATTGGTACGTGATTACTTTGCCGATAATTGTCTTTATAATGACGACTCATTCGAACGTCGTTTCCGTCTGAATAAGGCTATATTTTTACGTATTGGTAATGCTTTAGAATCTTGTTATGATTTTTTCAAACAAAAACCGACGCTAGAGGAAGAATGGGTTTTAGGTATTTGGGATACGGTATAGCATTTGATGCATCTGACGAATACTTGAAAGTATCCGAAAGGACCGCAGTTGAATGCGTAGAATGGTTTTCTGCATGTGTTTATGAGGTTTTTTACGAAGAATATTTGCGTAAACCTACTCAACGTGATATTGAGAGATTATATTCGGCTCATGAAGAGAGGCATGGATTTCCTGGTATGCTTGGCAGTCTAGATTGTACGCATGTGGCTTGGAAAAAATGTCCAACTGCATGGCGTGGTCAGTTCACTCGAGGAGATATAGGTGAACCAACTATCATCCTAGAAGCTGTTGCATCTCAAGATTTGTGGATATGGCATGCCTTTTTTGGAGTAGCAAGGTCTAACAACGACCTTAATGTTCTTGGTCAGTCTCCACTTTTCAACGATATTTGGACCGGCAAAGCACCTGATATGACGTTCACGGTAAACGGGCACGCGTACAAATATGGTTACTACCTTGGTGATGGGATATACCCGGATTATTCTACATTGATGAAGGCATACTCGGTTCCTCGAAGTGAAAAAGCAAAATTTTTTACAAAAAAACAGGAATCGGCGAGAAAGGATATCGAAAGGGCATTTGGAGTCCTTAAGCAAACATGTCATGTAATGAAATATGCTACACGACTCTGGGATAAAGAAAGAATTAAACGAATGGTCCTAGCATGTATTATAATGCATAATATGATTATTGAAGATGAAGGTCGAACGATTTGCACGTATGATCCGAATGACGTTGTCGTTCCAATTGAGGAGTTCGTAGTCGGAACGAATGTTTTTTTAGAGCAAGTTGTTGAAATTCATAACAGTGAAACGTGTTTCAACCTTCGAGAAGATATCGCGGAACATTTGTACCAAAATAGCATGAACGACGATTATGATTTTTATATATACGTTTGTTCGTTTTCTTATTAATGTAATGTTTTTTTTTCTAGATTAGCTAAGTAATGTATTTTAAAGTTGTTATTTTATTTTTATAATTAATGAAAAAATAGTTTTAAAAAAATGAATGCTTTTTAATTATAAAAAATGTAATTTTATTGTAATTTTTGAATTAAAAAAAAGTAATTTTATTGTATTTTTGAATTAAAAAAAAATAAAAATAATGATTTGGAGTGGTGTGTTAGTGGTAGACATCACATGTTAGTGGTAGTGGAATGTGGTGCTGATGTGGCACCTACCATGTGTTATGTAGTGGGTATAACGGATGGTCTTATAAAAAATAAAGATAAAAATAGGGCAGGGTTGAAGAACAATAGAAAAAGAAATGAAAGAAAAAATAAAGTTTGAAGGGGGTTCAAGATGCCTAAAATATTTGTCCCGATTCTATTTTTAATCATACCGATGATGAGAGAATTTATATTTGTGTACTAAAAAAATAATATAACTAGAGAATTCATGTTTTCTGCACAAAAAGAAATAAAATAAAAAAAAAAAAAAAAATGAGTCTGCCTATCATATTCCACTTGTTGGGTGGGATCAAGATTGTAAAATCCCATTTCGGGGAATTTGTACAGTTCTTTCGGCGTGATATTTGTCATTTGATGGATATTATCGTGGCGACATAATTGTAGTTTCCTCTCCTATTTAACACACTAAATATTTATAAACGAAAACTTTTAAAACCTTAAAAGAAAAACGATTGAAACGTTGATTGTTGCACATGAAAGGACTCGACACGACAAATTTTCTATGGGTATATTGGATGATAAGAACATTCATATTTTTGTACAAACAAAAAGCAAAAAGTAAAAAACGAGTGATTGCCCCCACCTTGTTATGCCTTTTATGGTCAAAGAAAATATAATAATTTGGTATAACTAACATCTTCTTAATTTTAATTCAATATATATGTCAAAGGCATTTACAACATCATGATGAATCAAACTATAAAACCCCAAAACATATTATACCTATGGTGCCCGAAATAATTATGTATCCTTAAGTTCTCCCTTCTTGATACGTACACCAACACATCCATACAATGTGTACGTAGAAACACATCACATGTACATATACACACACTAAACTCTTTATGTCTAAAGCAGAAATGACAAATCTGCTTCTTGATGCTTGACTCACGGTTAAAAAGTTTCCAGTTGCTTCAGATTTGGTCATTTCTACTAGATCTTTTAAAAACAATAGCCTTTTTATTTTAATATTCAACATATTATAACCGTGGTTCATGGTGGATTTATCTACCAAGGTCCTGTCTTCGTTCTTCGTAAGCATAATTTTCCACCTCCACACAACTTCATATTCTCCGATATCTGCCAAAAAAGCATAACGCTAATCATATTCACTGGCAACAACGTTTTAATTGCTAAAACAAAATAAAAAATTATATGGTTTTAAACGTATAATAGACGACGACTACTATATTAAACATCGAAAATGGACTTGTTTTATGCATGATACCTAAAAAAGTACAACTACGTACCTGAAAATTCTGCAACACGATGATTTCTTCCTAAATACAACAAGAAAACAAGTTAAAAGAAAGATTCAGAACCTTTCTATAATAGGTTATTCTTCTTGCAGTCGGCGTCACTTGCATGCTACTAGGTAGCTAACATATATAGGGACAAGAACCGAAGTCTCGCTTGTTTCTAATGAACATTTTTTTACGAGAGATACCTGCTTTTTTTGCAACTCTTCTTTGAGGTGTGCAATTTCTGCTTCCAATTCCATCGTATACGCCTGTTAGAACCATTAATACATGAATATGCATAAACATATATATAGAAAGATTAGAGTTAATCTACAGAAGACAAGAGAGGACGAATATTCATGAAGTTGACCTGTTTTCGAGCCCTTGATCTTGCAGCAGATTCTCTGTTATTAATCATCCTCTTCTGCCTTCTCTCCAACTTTCTCTCAAACGTATCACTCTTTTTCCTTTTATGGCCACCACCATAACACGGTGGTGGTGATGGAGATGTATCCAAATTACCATTTTGGTACAAATCCAATGGATAACCAGTCTTTATTGGAAGATCAGTCATTCCATTTATAGAAACTCCATTTTCACGACTACCCATCTGAGCATTATTCACTAAATTTATTGAAGAGGTGGAGCTGAAAGAAGCTGGTTTTGGAAGAACCTTCTGTGGTTTTGATAGTTTTGAAGATGTAGCATCCTGCAAAATGTCAACTTCATTTCTATTCTCTGGAAAGAATTCTTCTTGATGAAACCCTTGATTCTGAATCATGTTTTTGTACCCTTGAGTTTGGTTATTTTCCGAAACTGCCCCTGCCCTCTTCAAGAATACCTCGAGTGTCATTTCACCGAAAGTTGGTTGTTTTTCTTGTGGATGAAAACTTGGTTCTTTGACGGGATCTGCATCTTTGCATTCATCATTTTCTTTAACCAAATCTCTCCAAACTTCATCCACTGTTTTCTGGCTAATGGTTCTTGATAAAGTCAAAGATTCTTGCTTTTGTAAAGCCATATTTATGTCCAAATTGAAGTTTGATGTCATTGATTGAATCTCTTCAGCAGTCCCGATGTTCTTCAAAAGCTCATCCATGTTCATTGATCCGAAATCCTTCCCAGATCCACCCAATGTGTTTTGTAGTTCATCAAAAGTCAACGCATATATGGAAGATTGCTTGATCAATGGCGAATTTGCCGTTGGACTACAGTTCTTAGAATTGATAAATGAATTCATTGCTCACATCATTCAGTACCTATCGGAATCAAACAAGAAAGTTTTTTTTAATTGTTTCTTGAGATATAACAAATGCAAAATTCGTGAAATAGATTTAAATGCAGGCATCGAGGGTATTGCAATAAAGAATCAAAATCATATCTTCACCTAGCAAAGTGTCATTCAGAGGATATTTTTTTTTTAAAACTCTTTAATCATGCATGGGGATGGAATATTGGATTGTAGTCACGTCTACAACCATTTTCAGGGATAAATCTTGATAAATATGTACAAGTTCCTCTAAATGAAGTACAAATCATTGAAGCACAGTGGCACTGGGAATAAATAAATTACCATATACTATATCCGTTAAGCAAAAATCCATGTCATTTAATTTCATGCTTCCTCTATCTCATTCAAAATTCAAGAAAGAATTCCAAATCATTAGATATATGTGATTAAAATCGCTAAGTTACCTCGAATTTCCAATATAGTCCACGAAAAGTACATAAAACATTCACATACACTAAATCATAAAAATTTAAAAGAAGCAACACATATACACCAAGATCTCAATTTCAATCAAGAATGAGCTAAACATTATCCAGGGACATGATTACCACTAAACTCCCTCTGTAAAGTAAAAATATCATCAACAATAATTATAGTAAGAAACCAAAAGAAAATTCAAAGATCCATATCCATGAAAACCCACATAGATTTGAGGCAAGAAGATCGAATGGCAAATATAAAAGATAAAAAATCAAATACTTATTAGGGAAACATGCAAGGACAAACAGGTTGAAGGAAAATATCTTGAGGAAATATAATATTTTTGATGAGACGATTTTACCCTTTTAGAAGGAGATGAGCATTGTGTCGTTTCCTGTCTTCTTTTTTGGAGTGGAACTATGGATGAGATGACAAGTGTCTTGTGTTCATTCCACTCTTTCAGTGTCTTGCATTTAAAGGATTTGAGGCTCACCTATTCCTTTCTACTTTTAGAGATTTATGGAAATTTTTATTTAACTGGTTAAGGGTATATTTAGATAAACATCCCTTTCAACTTTTAATATTATTGCAAAGTCTATGTTTATAATTAAATATCATTAATATTAATATTAGTTTATATTTCATAGATTATGTACAAATAAAAAGACAAATCGAGTAATCTAACCATTTTTTGGTATATTTTTGAAAAAAGAAACCTTTATAATTATTTTATTTTATTATTATTTTTTTTTTGCAAAATAACCATTGTTTCTAGAATAGGTCATTTAGAAGTCCATTCATACTAAGTAGTTGGGCCGACCCATCAAAGAGCTTCCGGAATTCCTATTCCAGACTAATATAACTTATTTTGGATAGCGATTTACAAAACCATTATCCAGGTCTTATTCCGACACATTTACAAACCCATTCTGACACATTCTGAGCGCTACTTCACATTTCAAACTTGAGATATAAAACATGATCATGATATAGTATAAGGGTAAGCCCTTTACTTTTACACTTTAGTAGTTTGATTTTAAGATTTTCTTTTTAGTAACTTAGTTAGAAATACGAAGAAAATCTTCGGAATGCACATAACATTGACGTTCTGGAGTAGCAATACATGTGGAAATTACATTAGGACTAATCCAAAACTAGTTTAATTATTTATATTTTAAGATTTTCTTTTTAGTAACTATGTCCAGAATGATGTTATTTGATGATTATTTAATTCTAACCTTTTATATATGCAACTTTATATCCCTCTCAATATACTGAGTGCTCATTGGTCTTTGTGTGTTTTGGATTTCAAGACAATTTGACAGTGCAGGGGATTATGAGGTGTTTTTGTGTTAGTTTATGAAGATGTTGATCGCGGTGAAATCATATACGATAGAGGATTCAACTAAAAAATGGGACATATCATATCGCAAGTGATTGACATAAATGTTTTGGGGTATGAAGAAAAAATATGAAGTCTATTTGAACGTTGTAGTATTATTTAAAAGCCTATTTAACTTTATGCAATTATTACTTTTGTTAGATTTACAGATTTCAAGATCTATTATTCTTGGCAATAAAGAAAACAACAACAAAAAAAGAAAATTACTATTCGAGAGCGCTTCTTCGGAATACTATTGTGGCATCCCAGAATTCCGTGATGACCTTTTCTGGTCAAAGTAGTCATTTTCCATAAAAATATAAAAGTTGGTTATTTTTTTCAAAAAGATCATTTATATGAGTTAAACTATTTAGTTTTCCAAAAAAAAAAAATAGGTATTACTCGTTCCGTCCCAAAATTATAGTCAATCTTTTCTTTTTAGTTTGTCCCAAAATAATAGTTCACTTCTAAAAAGAAATAACATTTTTACCAAAATACTCACTCATTATTACTTAACAAATTAAGCATTTAATGGAACATTAAATGCAAAGTAAGGACAAAACTGTCATTTTAATATATTAAGTTAGTGGTAAATAATGTTTTTCTTAATCTGTATGTTTTTTATCTGTGGACAAAAATATTGGGACGAAGGGAGTATTAAATAGAGAAATTTGCAAATTTAACCAAATACACTAATTACTTTGTGGAAAATAGCTAAAAAACCAAAATTGCAATTTTAGCCACTAAAATCGCAGATGGAATAAAGTCATCTGCAATTTTAAGAAGCCGTTTGTGAATAATACCCATGATATGAATATGGGTAGACTCTTTCAACGACAAAGCCTATTTTATCACATAGGTTGCTTTTGAAACCAACATCTATATCGTCACATAAACATTCTTTTAACTTTCATCATGAACCATTGCCAAAATTTCCTCACACTCTGAGGTTCCCAAACCAATTGCTAAGAGTAAGGATTCATGGTTTCCGTCTAAAGCCACCGCAAAGTACATTATTGTCAGATGGTTGTCACGTAGGGGTAAATAATCCACATATATTAACGTATCATGCACCTAAGGAAGGTACGGATCTGCATAAAAAAACATACTTATATTAGTGAAAAGCAAAATGTAAATGAGGTACATTACCTATAACTATTAATTAACTCAATAAAATAAAGATGTCATACCACGCAACCCAAAGCCACGAAACAAAATAGAAAGTGGTTGGTATCTGTTTTCTTGATGGCTGTGAAGCTATTAGGATTTGTTTTTTCAAGATTATGAAAGAATTATTGGTAGGTGACAAAAGCTTCTTACGGTGTAAGTACTCATTTTCACAAGCAATGATAGTGTTTTACAATCATCACACGAATCCAGTTATAAATATACAGAATTTGGTGCTTGTCTGCAGTTCATAGTTCGACTTTTTTGATTCATAGTCAAACTAGTTCATTTCGTAGTTAAACTTTACTAATCGACAAGACAGGTTTGTCTGTAGTTCAAAGTTCAATTTTTTGGATTCATAGTCAAACCAGTTAATTTCTTAGTCAAACTTTACTGATCGGCAATACAAGACATTATACTTGTCTGCAATTCATAGTTCAACTTTTTGGATTCATAGTCAAACTAGTTGATTTCATAGTCAAACTTTACTTGCCTATAGTTTATAATTCTTGTATAAATGGCTAATACTTACTCCATGAAAATTATATGTGAAGTCTGACTTATTTGATAAGAAAAAATCAGGCGAATGATATACTGTAATTGCGGAGGTGAACATATCATTAGGATATCAGGTACAGCTAAAAACATAGAAAGATTATTTTACACTTGCCCATATATGGTATCATGATCTTTAGTTCTTTAATATTTACGTCCTCATATTTATATGACAATTATTCTTATTGTTTATCTTTAAATTTACAGGACCAAAATGCGGGTTTATCAGTTTGGTTGATAAAGAGAAGAACCAATCTTCTATGGTGATAGCTAAGGTAGCTAAGTCTAATAAACACTTTCAATCAGAAAATAAGATGTTGAAGATAGTCTTGGTTTGTAGTTGGGTGTTGTTTTTGGCAATTGATGTTTACAAATTGTAAGCATTTTAATTTTTTGATAAGTTTGAAGTTGTAACGTCAATAACTTGGTCTATTTGTTGTTATGTTTAATGTTTTAAAGTTGTAACGTTAAAAAAATGGTGGAGTCATTGTTATGTTTTAACCGTTGAAGTACTACATTACGTATGAATTATTATTTAACGCTTGATAATCAAATCCAACATTCAACTATATATATATATATATATATATATATATATATATATATATATATATATATATATATATATATATATATATATATATATATATATATATAATCCAACTACATGGGACAATCACATGATCCCCAATAAATTTTTGTCATCCTTTGACGGAACTCTAAAGCTACATTTTTTGGGTTAGTAAGTTCACGTATTGGTTGTCCTGAAACTATTTGTTCCATAAACATACAAACGAAAACACCGTAATCTCCCATCTCACTACTCTGTTGGGGAACATTCGTTTCAAAAATGAATTTCATATCCAATGGAATCCTTAGGATGTTCCTCTGTGCCCAGTAGTTTATCTTGTCTAAATGATTTGTCACCCAAGCAACAAATTTGCTAAAGGTTCCATCAGACTCAAATTTTTACTAAGTACTCAAACCGAGATTGTCATAAATATGGACTTCCATTGAATCCAATCGTAGTTCCCCAAATAACTAGTCATTAGGAAATGAATGAATCGACATTAGGACCTACACAAAGTTTAAAATAATAATTTTGTTTACATAACACGATACAAAATCAAAACGACAATAATGAAATTAATTTCTAAAATTAAATAGCAGTTTACCGTATCCACATTCCACCGAGGAACCATGAAGTCGGGGTATGTAGTAATACCAGACATAAACGCTCACCAATCGAAACCATCCTCCAAGTAATGGCAAGCAAAAAAGTTAAGAGGCATTATTGTATACCGATCACTATCAAATCGTCTCTCCATCAACAATCTAATCTGAATCGTCATATGTTGCGAAACTTATGATACTTATGTTATTAATTATTAAAAAAAACAATTACAATAATAAAATAAAAGTTAGTTACTGCTTCATCCAACCATTTGTTGTGTGTATGCCCAAACAATGCACTCCAAAACTCTCTATCTAAATCCAAATTGTAGAAACGGTGCTCCACTTTATATGCATGAAATAAATAATTTTATAATACAACCTCACCGTCTATTACATAATGTTGCAGGCACAAAATCGAGAAGTCATGAACAACATCGAATGTTGGAGGAGGAACGGGGGTTGTTGATTTGGCATCAACCTTCTTCTTTGGTGTTCGCTTTTGCTTTGGTGTCGTGTACAACTAAAACAATATTGAAAAGTGTAAATCATTATGTTTCAAATAATTCACATAAAAGGTATAATTATAATATAAGCTTTCAAATTAAATGAACACCTCGGTGTAAGGAGGACACCTATACTTTGATGGATTTCGAACCTTGGGTCTATTGGGTGTAACTTCGTTGCCATCAAAAAAATGATCATCAAAATGATTTACGGTCTTTGTAATTATTACATCTTCCTCTAACACCTAAATTAATAAGATATAATCATTAATAAAAAAATGTATGAATCTATTAAGAAACAATAAAATAAATGTAAATAGCAACCTATTTAGGCTCATTATCATCAAAAGTGAACACATCATCATCGAATTTATTCATACTACGCCCCGGTTTGTCTATCCTCTCGTCCAACTCCTACATTAAAATTAAAACATTATAATTATTAACAAAAGGCGTCTTAACATTTAACAATTAAAATCGTATTTGTAATATATATAATAACCTTGTCGTTTTCAACATCACTAAAAACATTTTTATTGGTTTTATTTTTATTCATCACCTCATCTTTTATAACCTATATTTTCAACTATAAAATATTAACAAAAATTTACAAGTATGTTAACAAATTATATAAAAAAATGTTGGGTGTAACTAACCGTTTTACCAAAATTTGTTTGGAATACTGCAGGTTCCTCAAAACTATTGTTGTTCCATATGTATTCATTATCCACTTCTTCTACAAACACTTCAGTAGGTTCTCGGTTCATAAACACATGTTGCTCGAGTGCATGTAGTCGTTTCAACACCTCCTCTAAGCTTGGTTTCCCACTAGGTTCACCTCTACCGTGAGAGCAACCACTACAAGACATACTAGACGAAGATTCGTTTTGTCTCCTAAAGTGGTCCCGTACTGGGGATGAAACTGAATTCCGTTCACCATACACATACTCTTGACATGACATATAATAAGAAGACGTCATCTTATCATCACTCGGGGACATGTTATTTCTTGGTCGTTGTCCCTCCTAAAACAATTTAACATACGAAAATGCATATAAAAGTATAATAAAGAATTTTTTAAAAATAAAATAATATTTATAAACTTTTGTCATTTCAAAATCTTGTTCATATCAACTAATTTCAATTTTTTGGTACCACTTCATCGTTTAATCCAAGGTGTGTCTCTGTTTTTTCTTAACAAAAATCCACAACACAAACAGCTGGAAGTATCTCATATACCCATATCTACAATTTTCACAATTACAGTAATAAAAATTAAAATAACTAACATAGCAATAACATCTTACAAATAATAAAAAATTTGTATACCCTAAATGGCGCCGTAAATCCTGAAATGGAGTATTTAAAAGTTTGACGACGCTCCAACAGTGAAAAATATATATCTTTCTTGTTCCACATATCCTCAAGGTCGTCATAGGTAAACTCCCACAGACAGCTACCCCAAGAAAAACTAGCAAAAAAAAAATACTAATTATAATATATATTAACATTAATAATATGAAACTTTCAAAGTAAACAAAAAAAATACTTATTCCACACACACAAATTCTCGGCAAAAAAAAAAAAATACCAGTCTTGTGGTACCCGGTCATTTATTTTTTTTCCCAAAAATCATTCACACAAAACGTATATAAGACAGACTCTAACTGCATCATCGTCGGTAGCTTCTAAAAAGGGATGATTTAAAATAAAACTTTTTAAGTCACAGATTTTCACCTAACTATTTGTATGATTTGGAAATAGACTTTCACACAATAAACATCTTTGTTTACTACTAACTTTTTTTCTGAGACTTTTTTGCCAATCATTTTGGGATACACGCCAAAATTAAACTAGGTTATCAAACACAACTCTTTCGGGTCATTAATCATTTTCGTATCCCCCACTCTAAAATATAACCGTTTTATGTCATCTTGAGATAAAACGACGTACGACCGTATCTGATGAAGAAACATTTTATGGAACAACAATTTGTCCCCTTGTAAATGAGGGACGTCTACCAAGTAACCAAACACACTTTGTCTAAAACTATCGCGTCGTGCACCATGTAGCATCTCCAATACTTCCCAAATGTTACACCCCGATCCTTTTAAGTTGACAATAGCTTTAACATTTAAAATTTTATAATCATGCTGAAAAACAACAACATATTAGAAAACTAAACAACCATTTCCTTTAAAAATATTCGGATATTAAATGGAATAAATAATCCAACATTCAAATTACAAACATAAACAATGCATAAACCAACATTCAAACAATAATTTCTATATTCTTGCTGAAAACAAAAACATATTGTAACCATTTTTCAAAATAAACGACAAGTAAACAAATGACAAGTAAAAAACAATAACATATTGTAACCATTTTTCTAAATGTACAACAATCCAATGCACATTTTACGTAGTCTATATTTGTATATTCATACAACCACTAACCAAATAACATCAAAACTTCAAGGCTACTAATAAATAATATTTTATCTATCAAATATAACATAATTACCAAATAACACACAATATAGTTTAGTTTTTTTTACAAAAACTAATAGAATAAATCATAAATAAAAAAAACATATACTGGATAAATGTTGATTAAAACATAAAATGAGTTAAGATCTTGCTATATTTTCGGGATTGTTGAATAAATCGTCCATATTGTTGAAGAAATCGTCAAAGGAAATCGCATAGGAGAGAGAGAGAGAGAGAGAGAGAGAGAGAGAGAGAGAGAGAGAGAGAGAGAGAGAGAGAGAGTTTCTCCAACTTAGAGAATGAAAAATGAAGAAAAAAACATTTTTATACTAAATCCATAACGAAATCCCAGATCGGATACCACAATCGGAGGTGGACTATTCCATCTGCGAACGTACAAATGCCTAAAGCACAACTATGCTTTAGGCACTTATACGTTTGCAGATGTAATGGCAAAATCATAAATGTATTTAATCTATCTGCGATTTTAGGGACTAAATTTGTTATATTAATTTCTTTTTGCTATTTTCTACAAAATAGTTAGTGTATTTAGCTAAATTTAAATTTTTCGCTATTAAATATACCTTCATCACTCACATAAAATACATAAAACATACTCTGTGACTCATTCATGGTGTATATCAAACAATCAAAGGTACATATAAAATAACTCAAAAAACATCATACATCATCTCATTAATAAGTAAGTATTTTCGTTCATATTTACCCTAAGTGATAGGTAATAAAACTAAATAATATTTTTATAACTTGTGTTTTTATTTAATAATTTATTTATTTTGTAATTGTTATCTATGACTTTATGATGTAGACATTTGTTTTACATAATTTGTACCGTATTTAGCATCATCCTGAAAATATGTATACACTTGAATAATGAAAGTGACATGAAGGTCGACAAATGATTGCGATGGCGATGTCGGCAGATGTATAACAACGAGTAAACGACACTACACCAAATGAATAAATGATCCTCCCATTCGGTTTTGAATACACACAAATATCTGATTTTCGTGCCAAATAAGATATTTTATGATATTTCTAAGCTTTAAAGACAAGAACCAAAAGGAATATCATAAGTGGTGTTTGCGGTCGTACGATCTACTTTAAGAAATAATGAACACAGGCACACTTAAAAAGACAAAACTACTAAATTAATTAACTCAAAGAATTAAATAAAAAATAATATATTTAATTTTACATATTTGGTCTCTGAGTTTTTTCGTTCGTATTTACCCGTCAACTTCTTTAACTTTACTCATCAGTCCTTATGACCTAGGTCTGACAATAGAGCGGGTTTTGACTCTGATTCGTTTACGCGTTAACGACCCATAGCCGCTAACCCTTTTATTAAAGGGTCGAGTATGAATCATCACTGATCCCCTCCGTTTATAACCCGCCCCATATAAATTTTGAATTAAGTTTAATTTTAATTCGAATCAAAAGTCCAAAGGGAAAATGCCAAAGAACAAACTGTTTATATACATAAGAATCAAGGAGTCGACATCTAGACTTCCAGTCTTCGACTAAGAATTATGATGTCATTTCATTTATATTTCATTCATAAATCAATAAATTCATTCATCAAATGAAAAAAAGTTTGTTATTGCTATTCTCTATCACTACATTTGACAGTAAAAAATAAATCAGAAGTTACTACAATAGTGATTTTTAATTCCAACCGGAAGTCCTCAAGTACGTAATGTGTTTTCTAAATCAACATTTGTTTTATTTAAAAAATATTATTTTATGAATTAAGTAAAATGTGTTTATTAATTCAAAAAACCTATAGGTTATGGGGCGGGTTTGGATATCCGTTGATTCGGTGGATAAGGGTATAAATTTGATTATTCAAAACCCTGCGGGTTACGGAGTGGGTTTGGATCGGATTTTGAAATTTGTTAAAAGGGTTTTGATTAAGGTCGATTCACTCCAAACCCGCTCCATTACCAGGTCTATTATGACCGACTACGCAGGCGCCTCTACACGGCGCTGACGGTCGTCGGTGATCCTCAAAGTGGCAGGGACAGGTGATATCATATGTACTCCCAGAAGCAAACTCGAACATTGGGCCTTCCTGTGGCCCACTGACTGCAAAGGAAACATATCAGATCTAACCCCTGAGTGGTGGTAACAGTACACTCTCTGCTAAAATGACCAGTACGGCCGCACCGGAAGCAGCTAGAATCACCACCACTACTACTCCTACACGCACCCTCGTGCGTCCTGCCACACTTTCCGCATCAACTGCAGCTCTGATAATCCCTCGATCTTGAATCTGACTCCTTGGGCCTTTTTCCCGAACCCGTGGTTACATGAACCTCATCCGGCTTCCTCTTCCTAATCTGCTTCAGATCAATCTCCCTCTATTTGGCCCGAGCAATCATATCCTCCAGCGTTTTACAGCTGGACCTACTCACAAACTGCCTGAGGTCGTATCTCAGCATTTCATGATATCGAGCTTTCTTCATCTCCTCGTCCGCCACATATTGCGGAACCAAGACAGTCCTCTCCCTGAACTTGACGGTGATCTCCGCCACCGTCTCAATAGTCTGCTGAAGATCCTGGAACTCTCGTGCCAACTGCTGCACCTCAATAACTGGTGCAAACTCAACCCTGAACCTAGCCGAGAAATCACTCCATGACATCGCGTCCAATACGACATCATCCCCCAAGGCATGAACAACCACCTCCTACCAATCCCGCGCTCTGCCCTTCAGAAGATAGGAGGCGAGTCTGACCTTGTCCCCCTCGGGACACCGGCTCGTGCGGAAAGCGTTGGCAAGATCTGCTAACCACCTGCTGCTAGCAATGGGGTCCCTACCCCCATGATAATCTGGTGCTCCACAAGCGCTAAACTCTCGAAATGTCAATGTACGTGCTCCTATCAAATCCATCATCTCTGCGCGAAAGGCTCCAAGCCTCTCATCCAAAATCTCTAGTATACCCTCCTTGACCGTGCCAAAGATCACATGAGTCTGGTCTAAGATACTACGCATGATCTCAGCTGATACAAACTCTCTCATATGCTCCTCGAGCTGCTCGGTCCCTGAACCCGAGCATGATCCCTCTCCGGCGCCTGATCCTCCCACTGGCCTTCCATGCAACGTCACCATGCTGAAAGCATATCACAATAACTATCAAAATACACTTCACTACTGAGGGATTACACATACACACTACAAGTTCCCTAGATTTGTCTTGGCCCCTCTTGAATCGAATACGAATCCTCTGCTTTCAGTAGTACGGGCCCATACTACCTTCCAAATCTATCCATACTTTCCTCAAGAACTGCCTTGAGTCTACCAAGTCCCTTCTACAACTACTGATCTCTGCTACTCTCATCCTAGGCTTGCCCTAGGGAAAATCTCTGACTCCACCCAAACCAATCCTTAGCTGCTGAAGACCTCCTTGTAATGCCAATTAGCCATTACCTGAATACCATCACATGTGACGAGGCTCGGATAACCCTTTGAGTAAAAGACTCGTCCCTACAACGGTTAGACTCAGACGAGAGTTGCGCAATAGGGCCAAATCCAGCACTCTGAGATTATTCAACCCTGATCACATGTGACGTGACGTATTCACCTAATGGCTAACTCCCATCACTCAGAGTCCCACCAAGCACAAAGCAAGCAACATTCAAACACAGGAAACTACTCAGGGAAATCTATCCTCATAACAAGAAACTGTACTAGCATAAAATGTTAAGCTCATACTATCATACATAACCTAAACAGGCTATCCTACTACTGTATACTCAATACTAGCATGCAATTCTCATAAAGATGGAACACATATAGCAGGCAAATAAGGCATCCTCCTAGATCCTTAGTCCTATTCTAGCATGCTGTCCTACTGAAACTGAAACTGATAATTAAAACATAAACTGGTATGGGTAATTTGGGAGTACTTACTTGAGCTCGGCTGATTGCATGCACCACACCCTTTTCTATTTTCAAAGTTCTTTTCTTTTAAAATTTCTTTTCGCTTTTTCTAAAACTGTTTTCTTTCCTCAAAATCATTCTTACAAAAAAAAATGGTTTTCTTTTTGAAAACTTATATACCAATCCTTAGTTTGAGTTCAGACATACCCGAAAGCGTGCCTGAATCCCTCAAACCAAGGCTCTGATACCAACTTGTAACATCCCAAAAGCACAGTCTGAAAATTTCGTTTAATTTAATAATAAAAACCATAGTCAATAAACCTCATATAAAAATCATAAGCAATGTATCTCAAAATATTATAACAACTGTCAAGTATATCAAAGTATAAACATCCCAGGCTGAACAAATGGTGTGTGCACTGCAATCTTCCCGAGCTCCTCTTTTGAAACTGAGTACCTGAAACCAAAACTGAAATTGTAAGCATGAAGCTTAGTAAGCTCCCCCAAACTACCACATACCATACAATAACATATAAAGCATATACTGGGCCTTGCCCACTGCATCGGACCGAAGTCCGGACTAACTGGGGCCTTGCCCCTGTATCAGACCAAAGTCCGGACTAACTGCGGCCTTGCCCCTTGCATTGGACCGAAATCCGGACTAACTTGGGCCTTGTCCATTGTATCGGACCGAAGTCCAGACTAACTGGGGGCTTGCCCCCTGCATCGGACCGAAGTCTGAACTAACTGAATATAACATAACATGATCATAGCATATAACATAAGCATATATACTGCATACTGCATCGAACCGAGGTCTGGACTAACTAACACACAAACATGTCTGAATCACAAAGACATTAAGCATACCGAACTATTGCATCGGACCAAAGTCCAGAACTACTGCTATCTAAACGGGTCAACATTGTGGCCGTAGACCCGTTCCTACTGGAAGGAAAACTCACCTGTATTGCTGAACTCTACTGATAATGCTATGGTTGCTGATCGACTATTCTCTGAAGCGTTTCTCTCCTAGCTTTACGAGCTATCAACACCAAATAATAGAACTTAGCCTAAACTATCCTCTAGAGGTCAACTAAGTCGACTCGTGTCAAGGTTCTGGTCAATGTCAACTTTCTAGTTGACCTGACTCGCCGAGTTGTTCTACCAACTCGCCAAGTCCATGCCTTTCTATCTCCAAACAACCTCGATTCCACTCGTCGAGTTTGGAAATAACTCGACGGGGTTCTCCCTCAGCTAACACTTTGGGACCATCTTCAACCGACTCGCCGAGTTCATCTTCGAACTCGTCGAGTTCATCATCATCGCATGAAAGTCTAGGCTTTGACTCGCCGAGTTGTATGAACAACTCGTCGAGTCCATGTTTATAACTAATAAGATTGCCTTGGACTCACCGAGTTCCTCATTGAACTCGTCGAGTGCTATGATCTTCATCACCATTATAGGTCCCGACTGACTGAATCCTCCTTAACCCCACTCACTGATCCGACTTATAAACATAAGGATTTGGGTTTGCAACCCGACTCGCTGAGTCCTCCTTGTGACATCTCTACTCTGCCTATTTCAGTCCATCCCAACACCTCCAACTCATAGATCTGGACTCCTTATGCTAGCGTTGCACGTAAAGTTGCTAACTTTCCGTGCATGCAAGGTGTTATGAAGCCAAAATTCTTAATCCAAGCTAGAAAGAAGGTCTAGGTCATGAAATGGGATCTTATTTGGATAAGGCTAGCAACTTTGAGCTTCTAAAGCTCAAGAGTTTCCAGATCTATGTCCAATCCATCCTCAAAGGCATAATACTTGGATTGACCATGGAAATGGTCCAAATGTGACCAAATCTATGCTAAAAAGGGGATCTAGATGATTCACAGTCAAGGTATGTGACAACCCCAAATCTATTCCCGTTACAGATCCCATTTTCACTAACGGAATGCGTCACTATACGTTATTTTATGTAATATTTGGAATCGTCAATAACTGAATATCTAATTATATGCATGTCTTAATATTATCATAAGAAATATAACTCGTATGTGTTAACCCCGTTTAACCTAATAGAGTTGTAATACTTTTTCAACCACTTCACCCGGGTAAAAAGTTTTAACCCTATTAACTTTAAACATCGGGTAGCCGTGTATCGGGTGCGATACCCGAGACATATGAATGAGTGTGCACAACATTTGAACACTCTTTTACCACACATTCACTCTCTCTCACTACTTTCTCTCTCTAGACCCGAAATCGACCCCAAATCCGTGAATTTTCGGCTTCCAAACGTAAGTACTCATTCCCTATCTTAATCTAGACATACTTCACTGAATTTAGAAGCCAAAATCATAGAAATCAAGGACCAAAAAGGAGTTTACGGCCTAAGAAGCTCCTTAGGCCGTAAACCCCAAAATCATGCCAAAGACCATGTTTTTTTCCTTCCTTTAAGCTAGTATACTAATTAAGGCATATACCTAGAAGAGTTTGGACACTAAAACACAAGAAATTGATGCTTAAAAAGGAGTTTACGGCCCAAGCTTGTGCTTAGGCCGTAAACACCTCAAACACCCCACAAATCCTTGTTTAAAGCCCCAAAAACTCATCTAGGGTGTTTGGTAATTTAGACTTGACAACAAGGAAGGCTTAAATGCATCAAACAACATCATTTGAACACAAAAAGAGGAGTTTACGGCCAAGGCTAAGCTTGGGCCGTAAACACCCATGTTTTTGTGTCAAACAAGTCCCTAAACCACTCAAATGCATGTAAGGAATTTAGCTAAGGCCTTTGGAGGTGTGTTGTACCATTAAACTTCACATTTTGAGGACAAATGAAGAGTTTACGGCCAAGGATATTCTTCGGCCGTAAACTCCCCAAAATTCATGCCAAATTGTCCCAAAACTCATCTTAAGGCCTTATAGGATTTATCTAAGGTGAATGAGAACATGTTGTAACATTTAAACAACCATTTGGATGGATTAAATGGAGTTTACGGCCTAAGAACAAGCCTTGGCCGTAAACTCCCCAAAAATGTCACAAATTAAGAGTTTAATCCCTCCCTTTTGGTCCAAGACACATACCATTAAAGTAAGGAAGTGAAATAAGGCCTTAAACATACAAATTGGAGTACCACATGAGTTTACGGCCAAGCCTAGGGGGATTACGGCCGTAAACTCCCAAGGAGTGGCCTTTAGGCCGTAAACTCCAAGGGAGTGAGCTCATGGACCCTCCCGTAAATCATTCTTGGCCTTGTACCACTCCCGGGAACCCTTTCTAGGCCCTAAAACCCCGAAAACGATGCTAGAATGTCCAAATACTATAATGAAAAGCATAAGATGATTAACTTCTTGTAAAATACATATTTCATATGACATTAGGGTCCTAAAAGGTGCTCAAGTGGTTATTTGGTACCAAACGCTCAATCGACACTTTTACCCGATTTACCCGATTCACCCGATTTTCGCGATTTCAGGTGAGTTCATACCCCTTTAATGAACCTTTCAAATGTTTTAAATGTTTTAAGGGGGAGATACAAGTTACTTATGTATGTTTATGGGAAGTTTTACAAAATGATGTTTCCCGTTACAAGGATTAATCACATGTGATTCACTATCCTTAGTTCAAATCACATGTGATTTATCACTATGCCTTATAAACAAGTTTTTACATTTTCAAAACTATTTTTAGACAGCAAGCCAGATTTTAAATGTTCTTGTGGAAAATACTTTTATTAAATCAATTTACTTATAAAACGTAACCACTCTGATATATTTATATAAGTAAGACTTAGAGGACTTAGGACCGATATCTCGCCTTATTTCCTGTTCTTGTTTGATTGTGGGCTTAGGGTAGTAGCTATCTGTCCGACTGTCGTTGATTTCTTAGTTATATAACTTGTATATTAGTATGGGATACGAATATTGCTTCTTTCACTAAATACTAAAGTCACTAACACGTCAAGAACCATCCACACTAAGTTAACTATAATAGGTATAGTTAATGTTGTTACTGCTACTACTCGCTAAAGTCGCTACTCTCTACACTATAATACTCACTATTACTAGACAATACACTAGTAAGAGAATATATCATGATCAATACTAAAAGATTACTACACTATAACAAAAGGGAAAACACTAAACAAACAATAATACACTAACCCACTACGAGATACTTTATTCGCTATCCACTACGCCCGGAGTTTTACAGCAGGGAGACGACTCTACATGTATAGATCTATACGGGGCAGACGCTATTATATCCCGACTGTTAATTTCAGTCCGCGCCGTACAGGCCCAGGGATGCCACTACTTCACTATACTGTGCATGACTGGGAAGGTCATGGGATCCTCTATTATCCTCACTATTAGTAATATACAAGGACTACACTACAATTACTCTAAAATACTACCCTAAATGCTAAACTACATCCCGAAGTATGTAGGTATCTATCACTAAAGGAAGCTTGCACCTCTATCACTGATTACAGGCTTAACCTATTCTATCACATTTACTATTTGGAGATTTGCCAATATACTTTTACAATAAACTGTTTCAAAGAAATGATGAATGCATACTTTTCATAGATTGTCACTTACAATGTATTTTCTGGAAAATATGAGATTTTCTAAGTTTCTACTACTTATGAATATAAATGACACATTTTTCGCACTAATGCTTTGTATACAAAAACTCACACTAAACTCTTATGAACTCACCAGCTTTATGCTGATATTCGTTTTCAAAATAACTTGTATCTTCAGGTCAAAGATAGACAGGTACAGACGCAGCAATTTTGGAGAAGGTGGAGCACACAAGACCCATCTCTTATTTTTGATTTACTTTTGGGTGATTGTTAAACATTACCAAACACACTTGTAATTAAATTCACTATGTAAATGCAATGGTTGTATGTTTCTTGTTTTTACTATTATGCAATTGTGATGATACCGTACACTACGTCATCCACCCCGAAACGTATTCCGCCGTTACCGGTTTTGGGGTGTGACAGATTGGTATCAGAGCATTGTTTATAGTGAATCAAGTATATCAACCTATAAAAGATATACGAACTATAAACACTTCGGGACTAAAACACTCTGACCAAGAATATATACTGTTAAGTATCTAAAAGATCTAACTAAGTATATATATATATATATATATATATATATATATATATATATATATATATATATATATATATATGTACACACATCACTATAAAACACCGAATTTAGTATCATCCTAGAACAAAACGAAAGTAGTAAGATTGTTGGATAGCACAATTGGGTTTAGAGACATATAGTCACATTCAGGATGATGTAGCCTGATCAACTACGTTTTCCTGAGAGTGACTAGCATGTGCCTAAGTTTGGTTGTGATGTTGCAACAAGTCTAAAACTTACCAACAATACCATAATAACGCTACCATAAGAATACTATAGGAGTATTTTGTATCTCTAGATTATACGTAGGTGATAACAAAAAGGGGTCGTTACTAGAAGGACAATAGTTGCTAAGTGGATACATCACGATTACATGTGATTAGGGCGTTATAGACTCAGAATCTGCAGCCTTTGCTTCATTCCCTGTTCTTGTTTGATTGGGGGTCTGAAGTTAGGGTGGTTTATTCGAAGGACTATCTTGCTTCGGTTACAGGTAATCGGTATGCACTATGCAAGTATTGGGTCAACTAGTAATGATTCATCCCATAAGTGTCTTAGAATAGTACGTCTATTAATCCTCTTTTCCCTCTTTCTCGCGTAGATAGCATGGTTGGCTTCCACCTACCCGGCGATCCGTACTTTCCGAACCAGGGCAATGGAGGATGGCTCGAAGAGGAGTCAAACGACGATCACCCTATTCCTTTGGATGATCATCATGCTGAAGGCTTCTCGGATAGCTCGAGCTCCGAGCCAGAAGTCAACAACCAACCTCCCGAAGCCCCGAACCCTAACCCCCGACCGGCATTTCAGGGCCCCACTCCTATGTGGGCAATATCCTTGCATCGATGGAGCAAGGAGCAGGGTCAGCCCTTGCCTTACAATGGAGACCGAAGCTTCTACAACATAAGCGAAGGAGGATCGGCGGATCGGGTTCTGCCCATCATGATCCGAAGGATTGCCAGGAATGTTGAGCAAAGTCAAGCTGCTATTGGTCGAGTTGTAGAAGTGGATGCCAACTCAAACCTCAACACTGTTCGCATCCGCCAACTCGAAGAAGCCGGGGACAGGACAAGGAGGACCAACGAGGCTCTGCAGCATCAGCTGGCTGCATCCCGAGCTGAAGTTAGGGAACTCTGAGCACGCCAAAGGACTCATGATCGACACCTTCAAGAAGTTATGCGTCAACTAGCGGATCTGAGGATTCGCCCAACAAGCAACCGTAGCCAGTAGAAGACATCTAGTTACCTCACTCTTTTGTTTAAAGGACTAGCCTTTTATCTCTATGTTCCGTAGGTCTCTTGTCTGTAAACATTCCTAGTTTAAAAGTACTCTAGTTGAACCTCTAAACTGCCAACATTTTCTCTATGGTATGATGTAAGACCTACTGCTAGGTCAATTTTCATGAATTTGTGTTGCATCATTAATACCAGCATATTGGCAGTTGATTTCTCTATTGCTATAAATCTTACCCTGATCTTGGATTATGTTGATTTAATCCACGAAACACTCTATTCATATTCGTAATAGGCTCTTACTATTGCTATCATTTCTATGATCTTCCAGTGAAGGATGCCTCCACGAAAGCGTCCCAGCAGAGGAAGACCCGCAACTCAAACCCCTCCTCCACCACCTCCTCCTCCGCAGTTCGATCCGGTGTTGTTCCAAACGGCTGTGGCTGCGACTGTAACAGCAGCCATGGCCCAAATGAACTCGGGAGATGCGAGTGGTGGTAACTCCAGGTTCGGTGAAGTCCATCAGAGGGTGCAGGGATGCATTTATAAGGACTTCATGAATTGTAAACCTTCTTTCTTTGATGGTACCAGAGGAATTCTGGCATTGTCCCAATGGTTCGAAAGAACCGAAGCTGTATTCGAGATGTGCTCTTGTCCCGAAGAGAGCAAAATCAAGTTCGCTACTGCTACCCTCACTAACAGGGCTTTGTCATGGTGGAACGGCCATGTTAGTGCACTCTCCTTGGTCGCAGCCAATGCCATGGGCTGGGACACTCTAAAGGATCTCATGAGAGGAGAGTATTGCCCTAGGGGCGAAATTCAGAAGCTTGAGGAAGAACTATGGAACCTCAAAATGAAGGGGGCTGACATAGCAGCTTACACTGCCAGGTTTTGCGAGTTGGCGGCTATGTGTCCTAATATGATCCCGTCCGAAAGCAAGAAAATTGAACGGTACATCTGAGGTTTAGTGCCCCCATATCGAGGAAATGTTCTGGCTTCACGCCCTACCACTTTCGACAGCGCCAAGGAATTGGCCCAGAGTCTGATCAACCACGAAATCTCCTCCACTCCAGCAACAACAACCACAACAACCACTGCACCATCCGGATCATCTGACAGAAAAAGGAAACGATGGGATAAGAAGAAAGGCAAGAAGACTCAAACCGCCTCCAAGGACCAGCAAATTGTGGCGGTCCATGCTGCCACCACCCCAGCCACACCAGCTGCTCCAGCCCTGCCAAAGGCTTACAGTGGAAACTTGCCTAAGTGTCCCAAGTGCCCTTTTCACCACAACGGTCCTTGCCGTGAATTGCAGTGTTCTAACTGCGGACGAAAGGGCCATACTGTCCGATTTTGCAAGGCCCCTCCCAAACCTATCACACAGGTTCCTGGTACGGGAGTGACCCCAACTTGTTATGGATGCGGTGAAGCGGGCCATTTTAAGAAGAACTGTCCGAAGGCTGCAAATGCTGGGGGAACTGGAAGGTTACTTGCTATCGGTCACAATGAAGCGGTAGCTGATCCCACGGTAGTCACGGGTACGTTTCTTCTCAACAACTCTTATGCCTGTGTCTTATTTGATAGTGGTGCAGAAAGAAGCTTCATAAATCAAAACTTTAAACACTTACTCAAACAAACCCCCCAACCACTAAAAGAAACATTCGTTGTAGAAATGGCTAATGGGAAGACAGAAAGCTCTAATGAAATCTATATAGGTTGTACTATCACGTTAGATGATCACCCCTTTTTAATCGATCTCATACAAGTCTCAATCAAAAATTTCGATGTCATTGTTGGTATGGATTGGCTAAGCCTTCACTACGCCGATATCCTATGCTCCGAGAAAGCCATTCGCCTGAACTTTCCGAATCGAGAGACCCTATTGATATACGGAGATAAGCCAAGTACAAACCTTCGTATCATCTCTAGTATTCAGGCTCAGAAATACTTGCACAAGGAATATCGCGCCTTTCTTGCTCACGTTGTCGACACTAACCAGAAATCGAAAGATCCAAAAGACATTCCTGTAGTATGCGATTTTCCTGATGTCTTCCCGGAGGATCTTCCAGGCCTACCTCCCAAACGACAGGTTGAATTCAGAATCGACCTAATCCCAGGAGCTACCCCCGTAGCTAAGTCGCCCTACCGTCTAGCGCCCGCCGAAATGCAAGAACTATCCGGTCAACTCAACGAACTGCTCAGCAAGGGCTTTATAAGACCGAGCTTCTCACCTTAGGGAGCTCCGGTCTTGTTCGTGAAGAAAAAGGATGGGTCGTTTCGGATGTGCATCGATTATAGGGAACTCAATAAACTCACGATAAAAAATCGCTATCCTCTCTCTCGTATCGACGACCTATTCGACCAACTCCAAGGAGCAAGTTACTTCTCCAAGATTGATCTTAGATCGAGGTACCATTAGTTACGGGTGCTTGAGGAAGATGTTCCAAAGACAGCCTTCCGAACCCGCTACGGGCATTTTGAGTTCGTAGTGATGCCCTTTGGACTGACTAACGCCCCTGCAGTATTCATGGACTTGATGAATAGGGTATGTCGTCCATATTTAGATCAGTTCGTCATTGTCTTTATTGACGACATACTCGTCTACTCTCGGAGCGAGGAAGAGCACGGAAATCATTTACGATTAGTCCTGGAAACCCTGCGATCCGAGAAGTTGTATGCGAAGTTCTCTAAGTGCGAGTTTTGGATCCGAAGAGTTGAATTCTTAGGGCACATGGTCAGTGAAGACGAAATCCACGTGGACCCCTCCAAAATTAAAGCTATTGAGAACTGGTCAGCACCAAAGACGCCTACAGAAATTCATCAATTTCTAGGCCTTGCTGGCTACTACCGCCGATTCATCCAAAATTTCTCTCGGATTGCGAAACCTCTCACCATGCTAACACAGAAGGGTGTATCATTCGACTGGGAAGAGAAACAGGAGAAGGCATTTCAGACCCTGAAGCGAGCCCTATGCACCGCACCAGTATTATCCCTTCCCGAAGGGACAAAAGATTTCGTCGTATACTGTGATGCATCCAGTCAGGGGCTCGGTTGTGTCTTGATGCAACAAGGCAAGGTTATCGCCTATGCCTCGAGACAGCTAAAGAACCATGAAGTGAACTACACTACTCACGACCTCGAGTTAGGAGCGGTCGTCTTCGCACTAAAAATCTAGAGACACTACTTGTATGGGACGAAGAGCGTGGTGTACACTGATCATAAAAGCCTCCAACATATACTGAACCAAAAAGAACTCAACATGAGACAGCGTCGATGGGTCGATTTACTTAACGATTACGACTGTGAAATTAGATATCATCCGGGGAGAGCCAACGTAGTAGTTGACGCCCTGAGCAGAAAGGAATATTCCGAACGAAGGACCAAGTCGTTGACAATGACTATACATTCACATCTATCCACGCAGATCAAAGAGGCTCAGCTAGAAGCCTTAAAGCCTGGAAACGTGACGGGAGAATCCCTGCGCGGAATGGATAAAAATCTGGAGGTTAAGGGTGACGGAGCCTATTACTTTATGGACCGAATCTGGACTCCACGCCATGGAGGTTTCAGAGATTTGGTTATGAGGGAAGCACACAACACTCGTTACTCCGTCCACCCGGGTTCGGATAAGATGTATCTGGACCTCAAAAAGCTATACTGGTGGCCAAACATGAAAGCGGAGATCGCTACCTTTGTAAGTAAGTGCCTTACTTGCGCGAAGGTCAAAGTCGAATATCAAAAGCCATCAGGACTCCTCCAACAACCGGAAGTACTAGAATGGAAGTGGGAGAGAATCACAATGGACTTTATCACCAAGCTGCCCAAGACAGCAGGTGGATTAGATACCATTTGGGTTATCGTTGACCGGTTGACCAAGTCTGCCCACTTTCTACCCATCAAGGAGACGGACAAGATGGAAAAGCTCACTAAGACTTATATAAAAGAAATAGTGCGACTGCATGGCGTCCCTATATCTATTATATCAGACAGAGATAGTAGATTCACCTCTAGATTTTGGCAATCATTGCAAAAGGCACTAGGAACAAGGCTGGACATGAGTACAGCCTACCATCTGCAGACTGACGGACAAAGTGAGAGGACGATCCAAACCTTAGAAGACATGCTGCGAGCTTGTGTGATCGACTTCGGGAAATCGTGGGATACACACTTGCCTCTTGTAGAGTTTTCCTACAACAATAGTTATCATACGAGCATCAAGGCAGCTCCATTTGAAGCCCTCTACGGCCGGAAGTGCAGATCCCCTTTGTGCTGGGCCGAGGTGGGAGACACTCAGGTAGCTAAAGGACGAGTTCCTGACAGCGCCCTCACTGGTCCGGAGATCATTCGAGAGACGACCGAGAAGATTGTACAGATACGTGAACGACTAAAAGCCGCTAGGGATCGACAGAAAAGCTATGCCGACAAACGAAGGAAACCCTTGGAATTCCAGGTGGGAGACCGAGTCCTTCTGAAGGTCTCGCCCTGGAAAGGCACGATACGCTTTGGGAAGCGTGGAAAGTTAAACCCAAGGTACATAGGGCCTTTTGAGATTCTTGCCAGAATCGGCCCTGTAGCTTACAAACTAAACTTACCCCGCGAGCTAAGTAACATACATCCTACCTTCCACGTCTCAAACTTGAAGAAATGTCTGTCTGACGAGACTCTCGTGATCGCCCTCGACGAGATCGAGATCAATGAGAGCCTCAACTTCGTGGAAGAACCTGCGAAAGTTTTGGATCGTGAAGTAAAACAGACGAAACAAAGCCGCATCCCAATTGTGAAGGTTCGGTGGAACGCCAAGCGAGGACCGAAATTCACTTGGGAGCGCGAGGATCAAATGAAACTCAAATATCCTCATCTCTTTGCTTAGTAGTATTGTAGTAACGTATATGTTAGTATTCTAAATTTCAGGACGAAATTCCCCTAACGGGGGGATGATGTGACAACCCCAAATCTATTCCCGATACAGATCCCATTTTCACTAACGGAATGCGTCACTATACGTTATTTTATGTAATATTTGGAATCGTCAATAACTAAATATCTAATTATATGCATGTCTTAATATTATCATAAGAAATATAACTCGTATGTGTTAACCCCGTTTAACCTAATAGAGTTGTATTACTTTTTCAACCACTTCACCCGGGTAAAAAGTTTTAACCCTGTTAACTTTAAACATCGGGTAGCCGTGTATCGGGTGCGATACCCGAGACATATGAATGAGTGTGCACAACATTTGAACACTCTTTTACCACACATTCACTCTCTCTCACTACTTTCTCTCTCTAGACCCGAAATCGACCCCAAATCCACGAATTTCCGGCTTCCAAACGTAAGTACTCATTCCCTATCTTAATCTAGACATACTTCACTGAATTTAGAAGCCAAAATCATAGAAATCAAGGACCAAAAAGGAGTTTACGGCCTAAGAAGCTCCTTAGGCCGTAAACCCCCAAAATCATGCCAAAGACCATGCTTCTTTTCCTTCCTTTAAGCTAGTATACTAATTAAGGCATATACCTAGAAGAGTTTGGACACTAAAACACAAGAAATTGATGCTTAAAAAGGAGTTTACGGCCCAAGCTTGTGCTTAGGCCGTAAACACCTCAAACACCCCACAAATCCTTGTTTAAAGCCCCAAAAACTCATCTAGGGTGTTTGGTAATTTAGACTTGACAACAAGGAAGGCTTAAATGCATCAAACAACATCATTTGAACACAAAAAGAGGAGTTTACGGCCAAGGCTAAGCTTGGGCCGTAAACACCCATGTTTTTGTGTCAAACAAGTCCCTAAACCACTCAAATGCATGTAAGGAATTTAGCTAAGGCCTTTGGAGGTGTGTTGTACCATTAAACTTCACATTTTGAGGACAAATGAAGAGTTTACGGCCAAGGATATTCTTGGGCCGTAAACTCCCTAAAATTCATGCCAAATTGTCCCAAAACTCATCTTAAGGCCTTATAGGATTTATCTAAGGTGAATGAGAACATGTTGTACCATTTAAACAACCATTTGGATGGATTAAATGGAGTTTACGGCCTAAGAACAAGCCTTGGCCGTAAACTCCCAAAAATGTCACAAATTAAGAGTTTAATCCCTCCCTTTTGGTCCAAGACACATACCATTAAAGTAAGGAAGTGAAATAAGGCCTTAAACATACAAATTGGAGTACCACATGAGTTTACGGCCAAGCCTAGGGGGCTTACGGCCGTAAACTCCCAAGGAGTGGCCTTTAGGCCATAAACTCCAAGGGAGTGAGCTCATGGACCCTCCCGTAAATCATTCTTGGCCTTGTACCACTCCCGGGAACCCTTTCTAGGCCCTAAAACCCCGAAAACGATGCTAGAATGTCCAAATACTATAATGAAAAGCATAAGATGATTAACTTCTTGTAAAATACATATTTCATATGACATTAGGGTCCTAAAAGGTGCTCAAGTGGTTATTTGGTACCAAACGCTCAATCGACACTTTTACCCGATTTACCCGATCCACCCGATTTTCGCGATTTCAGGTGAGTTCATACCCCTTTAATGAACCTTTCAAATGTTTTAAATGTTTTAAGGGGGAGATACAAGTTACTTATGTATGTTTATGGGAAGTTTTACAAAATGATGTTTCCCGTTACAAGGATTAATCACATGTGATTCACTATCCTTAGTTCAAATCACATGTGATTTATCACTATGCCTTATAAACAAGTTTTTACATTTTCAAAACTATTTTTAGACAGCAAGCTAGATTTTAAATGTTCTTGTGGAAAATACTTTTATTAAATCAATTTACTTATAAAACGTAACCACTCTGATATATTTATATAAGTAAGACTTGGAGGACTTAGGACCGATATCTCGCCTTATTTCCTGTTCTTGTTTGATTGTGGGCTTAGGGTAGTAGCTATCTGTCCGATTGTCGTTGATTTCTTAGTTATATAACTTGTATATTCGTATGGGATACGAATATTGCTTCTTTCACTAAATACTAAAGTCACTAACACGTCAAGAACCATCCACACTAAGTTAACTATAATAGGTATAGTTAATGTTGTTACTGCTACTACTCGCTAAAGTCGCTACTCTCTACACTATAATACTCACTATTACTAGACAATACACTAGTAAGAGAATATATCATGATCAATACTACAAGATTACTACACTATAACAAAAGGGAAAACACTAAACAAACAATAATACACTAACCCACTACGAGATACTCTATTCGCTATCCACTACGCCCGGAGTTTTCCAGCAGGGAGACGACTCTACATGTATAGATCTATACGGGGCAGACGCTATTATATCCCGACTGTTAATTTCAGTCCGGGCTGTGACATCCCCAAAATCACGGCCAGAAAAGACCGATTTTGTTTATGCTTTATAAAAATCAGAGTACTTCATTTTATAAAAATGTTGCGGAATTTGTTCCCAGAAAAACACGATAAATACGTTATTAAAACATCTTCGAAGAAACGTATTTATTTCATTTTAAAACGTTTGGGATGTCATTGTTAATACAGAAACATAAGCATAAACAGTACTTACAATCATTTACACTAGTGATCTACATCTCTTTAAATCTCTCAGTGTAATGTTACTTCATATCGTCACCTGTGATGTAAATAAACTGAGTGAGTCAGGTTGGGAAACCTGGTGAGTACATAGGGTTTCAACCCACAATAATATAGTTATTATGTTTAAACAATCAAACAATCAACCCAATTACCCATCCCCATTATCTTCTTTTAGTCTTCCCTAAAGATATTATCTCAAGGGTCATCTCCTATATCATATTTACTTCTCATCTCCTTACATCGTATTTCCTTATATGATTGTTCCTACGAACTTTACCTAAGAATCATCGCCTACATTGCATAGACAATACTAATCCGGGGATTACTCCCTCAATATGTGTCTAGCAAGAGTTAGGGTATCATTGCATGATTACGCAGCCACAACATCGCCTGGACTTGTAAATCTTGATAAGGGTTAGTCTATCATCGCATGAATACGTAGCCACAACATCGCCTGGACTCGTACTTCATAATAAGGGTTAGACTATCATCGCATGAATACGTAGTTACAACATCGCCTGAACTCGTAATTCATCACCTACAGGTTACTAGCCTGCTGGTGTTTCCACGGGGTTGTCTATAATAGTCCGTGGTCGCCATCTATAGTCTAGTAGATGATTACATCTCCAAATTGTCGGACAAGGTTGTAGTATCCTACATCACCAATTCATAATCACCTATCTATCATCACCTATCTCTCATTATTTTATTTCATCACTCACCAACTATTTCATCTACCCATGTTTTATCCCAACATATTTGTAGATATAAAATAAATATACAGTTTAAATCATTTAAAACATGTATAAATCATTCATCCAGCATAGACAACAAGTATTCAAACAATATGCACACATAGCACGTAATTTATATTAAAATACTTCATATCTATGTGTAAGATGAAAGAGACTATGCACTCACCTGAGTAGGTGGTGACTCAGCACTCGGACAGCGCTTCGATACTCTCAAAACGATATTCCTTCGATAAAACCTAGTATCGATACCACTAGGGTTTAGTTTAACGATAACCGCGACAAATTAATTAGTCCGAGTATTATTAAGCGTTAATAATACTCGATATAACTCATAATAATAGCCCAAATAATTATTTTAAGGACCTAATAACATTCCTATAATTATTTGAAAGCTATATTAAAAATTGCGTAAGCGTAGCACACTTACAGCGAATTTTATCGAAAACCGGAACTTAATTGGAGCAGCGTTTCGAAACCGAAAAACTCTTTTTTCTCGGGACTCCGGGAGCCTCGGGGCTTCCCTAGGGTGCTAGGGGTTTAACTAGGGCTTAGGGGAGGTTTGGAACTCTAGAGAGAGGAAGAAACTAGAGAGAGAAGTGGAAATTGTGTGAAAAATGTGAAGGCCCTCGCCCCTTTTTATACCCTGCGAGGCCTCGGACTACGCTGGGCGTAATCCTTGGCTACGCGGGGCGTAACTTCGGATGGGGCTGCCACATCGAATCTAGCTGTCTCGCACTCGGAAGGGATAAGACCGAAGGGTACGCTGGGCGTACCGAACTCGGACGCGGGGCGTAAGGCGAGGCTTCGTGGCATGATCCGAAGCGAGATCTGAATCATCATCCGACGGCCCACAACGTGCCACGTCATCAATCCTCATCAGCCTTCGCAATTTCAATTATAAACTTTAAAAATTCATAACTTTCGCGTACGAGCTCCGTTTTCAACGTTCTTTATATCCACGTGAAGGTGGGAACGTACTCTACAACTTTCGTTTAGACTTCGTCGGCTAATTTTGGCTCGATTTTAAAGTTTATATTATTAACGGGCCGGGACACGATTGGTCCGTTAAATCCTCATAACTTCTTCATCCGACATCCGTTTTCGCCCATCTTTTTCTCGTTACACTACTCTCAACGAGGTCTTCGATTCTCGTTTAGGTCATGTCGGCTAAAAACTGTTCGATCTAATATTCGAATTTCGGGCTGTACACTGCAAGTCCGAAACTTCGAAAAATCATAACTTCTTCATACGAAGTCAGATTTGGGCGTTCTTTTTATCGATGTTCTTAGTTTAACATATTCTACGACTTTCGTTTAGATCACTAAGGCTAAATCTCGCTCTATCGTAAATTTACTATTTACGCTTCCCGGTGTCGTGCCGGTTTTGCCGTAAAACTTCGACGGGCCATAACTTCTTCGTTATAACTCGGATTTCGGCGTTCCTTATATGTACGGAAACCTTGTGACATACTCTACAACTTGGTTAAGATTATTTATTCTAAATAATCTTTTGTCGAAAAGTCGTTTTCGACCCCTATTGCCTCTAAATTGACTAGCCCGGATTTGCAGGCGTTACAATTATCTCCCCCTTAGGATGATTACGTCCCAAAATCATCAACGAAACATGGTCGTATAATGACTCCATACGTCATCTCTTCATCCTAGGTAATAATTATAACTTCTACATTCCTTCAAGTCTATCTCTCAGACTTATTGACTGTATGTAGTACTCGATCGTGCACCTACTCTCTACCTCAGGCTAGACTCCCAATTATGACCTTCAAGTGACAATCTCGATCCTTTCTGGATACGGACCTGAGATGATTTCTTCTATTACTACTATGGATTGATGGCTCATATTCTAATGACCTATCATCATATGTTGCAACACTTAGACTTAGGTCTCTTAGAGTTAAACTCTAAAACAGACTATGCCTTCCTTCATGTTCTAATGTGATATAATCACACTTTAACATTAGGCATTTCTAGCTACCAACTTCTTTAACAACGAGCGCGATATTTCTATTGATCGCTTTGATTTCAATTGTTTGGTTTAAGTCGGACGCTACATCAAACTTGGTTCTCTGAACCACTCAACATACTCATCGTAGTCGGACTCGATTCGATATGGCCACTAGGGTCGAAATATCAACATTCTTCTTAGTCATTACCGAAACGATGGTAACAACACACTTGAATAAAACGAAATCAATTACTAGCTTCTTGGTAACCTTGTGACTTTCCCTGATCCAAGTGTGAGTCATGTGCTTCCGGTAGTATAGGCCTCTACTACCATTCACACCTACTCATACTCGTCCCAAGTATTGTCTCGCAGTTTTTCCAAGTCACCATACATCAAATCACACAACAACTTAACACATCAGATAACAAAACAAAAGTTTTATATTATTTCTTGAAACGATTACATAGGTGTTCAAGTTCACCCTAGACTATGCCTCTACTAGGCTACATCATACGAAATTATGGCTACTGCATAACTTGATCTTCGGGTAAGAAGTCCTCATTCTTGATTCCACGCATGGTTCTCTGCTTCGTCAAGGATCATGTGAAATGCCCTTGGTTTCGGCGGTGCATTTGGTCTTGCAGCTTCGTTTTTCTTTGGACAGTTCTTTGAAATATGCCCATCATTTCCACATTCGTAGCACTTCTTGTTGTTGAATGTACAATCTCTGGAATAGTGACCGGTCCTACCACACTTATAGCATGTCACTTCACCATCGCATCTTCCGAAGTGCTTCTTCTTGCACTTCTCACACCACTTGGCTTCATTCCTTCGGTCGTCCAGGTTAGACTTCGAAAACTTTCCCTTATTATCAGGTCTTGAGGATCCTTCCGACTTCCTCTTCTCACCAACCTCAACTTTCTCCAGACCCTTTTCCCTTATTTGGGTCTCAACATTCTTGGCTGCCCAGATGGCGGCTTTCAAAGTGGTTGCTTGTTTGACCATTGGACCAAAGTCTGCTGGTAATCCATGGGCAAACTTATTGACCTTGGACAGTTCAGTTGGAACTAGATAAGGAACAAGCTTCATTTTCTCCGTAAAACTTGCAGCATACTCGATGACACTCATCTTTCCCTTCTTTAGATTCTGAAACTCGTTGTTGATTTCCAGAAGATCCTGTTCAGAGCAGTACTGCATTTTTAGCTGCACCAGAAAATCCTCCCATGACATCTTGTTCGCTTCTCCTTTGGGCATCGAATCAGCTAGTAGCTTCCACCAGCTTAGTACTCCAGATTTCAACAGAGGAACCGCGAGAGTGGTCTTTTGCCTGTTGCTACACTCACAACTCTCAAACATCGTCTCCATCTCGGAGATCCAGTTTATGACTTCCACCGGCGTCGGGCTTCCAGATAGACTCGGTGGTTTGGACGCCATGAAATCCTTGTATTTGCATCCACGTCCATCATTTCCTCCATCCTGGTGGTTTTGCTTAACCATTGGTGGGTTGGCTTGACCAACAGTCCCACTGTAGTTTCCCTCCTCAGTTTGCCCCTCGTTCAACTCGGGCCGTTCGATCTGAATGGTCGCTTCCTCTCGATTTTGCTGGAGCAAACGCCTGGTTTTTTCCATTTGACGATCCAACATCGCTTGGATCATCGCTTGCACTCCGGCCATTGTGACTGGCTCAGCAGTGGCTTCCATCACCGGGCTCAATCACTGGGGGTTGGTTTCTGTTCCCATTTGCATTTACGTTTCCGCTACGGGTTCTTACCATCTTGATCTATACACCTAATGAGGTGAATCTAGACCTTTACTTAGGATTGACGTTTAAATCATCCTTATCACTCCGGAACATTTACATGCTAGTTCTAATATCGTAGTCGTACGTTTAGAATCCTAAACACATAAGGTTTCCAGATCCGGTCGGCAACAGACCATAGATCCAATCAAACTATAACATAACAAATCATTTAGCACATAAAAGCAATTTAGGCATCATTCCTAAAATAAGCTAGTGCTCACACCTCACAATCATCGCTTAGCATTCTAAGTTTAAGTCTAGAAATAAATCCATATTCCTAGTTCGCTTAAACTAATGCTCTGATACCAACTGTGACATCCCCAAAATCACGGCCAGAAAAGACCGATTTTGTTTATGCTTTATAAAAATCAGAGTACTTCATTTTATAAAAATGTTGCGGAATTTGTTCCCAGAAAAACACGATAAATACGTTATTAAAACATCTTCGAAGAAACGTATTTATTTCATTTTAAAACGTTTGGGATGTCATTGTTAATACAGAAACATAAGCATAAACAGTACTTACAATCATTTACACTAGTGATCTACATCTCTTTAAATCTCTCAGTGTAATGTTACTTCATATCGTCACCTGTGATGTAAATAAACTGAGTGGGTCAGGTTGGGAAACCTGGTGAGTACATAGGGTTTTCAACCCACAATAATATAGTTATTATGTTTAAACAATCAAACAATCAACCCAATTACCCATCCCCATTATCTTCTTTTAGTCTTCCCTAAAGATATTATCTCAAGGGTCATCTCCTATATCATATTTACTTCTCATCTCCTTACATCGTATTTCCTTATATGATTGTTCCTACGAACTTTACCTAAGGATCATCGCCTACATTGCATAGACAATACTAATCCGGGGATTACTCCCTCAATATGTGTCTAGCAAGAGTTAGGGTATCATCGCATGATTACGCAGCCACAACATCGCCTGGACTTGTAAATCTTGATAAGGGTTAGTCTATCATCGCATGAATACGTAGCCACAACATCGCCTGGACTCGTACTTCATAATAAGGGTTAGACTATCATCGCATGAATACGTAGTTACAACATCGCCTGAACTCGTAATTCATCACCTACAGGTTACTAGCCTGCTGGTGTTTCCACGGGGTGGTCTATAATAGTCCGTGGTCGCCATCTATAGTCTAGTAGATGACTACATCTCCAAATTGTCGGACAAGGTTGTAGTATCCTACATCACCAATTCATAATCACCTATCTATCATCACCTATCTCTCATTATTTTATTTCATCACTCACCAACTATTTCATCTACCCATGTTTTATCCCAACATATTTGTAGATATAAAATAAATATACAGTTTAAATCATTTAAAACATGTATAAATCATTCATCCAGCATAGACAACAAGTATTCAAACAATATGCACACATAGCACGTAATTTATATTAAAATACTTCATATCTATGTGTAAGATGAAAGAGACTATGCACTCACCTGAGTAGGTGGTGACTCAGCACTCGGACAGCGCTTCGATACTCTTAAAACGATATTCCTTCGATAAAACCTAGTATCGATACCACTAGGGTTTAGTTTAACGATAACCGCGACAAATTAATTAGTCCGAGTATTATTAAGCGTTAATAATACTCGATATAACTCATAATAATAGCCCAAATAATTATTTTAAGGACCTAATAACATTCCTATAATTATTTGAAAGCTATATTAAAAATTGCATAAGCGTAGCACACTTACAGCGAATTTTATCGAAAACCGGAACTTAATTGGAGCAGCGTTTCGAAACCGAAAAACTCTTTTTTCTCGGGACTCCGGGAGCCTCGGGGCTTCCCTAGGGTGCTAGGGGTTTAACTAGGGCATAGGGGAGGTTTGGAACTCTAGAGAGAGAAAGAAACTAGAGAGAGAAGTGGAAATTGTGTGAAAAATGTGAAGGCCCTCGCCCCTTTTTATACCCTGCGAGGCCTCGGACTACGCTGGGCGTAATCCTTGGCTACGCGGGGCGTAACTTCGGATGGGGCTGCCACATCGAATCTAGCTGTCTCGCACTCGGAAGGGATAAGACCGAAGGGTACGCTGGGCGTACCGAACTCGGACGCGGGGCGTAAGGCGAGGCTTCGTGGCATGATCCGAAGCGAGATCTGAATCATCATCCGACGGCCCACAACGTGCCACGTCATCAATCCTCATCAGCCTTCGCAATTTCAATTATAAACTTTAAAAATTCATAACTTTCGCGTACGAGCTCCGTTTTCAACGTTCTTTATATCCACGCGAAGGTGGGAACGTACTCTACAACTTTCGTTTAGACTTCATCGGCTAATTTTGGCTCGATTTTGAATTTTATATTATTAACGGGCCGGGACACGATTGGTCCGTTAAATCCTCACAACTTCTTCATCCGACATCCGTTTTCGCCCATATTTTTCTCGTTACGCTACTCTCAACGAGATTTTCGATTCTCGTTTAGGTCGTGTCGGCTAAAAACCGCTCGATCTAATATTCAAATTTCGGGCTGTACACTGCTAGTCCGAAACTTCGAAAAATCATAACTTCTTCATACGAAGTCAGATTTGGGCGTTCTTTTTATCGATGTTCTTAGTTTAACATATTCTACGACTTTCGTTTAGATCACTAAGGCTAAATCTCGCTCTATCGTAAATTTACTATTTACGCTTCCCGGTGTCGTGCCGGTTTTGCCGTAAAACTTCGACGGACCATAACTTCTTCGTTATAACTCGGATTTCGGCGTTCCTTATATGTACGGAAACCTTGTGACATACTCTACAACTTGGTTAAGATTATTTATTCTAAATAATCTTTTGTCGAAAAGTCGTTTTCGACCCCTATTGCCTCTAAATTGACTAGCCCGGATTTGCAGGCGTTACACGCGCCGTACAGGCCCAGGGATGCCACTACTTCACTATACTGTGCATGACTGGGAAGGTCATGGGATCCTCTATTATCCTCACTATTAGTAATATACAAGGACTACACTACAACTACTCTAAAATACTACCCTAAATGCTAAACTACATCCCGAAGTAAGTAGGTATCTATCACTAAAGGAAGCTTGCACCTCTATCACTGATTACAGGATTAACCTATTCTATCACATTTACTATTTGGAGATTTGCCAATATACTTTTACAATAAACTGTTTCAAAGAAATGATGAATGCATACTTTTCATAGATTGTCACTTACAATGTATTTTCTGGAAAATATGAGATTTTCTAAGTTTCTACTACTTATGAATATAAATGACACATTTTTCGCACTAATGCTTTGTATACAAAAACTCACACTAAACTCTTATGAACTCACCAACTTTATGCTGATATTCGTTTTCAAAATAACTTGTATCTTCAGGTCAAAGATAGACAGGTACAGACGCATCAATTTTGGAGAAGGTGGAGCACACAAGACCCATCTCTTATTTTTGATTTACTTTTGGGTGATTGTTAAACATTACCAAACACACTTGTAATTAAATTCACTATGTAAATGCAATGGTTGTATGTTTCTTGTTTTTACTATTATGCAATTGTGATGATACCGTACACTACGTCATCCACCCCGAAACGTATTTCGCCGTTACCGGTTTTGGGGTGTGACAAGGTATAAGCTTTTTACCTCTAAATGGTCTGAAATGCTACCCCAACCCTGGATCTATAGCTTCTTCTTGCACCACCAAGGTTCTTCTTCCTTCTCCAAGCTTCAATTCACTCTCAAGGCAAGAACTAGCTCAACAATAGAGTTGGGTGGCTAGGGTTTTGGGTTCTGGACGAGAGAGGTTGTAAATGAACCCTAGGGAAGAGAGTAAGATGCTTAAATAGGGAACTAAGTCCCGAAATTAGGGTTTCCCAACCCAGACCAGACTTGCCGAGTCCACTCGCCGACTCGTCGAGTCGGTCACTTACATTTCCACACGTAGCCTGCTCCGACTCGTCGAGTTCTTCCTTGAATTCGAGTAGTTGACTCCTTTGACTAAGGGATTTTGTTTCCTTTCTTGGTCTTTCGGATTCTGGGTGTTACAAACTAGGTATAATATTATCCTTTAAAAGTTGGGCAGAGTATCTACCGGGTATAATATCATCCTAATGTTCTAAACAAAATCATATTACTAAGGTTATACGGTAAGCAATATTTATGTAAACGATAGTTTATAACATGTATTCCCCCTAAAAAAGGTTGAAAGTAGTAAAGTGGGGTCGTTAACTTACCCTTGATGAGTGAAACCATTTATTTAGGGTAGGATTTAGGAGACCGGAACTCGGGAGGCACTAGGAAATCTCTAGCAGAGAAATCGAGAGAGAGTGAGGTGTGTTTTGAGGTATGAGGGATCGGAATGTCAGAACCTACTATTTATAGGTTGTTCTGGGATGCACGTCAAGCAATGCACGCCGTGCAATTTGCTCGTAAACCACCCTAGGGCTGACACGTCTCCCCTTCTCATGGTGCCACATCATTCATATCTTGAAGAATGGGCATGTCAGAATGCACGTCATGCGTTGCGCGCGGGTATGCATGTGGATGATTTTTAATCTTTGAAAATTCATATCTCGCATGCAGATTCCATTTTCAACGACTTTGATATATTTGTGTTATTCTCGATGTATACTACAAATTTTTTTCGACGTTTTGAGTAATTCTAAATTTTATGTTTTGCTTGCATTTTATAATTGTTATGATTTTATAAAAATCATTACTCTTTCATAGGAGTTCTGATTTAGACATTCATTGTCTCCAAATTCTTACTTTAAGTTGTACTACATTTCTCCTTGTGGTGACTTTGGTTATAAGTCAGCCGCTGTCTTCATAGTTTTTGACGTTGTAACTTTTAGTATGCGATAGATTTTTATTTCCTATAAAAATTATATCTCTTCCGTATTAAGTTGGTTTTTTTAGAAGTTTATATTTTTGGGCTTGCGGTAATGTGTACGCTCTTAAAATGTTAACCTGGTTGCAAGATGGCAAGATTTTTCATGCACTAAATTTTTGGGCCTAAATATTGACGTGATTAAGGACGAAAATCGAATATATTTATTCTTATACAGAGTGGTTTAATTTCGTGTTGTTGACAAATTTAGATTCTTATGGCGGTTGATGACGTATTTTCTGGGTTGTCATATCCTCCCCCTGTTGTCCCGAAATTTAAGTTATAGGGTAATTGTTGACTAGGGAAGTGTTGTTTTTGGCGATGTGACTATGTGTTTCTACTTCTAATTCTTTAACTTCGTGAGATGTTTTGATGCTTTCATTATTCCTTTAGCTTAGTTTTCTAGAGTCTCCTCTTTATTCTATTTTTCATTTATAGGCAAATTTTGTTTTACATCAAGGAAACGCATTCTTCCAATTATGTTCTTTACATCTTTATTTTATGATTCGCATGTATTTGGTAAAGTCATTTGTTTGACATGGATTTATCAAAAGAGCTTTATAGGAACATAAACGAGTACATTTTGGATTTATTTTAGCCTAGGAATCTGTAGAAGTTTCATAGTTCATGATGTTTTAGGAAGCCTAGTCTAAGACACTTCTTAGGTTTCTAGACAGTTTCTCTTGAGGTGGCCTCTTTCTACACTTGAAGCAGTTGCACTTTGGGCCAGTTTCTTGGTTCTTGGTGCGGGCCAGGTTTCTATAATTCTTAGTTGTGTGGCCCTTCATATTACATCCCTTACAGATTAGTTATATACAACGGTTTATATGGTGGTAATGACACAGGTTGCAGAATGGGAGTTTCCCCACGTACGGCATAAGTGTCATGATATGAGGTGTATTGGCCACTTGTTTTTCCCATGAGATTGCATTAGAGTTGTCCTTATGTTTTCTCTTGTTAGGTACCATTTATTTCAGATCGATATGTTCAGTTAAGGTTTTCTTATAGAAGGCTAAGGCTCTACCCTCTTGATAGGTGTTGGTTTGAGTCGTTGGAGTTGGTCTTTGAGCATATTTCTTGATCTCTTGACTCTCTAGTTTTATCATTGTTGGGTAAATGGTGGCCATACTCACACAAGGTCTGGCATATGCTGGCAGACTTGTTCTTTCTGCTGCAAGGTGACGAGGTTCTTTCTTTACTTTTGGTATTTTCCTTTTAGGGCGGAATTTTTCTATCATCATGCTCTTCATATGCTCCCAAGGGATTGGGTATGCTGCATTTACTCCTAAGGTTTTGTCGTTATATAGCATTCCACCAGCTAAGGGTTGTACCCATGAAGGTGCATGTGGTGAACTTAACCTAACTGTTCCTAGCACAATTGTGGGTCTATAGGATTGTTTCTATTTCTTTTATCTAGTGGTCTACGCCAGCTGCTCCTTCATCTTTATAGAAGGATCATGGCTTTTTGCTCATGAAATTTTGGCAGATTTCCCTTTATTGATTGTCGTCATGATCGTGCATCCCTCTCTTCTGTTGACTTTATAATCTCTTAAGGTGTCCGAGACTTGCTGCACTACCATTTCCTTGATGGTGGTAGAATCTATCATAGTTGGTCTTTGAGTTGTCATTATTTCATCCTTAAATGGTAGGCACATTATTACTACTTTGTGAGTTTGTAAATTATCCTAACTCCTAATGATTTACATTCATTTTATTTTGTTTAACGTAACGTTACATGATGCACTTCTGTTGTTGAGGGTGGCTGTATTTGTCTAAATTCTTAGCAACGTGTGTGCTTATTACCTTATAGGTAGGCTTGTTGATTTATGTTGCTTTCATTCTCTGGTATTTATTTGTTTGTACTTCATTTTTTTATTTATGACTTTTTGGTGCATTCAGAGCCTATTTGTTTAGGTTATACACTTTGTTTATCAAACCTCAGTGCCTTTTAGTTCAAACTTTTTGACAGAATTTGGCCCTGGGCTCGTCTGTCGCCATTTGTTCTCGGCGCAAGCGGCGCACTTAAAGATGCATGTGGCACATCTTCAAGTTGCACGCCATACATTTTAAATTGCTAGCCAGGGGCAAAACCCCAAAATTTTAAATTTTAAATTTTATTTAATGTTTTGCTTGCTATTTCCTTAGGTTTTATGATGGATTGAAAACAACGTTTGCGTCTGTTTCCCCACAACTGGCCTACACATCCTCATTTGTCGTTTCCGGATACCCTTCGTGCTACGGAAGAGGCTTCTTACATCCAGAGGGGTTTTGAGATATTATCTAGGAAAATCAGTGTGCCGCAAGCTCTCGTCTGGCAAGTGGCGGGAGACTTGGTCTTGACTTCATGGTTAGAGCCATTCCTCACACGGGTTGCTCATGGTGAGGCGGGCCTTGTGACTTTTGTTAGTCACACATGACGTCGCATTTTGGGGATTTGAGAGGTCATCTGTAGGGAGACTTGTTTGGAGTTTCTTTCTACAGTTCAGTTCGGTTTAACTGGGATGCAAGGATTTGGCCTGATGATTTAGTCTTTTATTTTAGACTGGGTGAGGTTTCCCGTTCTTGTAGTTTGGTGGATTTGGGGTAGCAATTGGGGATTTCCTCTGTTGAGGATGTCGACCATCCCTTCTTTAAGTCATATTTAGATAGTTGTATTCTCTTGGAGTCAAGGGAGTACAACCATTTGGAGGTTTGGGCTTTAATAAATGTCGAGTATGTATCTCGATTGGCCAAGGAGAGTAGCTTTAGATCACTCGTTCACCGATTAATCCATCGCTTAGTCGCCTCCACCATTCATCACCATGAGGATCACGATAAGATTTCTTTAGGTGATTTAGTTTCTATGTGGTGCCTACTTCGCTCCGATGTTCATCTCATTATTCCCTAAGCTATCATGTCATTCTTATCATCTAGCCTAGCTTCAGGTGCTCAGCCGAGGAGCAGGATTTGCGGGGGTCACTTCATTAGTCGTTTTACTCGGTCCTACCATGTAGACACACATGGGATGACTCAGTATCCTATCAAGGACCTAGACGAGGAGCCCCTGAAGACGATACGAGTGATCGAGCATGGAGCTGACCAGATTTGGAGGATTCCTCTAGATGATGTTGTAGCTATTTTCCAGGTGGATCCAGAGCATGGTGAGAAACTAGAGTTTGTGACTGGTCCTTGCCATTAGCGAGCTAGATGTATGCCACCGGCTGCTCAGCGAGGTCCAAAGCTTGAGATCGGCCCACACCATGTGTCTAGGTGTGTGGCTAAGGTGGATAGGGAGTTTATGATTTTCGGTCAGAGGTTCGTCAAGAGCATCTATGTCTAATGGTGTAATGTCCCAAAAATAATGACATAAAATTTTAGTTTTTAGAATAATAAATCTTTAATACATAACACTTCCATAAAACTAAGTTAATTGAGATTTATCTAAACATCATCAAATCAGAGTAAATCACATAATACAAAAGCATGTGTTGTGTGCTCTGCAATCATCCCGAGCTCTTCCATTTGAAAACCGAGATACCTAAAACATAAATTGAAAACAGTAAGCACAAAGCTTATTGAGTTACTCAAGATACCACATACCATACTTACACATATAATCACATAATAGGCCTCGCCCGGTCATCGGGCCTCTCCAGACATCAGACCCCGTCCGGCATACAAATCATTGAATCATCGAGCCCCGTCCAATGAGTATAACAGGCCCCGCTCACAATCGAATAATGGGCCCCATCCACACTCGCATATCGGGCCCCGCCCACACTCAGATAACCATATAATCATATAAACATTCAAACACATGCGAAAATCACTAAGATAATAACATATTGTACAATCATAGGGCCCTACCCACATACAGATCATATATGCATAACTAGATACAGAATAATCATCGGGCCCCCCAGTAAGCATACAAGCACATACACATGCAAGAGCCACACAAATATCTAGCACCCTACGTAGTAGCCATAGGCCGACATTGGTGCCTTCAACCCGTTAAGCATAGTGAGGAAACTCATCTCACACTGCTGGATCATTCAGATAATTCCTGGTTGCTGGCTTGACAGATCCCCACGCTATCAATCACAAGATAAACATCCATCAATAATCGGATCCGACCCACAGTAAGCGTCCAAGCCAGGGTAAAAGACCTTTTTACCCTTTTCATGACTTGTCCCAAAACCAAGACCCCATTCAACAATCCAAAGGCCCATTTCCAAATAAACATCCAAGGCCCAAAATATCCCATGGTCAAACCTGGTCAAACTTTTGGTCAATAGTCCATGTTGACCAAACACACCATGTTGATTTGCAAACACACTATGTTCTTTCGTCATCCAGATAATTAGGGAAAGCCCAGGCAATATGCCGTGGTTGGCTTGCAAACATGTCGTGTTTACCTGAGTTTCCACAACTTAATACATTAAGATACTAATTCCGATTCCAAGATCTCCAAAGCTCAGATCTAGACCAAAGTGAAACTTAGAAGGGTAAAGTTTCCATCTTTACCCATAGGGACTACCAAAAGGTCCAAAAACCCAACCAACAAAGCTTGATTATGCTAGGGCTTAACCAATAAGCACTTGGTCCTTGAAGACATAACCCCAAAACATAGATCTGACTTCCTTGAACTGGAAAACCATGTAAAGTTGCCAACTTTACGTTTATGCATGCCTAAATAAAGCTCTTAAGCTTAAAAGGGACTTAATAATTGACTTAATGCATGCATGACACCTAAAATCTCATAAAGCTTGCACCTTTATGCTCAAAGGGACCAAAACACACTCAGATATGGAATAATAAGCCCTTAAAACGTCTTCACTCTCTCCTCAACCCAAAAAGGTACCAAAAGCACAACAAAGCACAAAAGAAGAGATCTAAACATAAAAAAGGCAAGATGAAAAATTGATACCTCAGAAAGCTTCCTCACAAGATGATGATTCTGGATCTAAAGCCTTTTCCCCGAACAAAGCAACCTTAAGATCTCTTCTTCATTCACAAAGACCAACAATGAGCACCAAGAACTTCTTAGTAGCTCAAGATCACCAACAAGAGACTTAAAGAACAATTTTAGGGCTTTACTGTCAATGGAGGCTGGTAAGGAGACCAGCCTTTGGGGCTTAAAGAGATTATATACATTACATGATGCACTTCTGTTGTTGAGGGTAGCTGTATTTATTCATCATGTTTGAATAAATTGAGTGATCATTCGACCTAAAAATGCCAAACTGCGAAAACAAAAGGGACCAAAAGTGCCAATTTGCTGGAGTTGTAGGGACCCAAAATGTAACATTTTTATCTTCCCCATTTTCTTGGATAAAAACGAAAGGCTTAAACTTTGCGACACCAATATTGATCACACATATGCGAGACCGAACAAATCAAATTGCGAGTCCATTGCAATTCTTGCCGTCGTTTTTCATTCCAATTACGAAACCTTCGCAGTGAGTAATATTTATTCCAATCACCTATGTTTCAATCAATTGGTTCTTTGATTTCCTTTTTCATTTTGGAGACTTCCGATTTCAGTAGCAACATCAATTTTTGATCGACTACTGATTTTGATTTCCAAATCCAATTCCGACTTTGATGTCCTTGATAAATTCCGATACCGACTCCAAAAATTTTGAATACCAATTCTGACCCGACAGTAACTCCGAAAATGGTTCTAAATCCAATTCACTGCACACTACCGATTGCGAGATGTGAATCACTGTTAACAGGTTCGCTTTAAATCTCGATGCGAATCACTAACCCAAATATTCCAAACTCCGAACGTTCGTGGGATAAAACGAGTGTGATCCCAGATTCCAATTCCGAACATTCACAGGTAAGACGTTCGTTCCAAAAGATTCACAATATCAATTTTGACTATTTCTGCCAATTGCCAAGAATATCTACTCAAATCATGTCGATTAAGATCGAATTGCGATTTCAATCGGTCCCAACATCATTCTTCCAATTCGCAGTGAGATCATACATTACGATCGATTTTACCAGACTCATAATCACAATAGATTTTACAGAAACCACTAGATGATTCTCATTCAGAAAGATTATAATCAATTGTCGATTGGGTCAAACACCACTTGAGAATCAAACAAGACCAAATGATAGGAAAAATCAAGCAGTAAAAAAAACTTGAATTTGATTATCGATCGTGAGCAAATAAACTTGATTTCGCTTTAAAAGCAAATCGTTGATCCAAAGAATTGAGTTGATAAGATAATAACAGGAGAAAAAGAAACGAAACTAATGTCAAAGCTTTTAGATTTGGGCCAAATAAATGGCAAATGAACAGTGGCGAATAAAATAATTTGGCCAACAGGAACGAAATTGATGCATAAAGCAAACAATTGATTTTAACACAACAATTGATCAAGATCAAATCAGAAAAAAAAAAAACAAGCATGAAACAGATCGAAAAATCACCCAGATGAAGTAACAGAAAACATAAGTTATCATGAACAATTGCTTGAACAGAATTTTGATTCCAAGAAACCAAAACATCAAAAATATTCAATAGCTTGTGCAAAAAATCATCAAATTAATAACCGATACTTCAAAAATCAACAGATCCTCAAAGACCCGCTCTGATACCACCTGTTAGGATTAAACCCTAATTGAGATTTGATGAACAAGATGCGGAAAAATAGGAACAAACACAAATATGAAGATTAGGTTGAATGATCACTCGATTTATTCAAACATGATGAATAAATTACACTTTCAGCATAGATTAAAGAATCTAACACTACATAAGAAACCTCACAACGTGGCAGCTACATTTTGCCTCACTCTTAACCCTAGTAATGAATAACACATGACTATTCATAGGGAAAAGACAAGTCTTGGGCTTTTAACCTGTAACACCCGAATTTTCAAAATAATTTTTCACATTTTATAAAACACATTTCATTCATAATTGTTATAAAAACACCATTGTATCACATAGTCAAAACATAACATCACATCCCATGATCAAAATATAAAAACTCCTCGTATGTGTACTGATCAAGCCGGCACCTTCCCGTAATCCTCACCGGTACCTGAAACACATAACACAACCCTGTAAGCATAAATGCTTAGTAAGTTCCCCAAAATACCAAACACAATACATATTAGCCACTCGAGGCTAAAACTCTATTTGACCCTCTGGTCAATGTGTCTCAGTGGGACCCTCCAGTCCCATAATTATGTGGGCGCTCTGGCCCTAACTCTGTGGACCTTATGGTCCTAACTCTGAAAACTTTGGCACATACATAACATAATTCACATAGAAATCACATCATACAAAAGCATACAAAATACTCTGTCACATAACTCTAATTACCACTCTAGGTAAAGTATAGTGAGAAGACTCACCTCGGGTAGCTCGGTAAAATCTCGAACTCTGTCAAATCTGATCTAGCCTCCGCCTAATCATATGAAATAAACACTCTAAATCAATACTTCTCTCAAGGCTAGATTATTCCTCCTCTTAGTACTCTCATAAGGGTAAAGGACCATTTTACCCCTCTCATGGCTCAAAGACCCTAAAGTTGACCAAACCCTAAAAGTCAACAAAAGTCAACTCCACGGGTTACGCTGCGCGTACCACACATGTATGCTGGGCGTACCTGGTGTTTTCACAGAAAGCAGGGTGCGCGACCCCTTTATGTCGCACGTACTAGGATTACGCCCAGCGTAACTCCCAGTTTCAGACTCTAAGCATTTTGGGGTCTTAATCCATTAAGACACACGTCCAACTTCTAGATTTGACCATTTTTAACCCTCTTAATCCATAAAGTTGGCGTCTTTAAGCCTTTGCATGGTTGGAGAAGTCACTAACACCCACAATACTCCACTTCCTAACACTAGAAAGCTCAATACTCATGCATAACCTCATATCCACTACTAAGATGGAAACTTTATGGATTTATAACACAAATACCCCTGAAATGGGACAGATCTAGGTCCATGGAGCACATTACACTCATAAAGTCTCCACCTTTGGGACTTTTAACCCTAAAATGGTCTATGAAACATCAAACCAAAATGAAGAGGAAAGTTTTGAACTTTATACCTCCAAATGCATCTCCTTCCTCTGTAGATCTCAGATCCAAACTTGCACTTCAAGCTCTAGCCTCCACAAACTCCTCGCCTTCTTCTTCACTAACACACCAATGCACTTTTAGCTCCAAAACACTCACTCTCAAGCTAAGGACGATTAGGAGGCTCTCTTAGGGTTTTACTCACTAATATGGAGGCTGAGAAATGAGCCTTAGCATCCATTATATAGTGCACAAGTCAAATATTAGGGTTTGCATCTAGACCCATTATGCCCAACGTAACCCTGGGTACGCCCAGCATACCCAGGTGAGTCGACATCCAAATTAAGCACATGAGTACGCGCAGCGTACTCCCTAGTACACCCAACGTACTCATTTGCTACAAGAACTCTTACAAGGACCACCTTTGACAACTTGACAAAATGGAAGGATATAATAGCTTTACCTGGATTTCGGGATGTTACATAACCTACACTTCATCAAGGGGCCCATTGTCATCATCGATGGAGTGCTTTGAAACCCTACAACTAAAACCGCCTTGAATTGCCTCGATGCCCCCTAGTTGCTTTCCAAAAGCAACCGAGACGTCCCTAGTCCCAATTTGTCTGCCACTAACTAAAACACTGGATTTCCGTTTGGCTGCTATGTCAAAATACACACAATCGCCCTACATGACTTCCGAGTAAAAGCCTCATCCGACAATAATTTCCCATGCTATCTCGCCACTTATGGCTCCAACCGATCATAGCAGCTCGACAACCTGACGCCACAAAATCCAGTGCTAAAAGAGAATGCTACAAGACCAACTGAACAAATCTATGACCAATCATATAATGAAATCCATCTGAAAATCTGAAACCCCATACTTGCCTAACCCCGCACAGATAGAACCAAATCAAAACACAAGAGCCTTATCTACCAACAAAACTGAAACCAATCATTATCCCTACACCTTTCCATTGATGCCCTCGACATACTGATACCTCATTTCATATCCTACTGAACAGAATACCTTACAAATAAACACCTGCGATTCCCAACGCGAGTTCGCACTAAGAACCAACTCGGTACACAGCTCATAATCTGAGACCCAAAGATCTACACTTGCATTTCACCCAAAACCCTATGATTCACGACAACCCTCCCTAGACAGGAAGCTAAAGGTTCCCAACCCAACACTGAAACTACTAGTCTTGCACCTAGTCCAACCACTAGTTTCCCAAGAATCCAAATAGCAAGGCTACCCAACCAATAAACCCCTCTGCATCACATACTCACTACCCACTTAGTCCTAGAACACAAGATTGAAAATGTTGACCCAAACGGTCTCTCCCAAGTCCCACCTACATTTCCATACACACGGGCCTTGCCTACGGGTCCCACCCAAACTATAACATGGAGTGGCGTCGCCCATGGCTCCCATCCATATAGGGCTACACAGGCCCGACTCGACCTTGGAACCCAATGGTCCTCAATCTAAAATAGAGAAATGAACTTTGACAATTTTGTTTCTCGTGCCTAAGGCATGATCTGATCCTCTTCTAAAATCGTGACCACCTCATCGATAGGCTACCTCAACTGGTGAATGTTACGATTCCATTGCTGTCTTACAATACTTCTAACCAACCAATATCACCACCTACACCCAAAACATCTCAACCCCAATTATCTTGAATCAAACCTGCATTCAACTTAAATCAATCACTTCATGCCACGAACCCCAAAGCCTTCATCAGACAAGAAAAAGCGGTGAGGCTCTAACACAACCCTTGACTTGGATCCATCCACAAAACTGCTATGCATAACAAGAAGACGCTGACCAAAGATTGGAATTTTCTTGAGCTCCCACATACACAACCTCAATCTAAACGGCCACTTGGGTCATCTTTCCTTATGACCACAATGCGAAACTTGTCCTAGTTCCACACCTGTTCCAACTCCTAGAAATTCTGATCGATTCTCCCCCACTTGGATTCGAAAAATCTCTCTCATCTCATAAGTCTGATGGATTCCAAACCCATCAAACCTCATATAGCATGAATCGCCTATGACCTACGATTACCAAAACTAGCATTCCATTAATAGCCAATATCAATGATCACCCAACTCCTGAAATCCGCAAGAATACTCTTGAGACCTTAACCAGTCTGATAATCTGAATCACTTAATATGATACCACACCAACTGCTTAAGTCTTTTATGCTAACAACAAAAACCATAACCCTTATCTTGAATGGCGAATCTTCACCCCTACTTCCATTCTCAAAGAACCCCAGCACTCTAATTGTCTACAACCCATGCGATCATACAACTCCCTTGACATTTCCAATGACAAAACAACTCATGCAACTGACACGATCATACAACTCCCTTGACAATTTTTCGCATTTTCAAACAAACATTTTTTTTACAAACTCATTCATTCATAAAATGTCATAGTATCACGTCTTTGTTTCACAAAACATCTCCCAAGATCGAAATACATAAAATCACATGTGTGTGTACGAATCAAGCCGACGCCTTCCCGCGGTCATCACTGGTACCTGAAACACATAACACGTAACACTGTAAGCGTAAGCTTAGTGAGTTCCCCAAAATACCACTCTAACATATATTAGCCACTCGAGGATATAACTCTGTTGACTCTCTGGTCAATGTGTCTCAGTGGGACCCTCCAACCCCAACTCTCTGTGGGCCCTCTGGCCCTAACTCTATGGACCCGAAGGTCCTAACTCTATGGACTCACTGGTCCCACTCTATAAACTCTGAATCATGCATATCACATACAATAGACCACAACAAATAAATAACATGCAAATACACTAGCACATAACTCTAAAATACACTGTCACATAACTTAGTTACCACACTAAGTAAAGTATAGTGAGAAGACTCACCTCAGGCATCTCGGTAAATCTCTGACTCAGTAGAAATATTGCCTAGTCTCCGCCTATTCACATAAAGTAAATACTCTTATAAATACAAATCTTGAGACTAGACTCAACTTGCCATTGGCACCCTCAGAAGGGTAAAAGACTATTTTACTCCCCTCTCGACACAAGTACTCCATTGTTGACCAAACCCTAAATGTCAATAAAAGTCAACGGTCACACTTTGACCCTACTCGCCGAGTGCACCCTGGTGACTCGGCGAGTTCACACATGTTCTCTAACAGTTTGTCCCGCTTGGCACGCCGAGTTCCTCCCTATGCTCGACGAGTCATACCAAGCATGAATCGCGGGGTCACCCCGACTCAACTCGTCGAGTCTCAAGAACAACTCGGCGAGTACCGCCTTGAACTCCAGTCCTTTAACCTCCTTCTGACTCACTGATTCATCCCCTAACTCGGCAAGTCTACTCACTGAGCAATTTACGTGAAACCCTAACCCTACTCGCCGAGTCCCAAGAACAACTTGGCGAGTTCATGCCATGCAAAAACTCTACTGGCCTCCTGAGGTCAGATCTGTTTCCCTAAACCATAGATCAGGCCTTCCCATGCATGAATGTCACGTAAAGTCTGAAACTTGATGCTTGTGTAACAACAACAAGGCATCAAAAGGAGATTTAGTCCCAAAAATGGCAACCTAAGTCCAATAACCCCAAACTGGTCCATAAAGCTCCAAGGGTTAAGGTCTCTAGACCCCTTTGAGTCCAGATCCAAGGCACAAACTCGATGAGGGACCATTTGCTCCACATAACCACTCTCCAAAGGGTTAGAAATCCCTAACTCTAATGATCAACACCAAAACTGAAGGAGGTCGTACTATTACCTCAAAATGAAGTCTCTGAACTCTGGAACTGCTAGAATCGCACCTCATCTTTGCTCTTGGTCACCTCCTTCTTGCTAAACCAAAGGTACAAGGATCAAAAGTGACTTCTTCTTCCTTACAATGATTTGGCTCACTTAGGGTTCTCTCAAGGGACTGGTAGCCGCAATGGGAGGCTATAAGTGCCCTTAAATAGGCTCCAAACCCGGGGGATTCGGGTTTCATTAAACAGCGTGGACTCGTCGATTCCAGACGTGAACCCGGATGAACATTCGCGACCCTACTCGACGAGTCTTGGCTCCAACTCGCCGAGTTCCTCCACAAACTCCAATATAATTAAATAAAATAATATACCTGGAAATCCGGATGTTACAATTCTCCCCCACTTGAATCAGACTTCACCCTCGAAGTCTCATTCTGGAAACAACTCCGGATGCTGCTCACGCATCTCCGACTCTGACTCCTAAGTCATCTCGGACCCCTTCTAATGTTGCCACTGAACCAAAACCAGAGGCACTTCCTTGTTCCTCAAAACCTTGATCTTTCGATCCTTGATCGCCACCGGTCTCTCAACATAATTCAGGCTCGCATCCACCTGAATATCCTCTAATGGCACCACTGCCGACTCATCGGCTATACATTTCCGCAACTGTGACACGTGGAAAGTGTCATGAATCTGCCCCAACTCCTTAGGTAGCTCCAAACGATATGCTACCCTGCCCACCCTCGCAATCACTCTAAACGGACCAATATACCGGGGCCCTAGCTTGCCTCTCTTCCTGAACTGGATCACTCCTTTCCAAGGAGATACCTTCTAGAGCACAAAATCTCCGACCTGAAATTCAAGCTCGGACTGACGCCTATCCGCATAACTCTTCTGGCGACTCTGAGCGGTCAACAACCTCTGTCTGACCTGCTGAATCTGCTCCGTCGTCTGAAGTACTATCTCCGTACTACCCATCACACGTTTCCCTACCTCTCCCCAGCAGATGGGAGTCCGACACCTCCTCCCATACAATAGATCAAAAGGCGGCATACCGATGCTCGAATGATGGCTGTTGTTATAGGAAAATTCTGCCAAAGGTAGGTACGTGTCCCAACTCCCTCCGAAGTCCAATACACATGCCCGAAGCATGTCCTCGAGCGTCTGAATTGTCCACTCGCTCTGCGCGTCAGTCTGTGGGTGGTATGTGGTACTAAAATGTAGTCTCGTACCCAATTCCTCATGAAATTTCTTCCAGAATCTGGAAGTGAAACGCACATCTCGATCTGAGACAATCGAGATCGGTACTCCATGCCGCGATACCACCTCTCTCACGTACAACTCTGGCAACCTCTAAGCGGAAGAGCTCTCACTGATAGCAAGGAAGTGGGCGCTCTTCACCAACTTGTCCACAATCACCCAAATTGCATCGACTACCCTAGTAGTCCTCAGTAATTTGGTGATAAAATCCATTGTAATTTGTTCCCACTTCCACTTGGGAACCTCCAATGGCTGCAACTTACCATGCGGTCTCTGGTGCTCGGCCTTAACCTTACGACAGGTTAAGCACCTCTCAACAAACCACACGGCATCCCTATTCATACAGGGCCACCAATACTCTCTCTTTAGGTCCAAATACATCTTAGTGGCCCCAGGATGGATTGAGAACTTCGATCGATGAGCCTCTTCCATCAAAATGGTATGCGTCCTGCCCACAAACGTTACCCAGATATGACCCTGGAATGTTATAAGCCCCCGGCTATCGGTAACGAAATCCAATACCAACCCGGCAACTCGTTCTCTCTTCTGGTTTTCTACTCTCACGGCCTTAGCCTGGGCCCCACGAATGGTGTCCAACACCGGAGTCATCACGGTCAATCTCAAACAAACATCTCGCATCGGGGTGCTCTCTGCCCTTCGACTCAGTGCATCGACTACAACATTAGCCTTACCCGGGTGGTACAGGATCTCACAGTCATAATCTTTTACCACATCCAACCATCTCCTCTGGCGCATATTCAGGTTGGGCTGATCCAATAAGTACTTCAAGCTCTTGTGGTCCGTGTATATGGTACACCGAACCCCATACAGATAGTGACACCAGATCTTGAGGGCGAACACCACTGCCCCCAACTATAGATCGTGGGTGGGATACCTCGTCTCATAAGGCTTCAGCTGCCTCGATGTGTATGTATCACATGCTCTCTCTGCATCAGCACCGCTCCCAACCCCAAGATCGACGCGTCACAATACACCGCAAAGTCCTCCACCCCTTCTGGAAGGGCTAAAACTGGGGCTTTGCACAGTCTTTGGCGAAGTGTCTCGAAGGAGTCCTGCTGCTCTGGGCCCCATGAAAAAGTAACACCCTTCCGGGTCAACTTGGTGAGTGGCACGACGATCTTGGAGAAATCCCTGATAAATCTCCGATAATAGCCTGCCATCCCTAAGAAACACCTGATCTCGGTGGGTAACCTCGGCACCTCCCAACTCATCACTGCCTCAATCTTGGCCGGGTCGACCAATATCCCTTTCTGGTTAATGAGGTGCCCTAGGAACTGGACCTCTCGCAACCAGAAATCACACTTGAAGAATTTGGCATAAAGCCTCTCCGATCTCAGAACTCCGAGGATCTCCCTCAAATGCTTCTCATGCTGCTCTCTTGATCTCGAATACACCAAAATATCATCGATGAGCACAATCACCAAGCGATCCAACATCGGCCTGCACACTATGTTCATGAGATCCATGAACACCGCCGATGCATTGGTGAGTCCGAAAGGCATCACCACAAACTCGTAATGCCCATAACGAGTCCTAAACGCCGTCTTCTGGATGTCCTCATCTCATACCCTCACCTGATGATACCCAGACCTCAAATCGATCTTGGAGAACCAAGATGCTCCCTGCAACTGATCGAACAAATCGTCGATCCTCGGCAACGGGTAACGGTTCTTGACCGTCAGCTTATTCAACTCCCGGTAATCAATGCACATCCGATGTGAGCCATCCTTTTTCTTGACAAAAAGGATAGGTGCTCCCCATGGCGAGCTGCTCGGCCGAATAAACCCCTTCCCCAGCAATTCCTGAAGTTGCGAGGATAACTCTTGCATCTTTGGAGGCGCAAGGCGATAGGGCACCTTGGCGATAGGCACGGCCCCCGGAACCAAATCGATACTGAACTCCACCTGCCTCATGGGAGGCACACCCGACAAATCCTCAGGAAATACGTCTAGGAACTCACGCACGATCGGAACCTCATCAACTGACCTCGGTCTCTCTAAATCAACCCTCGTATCCATCACATACGCTACAAAGCCCATACAGCCCTGCTGTATACACTGTCTCGCTCTAGCGGCCGAACAAAATGCTGACCCAGAACGTGTACCCTCGCCGTACACCATAAGAACTCCCCCACTAGGGTCTCGTATGGTCACCAGCTGTCGCTCATAGTCAATAACCGCTCCGAATCTGCTCAACCAATCCATGCCCACGATGACACAGACATACCCCATCGCAATAGGAACTAAATCAATCGGGAATTTAACACCGAAAATCTTGAGTACACACCCTCAAATCACCTATGTGGCATACACCGCCCTCTCGTAAGCTATGGAAACTCTCAGAGGTCGACTCAACGCCTCGCGACTAACACTGATGTGCTGACTAAAAGCCAAAGATACAAAAGACCGACTCACACCCGAGTTAAATAACACCAAGGCAGGTACAGAACTCGCAAGAAAGGTACCTACGCATAACATAATATAAGCACAATATATCAACATCAAAATAAATGCACGAAAGAATACATACCAGCCACGACATCAGGTGCTGCACGGACCTCCTCCGCGGTCAACTGAAAGGCTCTCCCTCATGCCTTCGGTGCCTCGGCCTTCACTGGCCAGCTCTCAGTAGCTCTGATAGCAGCAGGGGTAGATCCCTGAGATGCTCCATGTGCTGATCCCCGTAGCTGTGGACACTCTGCCTTCCGGTGTTTGGTCTGGTTGCAGTGAAAACATACTGCAAACCTCTTTGGGCAATCCTTGGCCATATGCTCCTCCTTGCCACATTTGTAGCAAGACCCTGCTCTGCACACCCCATCGTGGCTCTTGCCGCACTTGCCGTAAGTGCGGCCCCTCTGACTCCCTGATCTCGAATCAGTGGGCTTGGCCCGCTTGGCTACTGGCTGAGACTGTACCAGCCGCCAATCCCTCCCCTGAGACTCAGTCTCTTCCCTAGCCTGGGTCTCTAGCTCTATCTCCCTCTTCCGGGCATTTTCTTGAAGCTCAGCAAATGTATGGTACGTCGAGTTCGCCACGAACTCTCGTATATCCCTCCTCAAAATGCTCAGATATCAGCTCATACGTTCCTGCTCGGAGGACACGTGCTCTGGGCAGAACATCGCCCACTTATGGAACATCCTCGTAATCACTGTAACTGACTCAGTACCTTGCTTGAGGGTCAGAAACTCCTGGGCCAAACGCTCCCTCTCCACCTGGGGAACGTACTCATCTCGGAACATAGTAGTGAACCTCTCCCAGGTCACTGCAGCAAGCTCCGCAGGCGTATAGTGTTCCGTCACAAACTTCCACCAATCCTTCGCTCCCAAGCGAAGCTGGTTCAGCGCGAACCAGACTCTCAAATGCTCTGGAGATGAGCAAGTAAAGAAACACCCCTCTATGTCTAAAGTCCACCTCATCGCCGCAATCGTGTCCTGGGTCCCGTCAAACTCCGGTGGTTTTGTGTTGCTTAACTCTCGGAACAGCAACGCATCACCACCCTGCGGCCTAGTCGCAGCTATAGCTGTAGTCGCCGCAGCAACATCAGCCTCAGAAAGAGTAGCATACTTCTCATCAAATGTCTCTATCAGCGTGGTCTTTATAGACCCGAAGATCTCTGGTATCTCTGCCCTGATGGCCTTAGCCGCCTCCTCGTGGATGATCCTACGAATTTCCTCATCACTCGTACCGCTTCTCTCTGGTGTGTGGCGTGTCCCAAACATGATCTCCCTCTCTCTAAAATACAACACAAGAATAAATATTAGGGACTCGCTCGAGTATGCTCACACTCGAATACTCCACCCTACTTGTCCCTTGGTACTCCAAGGATTCTTACTTGAGCTGTGCACTGACATGGTGTCTTCAATAATACGGGCCCAATACTATCGTTCACACCGCATCAGCATTCACACCAAGTCCTCCTCCCAGAGTCCCAAATCCCAAGCACTCTACTCTCTCTAATCATATGATACTCGCTACCAGATCTCTCATAACCTCCTCGCTGCTATCTAAACACTTTGAAGCACCCCTAGAAGCTAGACTCCTAGACTAAGGCATCACATATCAGGCCACTCTAGTCCTAATAAGAATACCTAGTCTACTCTAGCATGCATAATATAACTCATCACATATCATATCATATCATATCATATCTCATAACACTTATTGTAATGGTATTTTGGGAAATCACCGTTCGGGCGTTGGCTGTTCATACACACGACTCTGCTCTGTTTTGTCTCGAAAGCTCTTTTTATTCTTTTGAAAACTATTTTATTATCGAAATTTCCTCTAATCCTCAGTTTGAGTTCAGATACGCCCGAAGGTGCACCCGAATCCCTCAAACCAAGGCTCTGATACCAACTTGTAACACCGTAAAAATTTAAAACAATTTTTCGCATTTTCAAACACACATTTTTTTTACAAACTCATTCATTCATAAAATATCATAGTATCATGTCTTTGTTTCACAAAACATCTCCCACGATCAAAATACATAAAATCACATGTGTGTGTACGAATCAAGCCAACGCCTTCCCGCGGTCATCACTGGTACCTGAAACACATAACACGTAACACTGTAAGCGTAAGCTTAGTGAGTTCCCCAAAATACCACTCTAACATATATTAGCCACTCGAGGATATAACACTGTTGACTCTCTGGTCAATGTGTCTTAGTGGGACCCTCCAGCGCCAACTCTCTGTGGGCCCTCTGGCCCTAACTCTATGGACCCGAAGGTCCTAACTCTATGGACCCACTGGTCCTACTCTGTAAACTTTGAATCATGCATATGACATACAATAAACCAAAACACATAAATAACATGCAAATACACTAGCACATAACTCTAAAATACACTGTCACATAACTCTGTTACCACACTAGGTAAAGTATAGTGAGAAGACTCACCTCAGGCGACTCGGTAAGTCTCTGACTTGGTAGAAATATTGCCTAGTCTCCGCCTATTCACATAAAGTAAATACTCTTATAAATATAACTATCGAGACTAGACTCAACCTGCCATTGGCACCCTCAGAAGGGTAAAAGACTATTTTACCCCCCTCTCGACACAAGTACTCCATTGTTGACCAAACCCTAAATGTCAATAAAAGTCAACGATCACACTTTGACCCTACTCGCCGAGTGCACCCTGGTGACTCGACGAGTTCACACATGTTCTCTAACACTTTGTTCCGCTTGGCACACCGAGTTCCTCCCTATGCTCGACGAGTCATACCAAGCATGAATCACGGGGCCACCCCGACTCAACTCGTCGAGTCTCAAGAACAACTCGGTGAGTACCGCCTTGAACTCCAGTCCTCTATCCTCCTTCTGACTCACTGAGTCATCCCCCAACTCAGCAAGTCTACTCACTGAGCAATTTACGTGAAACCCTAACCCTACTCGCTGAGTCCCAAGAACAACTCGACGAGTTCATGCCATGCACAAACTCTACTGGCCTCCTGAGGTCAGATCTGTTTCCCTAAACCATAGATCTGGCCTTCCCAAGCATGAATTTCATGTAAAGTCCGAAACTTGATGCTTGTATAATAGCAACAAGGCATCAAAAGGAGATTTAGTCCCAAAAATGGCAACCTATGTCCAATAACCCCAAACTAATCCATAAAGCTCCAAGGGTTAAGGTCTCTAGACCTCTTTGAGTCCAGATCCAAGGCACAAACTCGAAGAGGGACCATTTGCTCCACATAGTCACTCTCCAAAGGGGTTAGAAATCCCTAACTCTAATGATCAACACCAAAACTGAAGGAGGTTTGAACTATTACCTCAAAATGAAGTCTCTGAACTCTGGAACTGCTAGAATCGCACCTCCTCTTTGCTCTTGGTCACCTCCTTCTTGTTAAACCAAAGGTACAAGGATCAAAAGTGACTTCTTCATCCTCACAACGATTTGGATCACTTAGGGTACTCTCAAGGGACTGGTAGCCGCAATGGGAGGCTATAAGTGCCCTTAAATAGGCTCCAAACCTGGGGGATTAGGGTTTCATTAAACAACGTGGACTCGCCGAGTCCATAAATGGACTCGCCGAGTCCGGACGTGAACCCGGATGAACATCCACAATCCTACTCGGCGAGTCTTGGCTCCAAATCGCCGAGTTCCTCCACAAACTCCAAAATAATTAAAGAAAATAATATACCTAGAAATCCGGATGTTACAATGTTCTTGTTACCGCCCCTCTCCTAGCAACAGTAGTGTTTGAACTCCAAAAGTTCTTCCATAGACGATTGCCGATCCCACCAGGTCAAAAGATAAAATAACCGAATCATGACTTCACTGGAGAACTAACCCACAATTCAAACCATAGATCCTTCAAACAATACCCATGAAATGATATCGACAAAGACCCGGAACAACAACCGAACACACTAAAACTTGCTCAACAAGATACAACCCGCGAATGATTCGTTGGAGACCCTCGGCATGCAGAATGACATATAAAAATCTTAGCTAACCCTATAAAATAGTAGCGAACCAACCCGAGATATTACTTTCCCAGACCCAAGCAAAACTTTGAAACAATAAAAATTTCCGATAACGACCCAAAAGATAACATACCTACAAAACATCTGAAGGAATCCTGACCTCCTCCTCCTCATTTCATGGTGCAAAACTCACCTCCGATACCAAATGACAATAATTAACAATATGAACCTCCTTCTAGAAGGATTCTAGGGATCCATAAGCTTTGGGCTCCAGATAAGCCCCCAGATACCCCGCGGCCATAATCTCGGCTCGAATCCAAGAGCTCCAACATCTCTTCCTTGACTGAACCAAATATTGCCAGGGTCCATTCCAAAATACACTACAAGAAAAAAGCCCTTTTACGACGCTCATTGCGCGTCGTAAATGGCTCAGACGACGCGCAAATGCGTGTCAAGGAAGGCCATGTCATAAAGATAGACGATGCGCATTTGCGCGTCGTCTAGAGACGACGCGCATTTACGACGCGCATTTACGACACGCATTTACGACGCGCGGTTACAACACGCAATGCGTATCAAGGAAGGCCCTATCATAAAGGAAGACGACACGCATTCGCGTGTCGTAACCTTACGACGCGCGTGTTAATGACACGCAATGTGTATCAAGAAAGACCCTGTCAAGAAAGGCCATGTCATAAATGAAGATGAAACACATTTTTGCGTATCGTAATTTTAAATTAAAAAAAAATTATTTATGGATTTACTTATTTTCATATTAAATTTGCATTTTATGTCACATAATGGAAAATAAAATACCATATACAAATAATACAATGCATTGCACAAAAGTTAATGTTATACAAATAATCATTCGAATTGTAGACAAATGTAATACTACAAATAATCATTCCAATAGTAGACAAATGTAATATTTCAACATTTTTTATATAATTAACTAAATTATTAGCCAAATTTCCTAAAATACCAACATACTTTTCTATGAAGAGCATTAACACTATTCTTTTCCATCAAAAACTTCAAAACCTGCATAATTAATTTAATGTTTAATCAGCTACAGGTCAATAAGGTAGGTTTAAGCAAAAGAGGTTCATAGTAGTAAGATTTTACTTACCATTGTTGTTAATGACATTGAAAGAAGCAGCCCAACAAACACCCCCTCAGAAGGATTATTACTAAATGAAACCACAAACAAAGTTAAAAAGTCAAGTATTTTGTGACAACCCTGGAACCAGGGGCAAGGCTGTTTTTACCAATGGTATGACCTAATACATTATAATAAAGACTTGTTTAACAAAAAGAAAAATGATTTCTCACGTGACATCACTATTAAGAATTGATGAAAGAGGGTACTCCACACTGTATTGCCAACAAGCTTGACACCAACACCTAAAAGCTGGAAAAAACAATAACAGAAATAAAAATAAATGTAAGATTTGAGATAACAGATGCATAATTCACATGTCTACTTTTACCAATTTATTTTATGCAACATATATGCAGCTGACATGAATGAATTATACAACAAGTTAGGAGTAAAATAAGGGATGGTTGCATATTTAGTATGATAAATAAAGAGATTTGTGGCATAAGGGTGCATAAATAATAAAAAGCAAAAAGGAAAAGGAAAGTTGACTTACATAATCAGCAAATTTCTGAATTGGTGCTTTTAACATAATACATAAGAGTGGTCTCGAAGGGATAGCTGGCAGCAAAAAATCTCAGGCAAAAAAAATTCCAGGAGAAAACAGTTAGTACCTCAAAAGCAAAGGTTTTATAGGGTTAGGCATGCACCAGCAAGACAGGGACTAAGATTATAAGTGATGTGAATGGGACATAGTAATTAAAGGAATTTTTGTTACCATTGTTCCATGCATAGTGGTTGGGGTAGAGTGTTTTTCCATCACTGTTAACACGGAAGGGTCCAAGTTCTTCCATGGCTCCATATCCAAACAACAAGCATCCTAGCCCAGTAGAATACCTTCATTAATAGTGGTTCGATCTTACTCTAAATTTTGGTGCATTTGGATGATGATCTTTAGAATCTCCATTCTGATTCATGAATAGTCTAATTAATTTGGTATTGTAGAATGTAGATTGGTATCTGCATTATTAAAGTTCATAGGACTTACTACTGACTCACTTTTCTTTTTTTAATCATTAGCCTTATGCAGCTCTCAAAGCTAGAGAATATCTTGATAAGCCTGCAATACATGAGATAATGGTGAAGGTATGTAGATTATATCTTATATTTCCTACACAAATATAGACAACTGTATGCTGATGTCATTATGCAGGTTAGCGCTTATCTGCTTGGAGAATACAGCCATCTTTTGGCCAGACGACCTGGGTGTAGCCCAAAGGACATTTTTGTCATTATACATGAGAAGCTTCCTACTGTATCATGAGTATTTCTATTTCTATAAATCTATGTTTTCTTTTGTGATCATCATCTATTTTTTTTTGTTTCTACAGGACTCCAACAATATCCATTCTTCTCTCAACATACGCAAAGATTTTGATGCACTCTCAACCACCAGATCCCAAATTACAAAACCAAATCTGGGCAATATTCAGCAAGTGAGTTTATAATAAATAGGAGCTACACTTTTTTTTTTGTATATGCAAAATTTGATAATATTTAATTTCACACACATTGACAGATATGAAACATGCATTGATACTGAGATACAACAAAGAGCTATACAGCTATTCATTTTCAATAGCACACTTGCAAAAATTTTAAACTTTTAAAACCCATCTTAGAAGGACTAAAGGTTAGAAAGGAGAAGTAATGAAGCTATGAGTTGAGAAAAGAGTAATCACAGCAAGGTCTCTAAAACAGACCTGCTGTTCAAAACGGATTTACTCCAAAATCTAAAACAGAAACATAGCTTTAACTAAATTTTATAGAAAACTATGATTGTTCAGGATTCCAAAACTATAAAGAACTCCTTCTAACACCAAAGGATGAATTAAATATGAATTTTACAAAAAGGTGTATCACTTCTATCTCCAACAAGACAGTCAAGTGAGGTTGGCCAATTCTACCCAACTTGTGAGTAGAATTCGTCCATACCAAAATTCAGAGAAGTAAAGGACATACAAATCAAAGTCTCAGAGTTGGAATTGAATGAAAAGCATTTCCCAAGCTCTAGATATAAAATTCACATTGTGGACAATCACAACACTAGTAAAAGCTGGTGACTGCCCACTGATCTGGAGTCTGGATCAATTCTAACCAATTTATAATTGGAAATAACACCCCATCTGCTCCAGATCTTAAATTCATAATATCAGGAACATATAGAAACTTGGAATCACTCTGGATCCTTTTCCAAGCCTTATAAATGATGAAAACAAAATGACATATCAGAACAGACCCGGATCAGACCTAACAGCAAAGATTCCATTCTTGCACATAGATAAAGTCCTTACCAGTGAAGTTGGGCTGCTTAAGAAAGTTAGCCAACTCAATTTGTGAACTTTGGGAACTGGTTTGGGGTCCGTTTGAGTTCTATAGCTCAAGGTATGATTTTTACAATATGACTATAGATCTGATGGAAAACAGAATCATAGCCACCCGTGATTCCATTGTTAAAAAAAAAGTTCTACTAAGAACTGATACAGATACAAGACATGAAATCTAAGTAAACCAATGAGATGAACATGTAGTCAACATTTCATAGATGTAAACATGATATCCCATGCCTCTAACATGGAACATGATATACACATATCAAAACTTTTAATTGAATTTACAAATACATACACTAGCCAAAATCAAGGGATATCAAGTACCTTAGTTGATGACTTGAGTAGTGAACTACAGTCATTTTCTATGCAATCCATCATGTAGATCATTGGAACTGGGTAAAAGAAGAATAAAAACCAATGAGTGGACAAAAAAAAAGTAAACAGGTAAAGGAGCTAAACAGAAAGTTATACGAAATGAAAATACAAATGCCATCTACGCCTTACCATTCCTTGAATGTCTGATATCAATATCATCAGAGAGTAGCTGGAAGCCTAAATCTTTAGCAAGTGAAAGAGGACATTTTGGGACCAAACTAAAAAAAAAACTAGCTGCACTCAGGGCCAGAAGTGTAGTTTACTATATCTTCTTTATAAACCATCATCTGGAATTAATTTTCACAAAATAAAAAAAACATATAAGGTTTTCTCAAGTATCAACTATAAAAAATAAAAACCAATTTCCACTAATCTCGATTGATGTTACTGCTATTCAGATGAAAGAAGAAGAGGAGAGAAGTAAAACAAAGAAAGGAAAAGAAGGAGCTACTGTGGATCTTATGCAAGTGCTTCTTGCCAGCACTAAAGAAGTTAAGGAACAAAATGATGGGTTTGTTGATGTGGTGAAGAAAACCAAAGGAAATAATGGAAATTTGTTTTCAAAAGAAGCTACAGGGGGGGGGGGGGGGAAACAGTTTTCGAGTCAGGGGCATCAAGGGAATTTCTCGAAAAATGAAGGTTCAGGGGTTTTTGCTGGAACGGTTGACCTGTTCTTTCAAGCTCCCCATCATCCCTCTCATGCAAATCATTCTTCTGTAAAACTACATGAACAGGTGTGATTCCAAATAGAAAACAAATTGACCACAAGATTAGGAAAAAACTCATTTAAGAAACGAGTTGGGTGAAATTAAATGGAAAATAGAAAACAACTTCTGGTACATGTACAGATGAGAAATATATAATGTAAAATTTCAAAGAACATTGAGGACGAGTAAAGATTAGTGAGAAAAACCTACCTCCAACGATGGATTTTCATGTGCATTCATCTTTTAGGTCACCTATTTCAATGCACTCTCATTTTAATTTTTAAAACCTGTAAGCACATACAAATTAGGGTTTTTTCATATGGAGAAAGAGGAACGGTAGTGGTGGTGCGGTGTGCATTGCTAATGGTGATGGTGTAGTGGCTGGTGTGATGGTGGTCATAAATGAGCATTTTAGAAAGAGAGAGAGAGAAGGGTGGTTGCAGTGGTTTAAGAGAGGAGCAACAATGACGATTTGGAGTGGTAAGTGGGTCTAATGGTGGCGGTGCGGTCGTCTGACGTGTGAGGACCGACAATGGTGAGGGAGAGAGAGAGAGAGAGAAGAACGATTGAAAGAAGGTAGAGGAGAGCATGGCGGGGTTTTTAATTTTTTCAGAATTTCATTTCCCCCTTTCCCCCACTATTAAAGGATGGAACGCGTGTTCCATTAAAAAATATAAAGCGACATCCGTAGACGACGCGCATTTTATTATAGGTGCCCTCCGTGTTTTTTTTAGACACTAATTTAAGGGCGCGCAATAATGCGTGTCTTCTATCCTTAAATTTTTTGAAGAGATGACATTTTTCTAATGTCACTCTCCTTTGCGTAACATAGATCAATGAGCGTCGTATTTTGCGCGTCGTAAAAGGCCTTTTTTCTTGTAGTGATACCGCGAGTAATCTCCGATGAGATGAACTCCCGCCTCCACCCATCGATCGACTCATTACCTGCACCTGAGCCGGAGCAAGAACCTAAACCCCTTTGATGAGTGCCCAACACCATACCAAAAATCACATACGAATGATCATAACATACCCAAGAATCCTCATCTCACTGGCTCCCTAAATTCTCCAAGACTCTCCCCGATTCGAGTATGAATCTTGTGATTTTAGTTGTAGATGCCCAATACTACCTTCCACACCTATCCATACTTTCCTCAAGAATCCTCTAAGTCACCTTTTCAATCCATACACCAAACACTCGCTACCCAACACAATGAAACCTATTGAATTAATTCCCCAGGCTTTCCCAGGTTCTTGTCACACCCCGACCATCGGCAGAAACACCGGGCAGTGTAACATCATTTCTCGTATCATAGTTATCAACTTCCTGAAAACACATGCATTTTAAAATATGTCAACATAAAGTTGGTGAGTCCATAGGTTTTGACTCCATATAAAAGTAATAAATTATCCAAGTTCAAAAGTATAGTTTTGAAAGTATCATTTTGACTCTCCAACGTTTAGCATATATATCCTAGGTATAAAAGTTTACTTACCAAATAAGTAGTTTACCTATAAATCTCATATACTATGAATATAAGTGTTTGCAATTCCATACAAATGAAGTTGCTACATATAAATGTTATTTCAAGTCTATATGAGTAAAACCGCTACATATAAATCTATTTCAATTCTATACGTGTAAAACTTCTACGTATGAATCTATTTCAATTCTATACGACTAAAACCGCTACGTATAAATCTTATTTCAATTCTATACGAGTAAAACCGCTACGTAAAAATCTATTTCAATTTTATACGAGTAAGTGTGCTAGGTATAATTGTCTACTTAATGAGCAAGTAGTATACCTACAAGTTCCTTGTACTTAGAGTATAAATCTTTGGGAAACTTATACTTCATATTCATACTTCTATATCGACAAAGTATAATGCTTCTAAAGTTGTGCTACCATGAGTCCGTAACCACTGCTAGCCAAACAAACCTCTGATTAAAAGTTATCCCACCAATGGTTCCTCCATTGGTGCGACAATAAAACCGCCATTGGTGCCATAAAGGATTCCACCAAGGTAAATAGTTCCCCCGTATGCTTCATCGACGCCGGGTCCATAACAATCAATAGGATAGGTTGTCACCTGCAGACCGTTGGGTTGTAGCTAGCAACCATGGGTGGGCTCGTCAACCCGTATAAATCTATAGTCCACCGTAAAACCAATTGGGTTGTAGCCAACAACCACGGATGGGGCGTTAACCCACATACATCCATACACAACTTCCTCGCTCACACGGGATTAACGGTTACAGGTCAGAGGATTTCCACTAAGGTTCCCAATCTTTGTTGATGAATGAGGTAGCTTATGTAGACTTTGTAGGCTTCCTATAATTCTAACAAGAAAAGCATTTTTATGTCCAAAACCCTAAGCTACTAGACTATGCTTTTAAACATTACTCCTAAGTTCATCATACTTTAGGCAGTACAAAAGCTATAACTTGAGGTAAAACCAGGTTTTATCTTAACATAAAACCAACAACAACAATATATAACATACCAAGTTTTATCTTAACATAAAACCAACAATAACAATATATAACATACCAAGTTTTATCTTAAAATAAAACCAACAATAACAACATACTTATCAAATAACATATAGAACTTTCGAGTATAACTCCGGAACTATATCGTACGCAACATATATGTAGAATGTTAAGTATAACTCAAGATCTACATTAGTATACTAATATAGCAATAACATTCTAACAAGTTGACATTAGTTGTATATATTCAAAATATTATATTTGGAACAACTATATCCCGGTTAATATAACTGTCTATGTTGATATTAATACACTATTATATAGACATAATATTATCGTGTATACAATATTTAACATGCGTTTCCCCCGAAAATATTAGAAAGTGGGGCCATGAAACTCACCTTAATATCGTCATTTGATGGAATCTAACTGAAAATATTCAGCGGTTCCCGATCACTGGACTTGGGAAGCAACACGGCTTCAACAAACGAGAAAGAAAGAAAGTAGAAATGGTGTAATGAGCCTTGGGGTCAAAATGGCTATCTATAGGCTGTTCTGGGCCATTTCACGTCGTAGCTTCAACACGTGTTTTCTAGCCCCGATTAGTGTCCCAGACACGTTTCACGTCGTGGCCATAATGTCCACGTCGTGACTTAAGGCGGCTAGGGTTTCTGCCACGTGTCATGCCCTTAGACATCTGCATCTTCGGAAGGTCATAACTTTTGCATATGAACTCCGTTTTTAATGTTCTTTATATCCACGTGTAGGTATTTCTGAGTACTAAAACTTTCGTTTAGACTCCAATAGATAATTATAAGTCTATTTTAAATTCCTATTATTATAGATATTTTATCATGTTCGGTTTATCATAACTTCTTCACGCGAAGTCAGATTTAGATGTTCTCTATGTTTTTGGAATCGTATGAATGATACTTTGATTTATACTATAAAGTATGTATGAAAGTTCATATTTGTATTAGAATTATCTTGAAATACATAGTAAGCTTACTACATTACTAGTTTAACAAAATCACATTACATGATTGGTATAATCACATGTGATTGTTATTGACCTATTTTGACTAGTGTTACATTCTCCCCCCATTGATAAAATTTTGTCCCGAAATTTATCTTGTAGATGGGGAAACGTTAATTAGTTGGGAAAAACATTGTGGATATTGCTTAGCTCTTGATGTAACTTAAGTTGATATGCGACAAAACCAATTCTTGCTGTAATTTCAAAAGGTTCTATATATCGTGAGTTTAGTTTGCCTCATTTCCCGAATCGAATCATGCCTTTCCAAGGAGAGACGTTCAACATTACTCTATCTCCAACTTAGAATTCTAAAGGCTTACGTCTTACGTCAGCATAGCTCTTCTGACGATCAGGTGTTGCCTTTAATCGATCCTTAATTTGCATGATCTTTTGAGTTTGTCTCGTGGATTATTTCTAGCTCGGCAAATAAGGTATCACCTATATGTTCTCTGGCCAATGGTGTGTCTCCAACTTCTTAGTGCAAAAACTACAACTCCCAATTCAAGGTCACGGGTAGTGTAATTATTTTCATGCACCTTAATTTGTCATGATGCGTAGGCAATAACCTTTCCCCTTTTGCATCAATACACATCCCAATCCTTGATTTGATGCGTTGCTGTATACGACGAAGCCTTCTGTCCCATATAGAAGGGATAGGATTTGTGCACTACACAACATTTGCTTTACTTTTTTAAAAGCAGATTCTTGTTTGACTTCACAGTTGAACTTCATATTCTTCTAGGTTAGCGTTGCAAGCGGCTTGGCTACCTTGGAGAAATTCTCTATGAATCTATGATAATAGCCAGCAAGTCCTAAGAATTAACGCACTTCTGTTGGTGTCTTTGGTGTTTCCCAGTTCTTAATTGCTTCAATCTTGGAGGGTTCGACTTGAATCCCTTTGTTACTAACTACATGTTCTAAAAATTTGTACTTCTCTATTCCAAAATTCACATTCGAAGAATTTGGTGTACAAATTTTATTTTCTTAGTAGTTCTATGATTATTTGCAAGTGTTGACCATGTTCTTCCTTGGTTCATGAAGATATCAATAATATATCATTGATAAATACTATCACGAATTTATCCAAGGACGGTTTTGCAAACACTATTCATGAGATCCATAAACACTGTTGGAGCGTTGGTCAATCCCAAAAGGCTTAACTAGGAGCTCAGAATGACCATACCGAGTCCTAAATGTTGTTTTCAGAACATCCTCTTCTTGTACTATGAGTTTATGGTATATAAAATCTATCTTTAATCTTCTAGAATCTTCAGGTGTTTTAGTCTATCAACCACCATATCGAAGTTTATTTGTGCATTGGCCTGACCATAATTAAACATAGGTGATCTGTCTACGTTTAGTTGTGGTTCGTACCATGTACAATAAAACTCGACTAAGTAGTTTAACCTAAAACCTTGAGTTGGATTATTATCAAGGGTTTGGGTTTTCTATATTTTTTGTTTATACATGTGTTCTCATCGTGGGACTGAGTTCATACATAACTCTATATCTTTGTGTTTGTTGTATTCATGCATATTATTAATTATTGTTTGTTACTTTAGGTCTAGCTGATAAGGCACTGGCCAGTCAGGACAGTCGGTGGGCAGGATCATTTTAGCATATAGCCGTTCTGAAATCCAGCAACCTAACGTGACATGTCTATCCTGTCACCACTCCCGTAAGTAGTCCTTTAGTAGTATAATCACTAATACTTTTTATTTGTAGGTTAAGGGATATACCTAAACCTAACAAAGTAAGCCCTAAACTATAGTCATGCTTTCCTAAGAAAGTACTAATTCACCATAGTTAATAGCTCTGATACCAATCTGTCACACCCCGACCATCGGCGGAAACACCGGGCAGTGTAACGTGATTTCTCATATTGTAGTTATCAACTTCCTGAAAACACGTGCATTTTAAAATACGTCAACATAAAGTTGGTGAGTCCATAAGTTTTAACTTTGTATAAAAGTAATAAATTTTCCAAGTTCAAAAGTATAGTTTTGAAAGTATCATTTTGACTCTCCAACGTTTAGCATATATATCCTAGGTATAAAAGTTTACTTACCAAATAAGTAGTTTACCTATAAGTCTCATATACTATGAATATAAGTGTTTGTAATTCCATACAAAAGAAAGTTGCTACATATACATCTTATTTCAATTCTATACGAGTAAAACCGCTACGTATAAATCTATTTCAATTCTATACGAGTAACACTTCTACGTATGAATCTATTTCAATTCTATACGCCTAAAACCGCTACGTATAAATCTTATTTCAATTCTATACGAGTAAAACTGCTACATATAAATCTATTTCAATTCTATACGAGTAAGTGTGCTAGGTGTAATTGTCTACTTAATGAGCAAGTAGTATACCTACAAGTTCCTTGTACTTAGAGTATAAATCTTTGGGAAACTTATACTTAACATTCGTACTTGTATATCGACAAAGTATAATGCTTGTAAAGTTGTGCTACCATGAGTCCTAACCGCTGCTAGACAAACAAACCTTTGATGAAAAGATATCCCACCAATGGTTCCTCCATTGGTGCGACAATAAAACCGCCATTGGTTCCATAAAGGATTCCACCAAGGTAAATACTTCCCCTGTACGTTTCATCGACGCCGGGTCCATAACAATCAATAGGACAATTCGTCACCTGCAGACCGTTGGGTTGTAGCTAGCAACCATGGGTGGGGTTATCAACCCGCATAGATCTATAGTCCATCGTAAAACCGATTGGGTTGTAGCCAACAACCACAGATGGGGCGTTAACCCACATAGATCCATACACAACTTCCTCGCTCACACGGGATTAATGGTTACATGTCAGACGATTTCCACTAAGATTCCCAATCTTAGTTGATAAATGAGGTAGCTCATCTAGACTTTGTCGGCTTCCTATAATTCTAACAACAAAAGCATTTTTGTGTCTAAAACCCTAAGTTACTAGACTACGGTTTTAAACATTACTTCTAAGTTCATAATACTTTAGGCAGTACAACAGCTATAACTTGAGGTAAAACAAGGTTTTATCTTAACATAAAACCAAAAATAACAATATATAACATACCAAGTTTTATCTTAACATAAAACCAACAATAACAATATATAGCATACCAAGTTTTATCTTAACATAAAACCAAAAATAACAACATACTTATCAAATAACATATAGAACTTCCGAGTATAACTTCGGAACTATATCCCACACAACATATATGTATAATTTTATGTATAACTCAAGATCTACATTAGTATACTACTATAACAATAGCATGCTAACAAGTTGACATTAGTTGTATATATTCAAAATATTATATTTAGAACAACTATATCCCGGTTAATATAAATGCCTATGTTGATATTAATACACTACTATATAGACATAATATTATCGTGTATACAATATTTAACATGCGTTTTCCCCTAAAAATATTAGAAAGTGGGGCCGTGAAACTCACGTTAATATCGTACTTTGACGGAATCTAACTGAAAATAGTCAGCGGTTCGCGATCACTAGGATTTGGAAGTGAAACGGCTTCAACAAACGATAATGAAAGAAAGTAGAAATGGTGTAATGAGCCTTAGGGTCGAAATGGCTATTTATAGGTTGTTCTGGGCCATTTCACGTCGTGGCATACCTAGGGTCACGTCGTGGCCATCCATGAGTCACCCCGTAGCTTTAACACGTGTTTTCTAGCCCCGATTAGTGTCCTAGACATGTTTCACGTCGTGGCCTTAATGTCCACGTCGTGACTTAAGGCGGCTAGGGTTTCTGCCACGTGTCATGCCCTTAGACATCTGCATCTTCGGAAGGTCATAACTTTTGCATACGAATTCTGTTTTTGACGTTCTTTATATCCACGCGTAGGTATTTCCGAGTACTACAATTTTATTTTAGACTTCAATAGCTAATTCTAAGTATATTTTAAATTCCTCGTATTATAGAGATTTTATAATGTTTGGTTTATCATAACTTCTTCACGCGATGTCCGATTTAGGTGTTCTCTATATTTTAGGAATTGTATGGACGTATACTTTGATTTATACTATAAAGTATGTATGAAAGTTCATATTTGTATTAGAATTATCATGAAATACATAGTAAGTTTACTACATTACTAGTTTAACAAAATCACATTACATGATTGGTATAATCATATGTGATTGTTATTGATTTATTTTAACTAGTGTTACAGTTCCCGACCTCACCCTTCCATCAGCTACTGAAGAACTCCATGTAATCCCAGACACCCACCTCATAAACACAATCAGATGCAACAAATCTTATATAATCCTTCAAGTAACAGAGTCATCCCTACAACGATTGGACTCAGATAAGAGATACACAATAGGGTTAAATCCATCACTCTGATATTATTCAACCTTTGTCACATATGACTTGGCATATTCACTTAGCAGCTAACTCCCATCACCTAAGAGTTCCACAAAGCACAAAGTAAGCAAAATTCATGGAGTAGCACTTTAATCCATAGAATAATCACAAGCATCTAATTCCACATACTACCATTCATTCTAGGAGCTCCCACTCCCGCTACTAATTGCCTTATGCAACCAAATTATACCCAATCTAGCATCCCATGCGTCCTAGGCTACATCGCATCACATATCAGGCCAATATATCACTGACTAATCAGAACTAGCATGCAAGTCTACGAGCTCAAACAACAGGCATACAAAGGCATCTCACCTACCATTCTACCATGAAAAAACCGAGTAGATCCTTAGTCCTAACTAGCATGTGATTAACAAATTCATAAATCAAATCATAACAAATATCGTGTACGGGTATTTTGGGAGAAATTTATTTAAGCTCGGTTGATTGCATGCACCACACCCTTTGTTGTCTTAGAAAACTCTTTTCTTCAAAATACTTTTCTTTTTGAAAACTTTACCAAATCCTCAGTTTGAGTCCAGACACACCCGAGATTATGTCTAAATCCCTCAACCAAGGCTCTGATACCAACTTGTAATGTCCCAAAAATAATGACATCAAATTTACATTTTTAGATTAATAAATATTTAATACATAAAATATCCATAAAACTAAGTTAGTTTGGATTTATTAAAACATCATCAAATCAAAGTAAATCACAAAATAAAGAAACATGTGGTGTGTGCTCTGCAATCATCCCGAGCTCTTCCCTTTGAAAACCGAAGTAACTGAAACATAAACTGAAAACCGTAAGAACAAAGCATAGTTAGTTCCCAAAGATACCACATACCATACATACACAAATAATCACATAATGGGCCCCACCGACATCGGACCCCGTCCAACATACAGATCTATGAATCAACGGGCTCCGCCCAATGAGTGTAACGAGCCATATTGTGGGGTTTCTTATGTAGTGTTAGATTCTTTAGGCTATGCTGAAAGTGTAATTTATTCCTCATGTTTTGAATAAATCGATCATTCGACATATCTTCTTTATTTATGTTTGTTCTTATTATCCACATCTTGTTCATCAAATCACAATTAGGGTTTTAATCCTAACAATTGGTATCATAGCAGGAGATTGTGTAATCTATATGAATCTCTTCTGTTTGTTGAGCTACTAGGGTTTCCACTGATATAGGATCTTGGTTAGTCGTCTTTGTTGGTTTTATGACGACTTATTGTGATCTTGATATTACCCATTTATTTGTTTACTTTGCAGATCTGATTCATAACAAGTTACACAGATCTTGTTAAAATGCAACAGAACAACCCAATCATTAACTCCTTGAATATCTCAAGCAATATTGGATCAACAACAAGGATCGCGATACTCTTCCCTCACGAGTATGAAGTTTGGGCACTCCATTTTGAAGATTATGTTCTAGGTTTAGACAAAAATGGTTATCTGATATGGGAATCCATTAATCTAGATCCATTCGTTCACACATAGACCAAAAGAAAAATCAAAACTCAGAAAGAATACAACCAATTGCTACTTGATGTCAAAGACGTGCCCCAATATGAGAAAGAGAAACTTATTAGTAATGTTAAAGCTATGAGGATCGTTAGATTTGCTTTACAGGCATACACGTTTCACTTGGTTAGTTCGTGTGATACTGCGAAAGATATATGGGACAGGCTCGAGGAACTTTACTCCATAGACACAAACCTTGAGCATTCAAATCAAACACTCCTACTTTCGGAGTTTGGGGCTTTTACACAAAAGCCACAAGAAAATCTGAGTCATACCTTCAATCGCCACAATTATCTTCTCAGCAGGATGACCAAACATGGCCTTGAAAGAGAAGTGATCAAGCAAAAGGTTACATTTATGAACGGACTTAGGTGTGAATGGATGGCAGTTGTCTCTACAGTTAAGGCGCACGAGCAGTTTAAGAGTTATACTTTGGATAAATTGGTTTGTATTTTTAAAGCTGATGGAAGCGAAGTGTCGAAGGAAGCGAAGGTTGTTTCAATTATGGGGTCTCTAACTCTTATTGCAAAAGGCAAGACAGTTGCAGAGGATGGATTCGAATACGATCACTGTGAATGTGATCTCACTAATGAGGAGTATGCGTTGATGGTTTCGAATCCCAAGCGATTTGCAACGAAGAAATTTCCATTAAACAATAATAGAATTTGGCAAAGAAGTTATAGCTCATAAAAGGTGAAGGAAGAAAGTAAAAGTGCTACTCAAAAGGAAGATGAGAAAAAGGAGAAAAAGGTCGTTGGTGACTCTGGCTATGACTGTAATTATTGTCATGGCAAAAACCATTTGGCCAAGGATTGCATGCTAAGGAAGTTGAATGAGAGAAAAGAAGGAGAAGATGATGAGGCGTATCACTTGAGAAAGTTAGAGGAGATCAAGAGGAAGAAAACTACTGATAACTCTATGCCTGCTTTGATTGTGCAGGAAAATGTTGCAGAAGATGAGTTTGGAGGAGTCGAAGTCTGGTCAACAGATTCAGAGGATGATGAAGTTTGAAAGCCCACACATGGAAGGGGATTCGTCGCGAAGGAAGAAAGTTCTCAGTTTGTAGGCAAGCGTTTGATGGTGACAAATGAGGGATCACAAACAAGTGCCACCAGAAGTAGAAGAGGAGATGATAGCTGTTTTGCTGCACAACTAGTTCTAGAGCAGATCAACGAATGCGGACAATTGATTAACAAGATAAATTCCATTCTCAAATCTCTAAACATACTTGTTTCTAAATATGAAACTGAATTGAATGATCTAAAATTCACTTTTTCAAGCATTAGTGATAGTTTGAAACGAACATGGTTAACGAACTCTAACCTAAGCGATCAATTGAGCAGGGTTTCATCAAAAAGTGATGAGAGGCGAATGTGGATTGAGAATATTGAGTCGGAGTTGTCTAAGTCCAGGGATCAATTAATTTACTTGCAACGTGACAATTTGAAGCTTTTAAAACAACATAACATTTTTTGTTTGATTGCAAAAAGGCTTTACATTAACATTACTCAGTTGCACCTTGATTGCGGAATTGGTGAGAAAATTCATAAAATGATCTTATCATTTCTGGAATTAAAGGAAGATGAAATAGACGCCGACTGTTACAATTGTGAATCCATAGTTTCTTCATAAGAAACTTCTGATGCATACATGGTTGGACTAGAATAAATTAAATCTTACATTATGTCCAAAGACAACAAAAATATGTTGAAACAACTTTTGGATGGAAAAGATAAGAAGCAAATAAAATCTGATACTATTATGAAATTGGACTCATTGAATGCCAAATTGAGTTCAGAAAATAAAATAAATATTGAAAGTACCTCTGAATTCGATGAGGACAGTGATATGAGTAAAATTTTAGTGGAGAACGAAGTGGATTGCTCAGACTTGTTAAAAACGAACACCTCAACCTGTAAAAGATTTGATTTCTAAAAATTCAGTTGAATTGACGCGTATTTCTCAAAATAAACCAAAAACACAAAAAGTGAAAGCAACTGTATTTCCAAAAGTCCAAACTGTACCAAGTGAAGTGTTTACAACTAGAGGACTAGACAAAAATCAAACTATCTAACTAACGTACATCGTTAATGAAGGCAACAAAGATGGTTGTGATGAATTCTTTTGGTCCGCACCAATTGATAATGCAGACGATTGAAGGGTCTATCTGAAAGAACCTCTTGGAGAGTTAAAGGTCGATATGTGGCAGAACCACTGAACAATTGTTCAACATTCGAGAAGGGTAGCCCAAGTGGTACCAAGGAAGTTCAAAACAAAACCAATCCTGATCCAGTGAAGGACGAAACTCATGCCAAGAAAACAGAATCACAAGTGAATATTCACAACTCCACTGAACAACTCGTTGAGCAAAAACGATTAAGGAATCAAAGATACCATAACAATCTCAATAATATTTTAGCATTCCTAAAATTCCAACTATGTTCACAGGGAAAAACTTTTCAATCAAAGCACGAAAGCTCATTCTAAGGAAAATCCTAGTCAGTGCTCTCGTTGTCATACTTGCAACTCAAAAGCGAACTTTGTTCCAAAACCCTCTTTTCAAAAGAAGCACACTGTGAAACCAAAAACTCACCCCTCTAATGCATCACCAAATGATATCAAGGGAAAGGGAAAGTTCGTCTTGAATTCTAAAGCTCAAACTAAGAAATCGACTGCTAAGCCTAAGAGAGTTAAGAGATAATTCGTCAAGACTCAAGCTAAAAATAAACAAATCCAATCTGATTATGAGGAAACGAAAAACAACAAGATCAAGGTTTTCACAATAAAGAAGAAAGATCAAACAACTTTAATAAAACGAACCTACATGATTGATCTATCTATTGCTTATCCAGTTTCGCTAAAAGGATCATGAGGACCCAAACACCTTGGGGTTCCTATATCTAATTAATTCTTGTAGGTAATTCATGACAAACAGTTTGACACTGAATGGTGTATCGACAATGGTTGTTCACTTCATATGATGGGAAGAAAGGAGGAGCTGAAAGAATATAGAGAACTGAAGGATGGTGGTCTCGTAAAGTTTGGCAACAATGCACTTGGAGAAATTAAAGGATATGGTATGATAAAAATGGTGAATTCTCAATTCAAAGTGGGGTATGTTGAGGGACTGCAACACAACTTAATAAGTGTTTCGCAGTTAGTAGTGGGTATAGGTCTAAAGGTCTCATTTGATGATGAAGGATCCGAAATTATCGAAAAAAAAACAAAATCAGTGCTGCTTAAATCAAAACAAAAAGGCGAGAAGTATCTTTTGGATATCAATACGATACGAGGGAAACCTTCTATCTGTCTGCTCACTAAGGTTGCAATAGACGATAGTTGGCTGTGGCATAGGAGGCTTTCGCATCTGAACTTCAAAGATATCAACAAGCTAGTTCTTGGTGATCATGTGCGTGGTCTTCCTCTCTTGAAGTATGACAAAGATCATCTTTGTGCAGCATGTGAAATGGGAAAGCAACGCAGAAAAAGTCATCCTACTATAGTGATTACGAAGGTCATCGAGGCACTCGAACTACTCCACACTGATCTTTGGGGCCCATCTGCAATCAAAAGTATTGGTGGTAACAAATATATTATTATTATTGTATATGATTTTTCTCGTTTCAGTTGGGTGTTCTTTCTTAAGCAGAAATCTGAAGCGACTTCATCAAGCAAATTGAGTTACAACTGCGAAAGGTGGTTCGCAATGTTCGAAGCGACAATGGTCTGGTGTTTAAGAACCAAGCATTCGATGAATTCCTCACTGATAAGGGAGTATCTCATAATTTTTTTGCTCCCTATACTCCATAGCAAAACGGGATTGTTGAAAGACATAACCGTTCGTTGTGTGAAGCAGCAAGAACTATGCTTTCGTTCACATCACTGACTCTTTACTTTTGGGTTGATGTTGTTGCTACTGCCTGCTTTACTCAAAGCATATCACTTCATAATAAAAGATTTTCGGTCACTCCTTATGAAATCATCAATAAACGAAAACCTAACGTCAAGTTCTTTCATGTTTTCGGTTCCAGGTTTTTCATTTTTAATTCAAAGGAACAATGAAACAAGTTTGATGAGAAGGCTGGCGAAGGAATTTTTCTAGGATATTTGCTGACGTCAAAAGCATATAGGATTCTAAAGGAACGATCCAAAAAGATTGAAGAAACCTATTATGTCACATTCGATGACACTTACTTAAATAAAACTCAAGCGAATGACAATCAAGAAAAAGAGATCTTTCCTCAAACGAATCAAGTGACTGTTCCCTTAGCTAACCTTTATGAAGAATTCATGCTTCTATTTGACGAACCTAAGAAGGCCATCACATCTGAAACGAAGGCAGCTGATAACAAAGAAGATGAACTGAAGAAGATAATTGATGAAGCCATGAAAATCATGGATGATCAGCCACCAACCACGAGCATGCCTCAAGACACGAGTACTCCAGTCCATAGGGAGAGTTTTGATTCCAATACATCTCCTCAGGTGGAGCAACCAACTTCGTAAGAACCGAACATTCCATCATAAGGTTCCGGAGATACTTCAATTCCTGATGAAGAAGTTCACTCATCATTCGAGGGGGAGAATAAGGATGCGAATGACGATTCAGATGCTAAGTCAAAGCTTGAAGAAGTAAACGCTGAATTGGACCCTTCTTATGATCCAAATTATCCTCCACTAGTCAAATGGACCAGAGATCACCCCATAACCCAAGTCATTGGTGAATCTTCAGCAGGGGTCCTGATGAGATCTCAAATAAAAGCGAAATGAACTGCTTTATTCTCCAAAGTGGAATTCTGTATGTTCAATTCGTTCGTCTCCAAGATAGAACCCAAAACCGTCAACACAGCTCTTGATCATTCTGATTGGGTGCAAGCGATGCAAGACGAACTCAATGAGTTTGAACGAAACCAAGTTTGGAGGCTAATTCCTACTCCACCTAAAGCATCAGTTGTTGGTGTTTTGTAATAAGTTGGATAAAGAAGGGAATGTAGTAAGGAACAAGGCGAGACTCGTTGTTAAGGGCTATTGCCAAGAAAAGGGTATCGACTACGAAGAAACCTTCGCTCTTATTCTTAGCATATGTAGCTCATAAGAACTTTGAAGTGTTTTGGATGGATGTTAAATGCATGTTCCTAAATTGGGAATTAGAAGAAACTGTATATGTTGAACAACCACCTGGATTCTTTAACTGGAGTATCCCAATCAATGCTACATTCTAGATAAAGCGATTTACGGACTGAAGCAAGCTCCGAGGGACTTGTATGAAACTCTTACTCGCTTCCTTAAAATGTCTATGTTTAAACAAGGTTCGGTTGACCCAACCTTCTTTTGTAAGAAAGAGGGTGACCATTTGATGATCGTCCAAATTTTTGTTGATGACATCATCTTCGGATCTACTAATCCCAGCCTCATAGCTGAATTCCGAAAGCTGATGGAAACTAAGTTTGAGATGAGCTCAATGGGTCCTATTAACTTTTTCCTTGGATTGAATATAAGGCAGGGACCAGAAGGTATTTTTATTAATCGGGAAGCATATATGAAAACTTTCCTCTCTAACTTTGGCATGATAGGAAACTCTAATATGAAGGTTCCAATGGCATTCGGAACGAAACTTACATCTTCTCTGGAAAAACCAGTTCCGGATATGACCCTTTATTGTCAGATGATTGGTTCCTTGATGTATCTAACAGCTACTAGACTGGATATTATGTTTTCTGGTTGTTATTGTGCAAGGTTCCAAGCAAACCTTCGCGAACCTCACATGGTGGCAGTGAAGAATATCTTCAGGTACCTGAAACAAACGTCATCTTTAGGCATATGGTATCCTACGAACCCAGGATTCTTCATTCAAGAGTTTTCGGATGCTGATCTTGGTGAGTGTGGCTTAGATAGAAAAAGCATGACTAGTGGATGCCAATTTCTTGATGTCATGTTAGTTAGTTGGCAATCCAAAAAGCAAACATGTTTTTCGTTGTCGACAGCCGATGCAGAGTACATCGCTGCTGCATCTTGTACCTCTCAAGTCATATGGATTCAGAGTCAATTGCATGATTATGGTCTGGATATGAAGCAAATCCCACTCTATTGTGACTCTGAAAGCACAATTCGCATCTGTCACAACCCAATGCAACACTCAAAGACGAAACACATAGCACTGAGGTATCACTTCATCAAGGATCATGTAGAGGACGGCAACCTTGAGATTCATTTCTTTCGATCACTAGACCAATTGGCTGACATATTCATGAAAGCCTTGCCGGAAGCATCATTTAATAGAATACTCCAAGGTCTTGGAATGATGGAAGCTGAATCAGTTCCAAAACCACCTTCATTGTAGCCTGTTCACTTTCGGGTTACTTGTTCACTTTCGTTTTCATATTTTGGCAAGCGAAATATATTGAACGCTCATTCTATTTCGTTTCCGGTTTTTTTGCGACACGAACTAAGATGAACATTCACCCCATTTCGTGTCTAAATTTTTTTAAGGCAAACTCTTGTGGTCTATTCTTTGTATATTATGCTCATTTTTTTATTTTGTTTTCAAAATACAAAAATATTTAATTTGTTTATGTTTTTCTCTTTCAAATTTAAAATCCAAAAACATTTTACTTTGTTTTGTTTCTGTCTTTTTCAGAAATTATGAAAACACAAAAATATTTTCTTTTCTTATTTAAATATTTTTCTGTGAGTATTTAAGGTTAAATTGCAAAAACAAATGATGGGGCAGGTATAATTTCCATATCTTTGTACTATCTAGGTGTCCATAGAAGCATGTTGTTGCATGTAGGCCTAAGTCTCAATCGACTTCATGTGAAGTCTTAATGAATTGAATCTACCATTCGTTTCTTCCCAACTAGGATGTTACATTCACATAAGTCATGAGCTACCTTACTCTTCAAATATTCAGTTAAGAGTTATCTGCTTGGTCACATACTCGTAGCAGAGGTACATCTACTTCTCTATAGCGACTTTCTTTTTTATCCATTTTTGTTCGCACTCATACATGTAACGCTTGAGACTCTCAACTAAACCAATGAGGTTTATGGTTATGAAACATCTAAGTTCATGATCTTAGCTTTTTTCACCACAACTTAAGTGAAACCCAACATTCAACACCCTTAAATTAATTGACGGAGAATCATTAACAATTCTAGCTTTTATATCTATGGATTGTACCTCGAAATTTGTTTTTCTTTTTGCGTGATCTTTATGAATTGTTCTACAACCAAGACTTTTCTACCCATAAGATCCAGTTTTATTTTTTTATGAGATTTCAAAGTGTCGCTCAGTCACTAAAATCATTCCATGCCTACTCATTCAACTGACAACACTAGTCACACGAGTACTTCATCCAACACACGAACTTATGTCAAGATCGTTGTTTGATTGAAGATTTAACCACCCTTTCAGCCTAATTTTAAAATGTAACACCGAGAAAATTTACAACCAATTTAAACTTTTCAAAAACAACCCATATTCATTAAGTTATTACAAAAAGGTTTTCAGTTCATTTATTATCAGAGTATCCCAGAAACATTAACATCAAACTGAGGAGCGGTATGATCACGCCATCGCCTTGCCACTATCTCCTGAAGTACCTGAAACAATACAATAAAACTGTAAGCCCGAAAGCTTAGTGAGTTACCCCCAAAATACCAACCACAGTACCACACATATAACATATCATATCATAAACAGAACAACCATGCATATTGAGTCAACTGTGTGACTGGTCCGCTTGCACCAGGCCTTCAGTCCACCCGGTTCACTCTCTCTCCGAGTCTACAGTATGACTGGTCTGCCCGTATTGGGCCTTCAGTCCACCTGGTCCACTCTCTGAGTCTACAGTATGACTGGTCCGCCCGCACCGGGCCTTCGGTCTGTCTGGTCCACTCTCTGAGCCTCGGCATGTCTGGTCACCCTCTTGGGGCCTTCAGCCTATTCGGACCGCTCACCAGGCCTTCGGTCTAACCGGTCCGCCCTGGGTATGTTGGCCTACAGCACAAAGCAGAACCTACCTCAACCCAACCAAAAGTCCAACAACATAAATATATAATCATATAACATCTCACAACTAATCAAACCGATCCAGCATATCATATAACATAGCAACATCCTAACTAGGATACGGACCTAACCGGTCACTAGCATAGCATCATCCTATATACCAGGATACTGACCTTAACCAGGTCTCTAACCTATACCATCCTAACTACCAGGATGCAGACATAGCAAGGCAATAACGTAACAACAACTACCCGGATTTCCATCTGATAAAGGGTTGGCGTGGGTACCTTAGACCCTGTTGATATAGTGAGGATAACTCACCTGCAACTGCCGACTTGAAGAAATAAGATCACGCTGCTCCGACCACCAGCACGAACTCCACCACTAAAAATTACCAATTAACCAAATCCAATAAACACCAAATACCCTTTGAAGTCAAACTAGTCAACCCTTGGTCCAGGTCAAAGTCCTCAGTCAAAGTCAACCTTCCTGGTTGAACCTACTCGCCGAGTCAACCCGTTGACTCGTCGACTTCTTATGCTCAGAAACTCCCATGCCACAACTCAACTCGCCGAGTCGCCCTAAGACTCTTCAAGTCCAACAAGCTCTGAGTCCCTTCCTGCTCAACTTACCGAGTCATCCCTCGACTCACCAATTCACAGCTCAACCAGAAAAGGTTAGGATTCCATGACCAGACTCGCCGAGTCCAAGCACAGACTCGCCGAGTCCAAGGCAATCTTCAACAAAGTCGCTGAGTTGTTCTTCTAACTCCCCGAGTCCAAGCACATATTCATACAACTTGTCGAGCACACCCATGTGACTCGCCGAGTCTCTTTAGTTCTCATTCCATACAGAGGCTTTTCAAGCCATGCAGGGACTCCAATCCATAGATCCACTCTTCTACAGCCTAACCCTCACATAAAGTTGCAAACTTTACGTGAAAGCAAGGAGATATAAGCCCAAAACACTTCCAGAGCTAGCGTTTAAGACAAAGGGATTCACCAATGACTCTTAGACATGAATTTTATGACCTTTTGGGCCATCTCAAGTCTAGATCTGAAGTAGCAACTTCAGATCTAAGCCTCAAACTCGAGATAGCTCCAAAACAAGCTAATGAATCACAAATCAACCACCATTTATGAATCAATAATGAAATAGCTTAAGGAGGAGGTTCCTTACCCTTGAAATGTGCCCAAACAAAAGTAGATTCCAGATCTACCCAATCCCCTTGATGATGTCCTCCAAATCCCCAAGCTTCTTAGACCAAATTTCTCTTCCAAGCTCTAATTCTTCATCAATGGAGTCACACACACGAGATGAGGGTTTCTGGATCTCAAATGGGTAGCAAAGAGGCTGAAGGTGGGTTATAATGTGCTTTATATAGGGCACAATCCTGGATTAGGGTGTTTTCTCCCCTCAGCACCAACTCGCCGAGTCCAGCTGCTGACTCGCCGAGTTGGTCACTTAACATGTGACCAGAACTGCGACTCGACTCTTCGAGTCTCTTCATCGACTCGCTGAGTCGACCTTCCTTATTTACACTAAGAACCCTGAACTTGCACTTCTGAACTCAAGGTTTTACAATTCTCCCCCACTTAAATTAGGCTTTGTCCTTGAAGCCTGCAGCAACACATCCCAAATGATACTCCCACAATACAGCTCCTACTCTCAACCGACTCAGATTCCTCCAAACACTGCTATCAAACCCTATGAAGTCCAACTCTTCCCTCACAGAGTCACAACAACTGCTTCAAACCAGCCACCGGTTTCTCTCTTTAATGATGTCCATATCAACTAAGTATCACCCGATGATACTTCCATCATTCCAACTTACCCATTCACTTGCCCCTTACATAATTGGATATCACCATGAACCACCGGGTCCTAACCCGGTACCAAACTGCTATCCCTTTCCTCAACTGGCGTTATCTCTCTTGAAATCTCCACTGGGACTCATCCCGCTTCCTTTCTAAATCTAACTCTTTCCTTCCTGTGTTGTCGAGATAATACATCCTACAGCACTTGATCAGCTCCTATGATCTCTCATCTACTCTACCATACTCATATTGCACCTGATCCAACACCCTTGGGCTGGAAAAACCCGACTCACTGACGATACCTCCAGACATCCCCAGGATGAATTACCGCTACATACATAACCTCCTGATCACAACCATATTGAAAATCCAAGGCTCCATCCTTGCATCCCTTCTGAACTCCCCTAGTTCTACACCACCGGAAATTCTTTCGCAACCTAAACAGACACCGAAACCGGATGTGCTTCCATACCACTGGCACAATCTCAGTGCTCAACAACCATAATTGAAATACTCTCAATCATCCATTCTCACTACTGCTTTCACTTCCATGAACCAATACTCCCTCCCGGAGTTACATACCTTTCCCTTTCCTTATCTAAGGAAGTATACTTGAACACCTTGTTACTTCAACAAGTGCCATGGTGCTCACACCCCACTCTACACTATTCCCTTTGAGAGTAACCGCTATTCCACGCATCACACGCACTCTGAATCTGCTCGCAAGGACTCTCGCATCCATGCACTACCTTCCACTAACATGATTAATACCTGAGGCCAGACCTACTGTTTTTTATTGCATCGCAACATACTCAATCCATCTCCTCATATAGATCTATCAACACATACAGAGTCTTCAGCATGATTGGACCGCCTTACCAGGCCTTCAGCCAATTTGGACCACTCTTAGAACCTTCAGCATGTCTGGACCGCCCTCCAGGGACTTAAGCCTGTCTGGACCATTCTCCGAGCCTTCGGCCTAACTAGTACACCCACCGGCCTTTAGTCTATCCGGACCTCTCAAAGTATCATACATCATCCTGAACTATCCTTCCTGGGAATGTCTCCCATACATACTGTTCTAGCCCTCTAGGGGTTCCGAATTCTAACTCCACTCTATATACTCAAATCCCGACCTAATCCTAGGCCTCACGCAAACAATCACCTTTTCAGAAAACCTTGGTTTGTACCCTGCCCTATTTGACTGCTGCTTACTAATACCAGCCCACACTCTTGGCTGACTGAAACACTGTTGAATCCTAAACAGCTAATCAACCTCAAATACTTGTCGATCCTCCTGAGAATTTTCCAATTCTCCCCACTTAGAGCACTGACTTCCAACCACCGGTGACCCAACCGACATCACTTAAACAACCCTACTCAACATATTCCCCTTATCCATGAACTAATTTCCTCTAAAACGAGCAACCTTCACGAAATCACATCCCGACATCGCACATTTCGAACTCTAAGGGAGTTCGACCCCCAACTGAACACTCCTCAAATTGCAAATGCTATACCCGACATCCAGACCAAAAAGCCTAATTCCCCACCGACAATCCCCATGGATGATAACCAACTAAGACTCCCAATACCAAAACCCTCAATCATACAATAAACCCGACGAAAGGAAGAACGAATACAATACCATGAATCATGCGAACAAGGCTAGCAGATATACAATACTCCATAATAACCACAATACTCCAGACCGGTGCAGGTTCCAGCACCGCCAGTAGTCTTCAAAGTGGCCGGTGCTGGACCCTTCACCGGTCTGGAAACGAGCTGTGGCCAGTTGGCCCTCAAGTGACCAACCTGATGGCAATGATAACAAATCCTCAAATCCTGAATCAGGGCTAACTGCTAACAATCCATCGCATAATGCCCCTCTCTCCCGCACTTGTGGTACGCACCACTAGACTGACAAACTCCGGTATGACCCTTCCCGCACTTCTCGCAAGGGCGGCTGCTCTGACTTCCCAACCTGGAATCAACGGTCTTTGACCATTTCGGCGTTGGCTGGGACTGCGCCGGGGCCTGCCTCTGCTCTCTCAACTGCAACTCAATCTCCAACTCACGCTGCCGAGCGGCCTCCTACAACTCCAGTAAGGTCTCGCACCTCTGTGTAGACACAAACTTCCTGATATCCCTCTTGAGCATACTCAGATATCGGGACATCTGAGCCTGCTCCGAAGCAAACACAAGACATAACATCTACTTCTCAGTGAAGACCCTAGTGATCTCCGTCACCGACTCCGAATCCTGCTTCAATTCCAAGAACTCCTGAGCCAACCTCTCCCTCTTAACCCGTGGAACATAACGGGTACTGAACATCTCCCGGAACTGATCCCACTTAACCACAGCCCGCTGCGCATCCAAATAAGATACCGTAGTCAACCTCCACCAATTCTTCACCCCCAGCCTCATAAGGTTCAGAGCACACCTCACTCTCTGATCTGCAGGGCATGAACACGTGAAGAAACACCCCTCCACGTCCGACAACCATCTCATAGCAATGATCGGATCCTAAACTCCATCAAAAGTAGGGGGATTCATATTATCAAAGTCCCGATACTGAAAACCCCGACCGACTCCTCCACCTGTCGCTGGTACAGCCGCTGCAGCTGCCGCGGCAGTCGTCTCTACAAGAACTATGTAGCGCTCATCAAAATACTCAACCATGGCGGTCTTGATCGACCCAAACATCTCTGACATCTCCGCCCTGAACATAGAAGCAATCTCATCATGCAGGATCTCATGAATCCTGGCATCCAACTCATCCGTACTCATCTGACCAGTGACCTCGGGTGGAGCTGATCCAACCTAACCGCTCTCTCCTGATTGCGATCCTGACCCGGATCCACCCCCGGTATGCCTCATAACCACCGTACTGAAATACACCACAAGAAAATCAGATGCTTCCCTAATAACCCGGGAACCAACTCCCAACCCGACCCTAGGGGTTGTAACTTCCTTGATGCGTGTATGGGTCTTGTGCTTTTAGTAATACGGGCCCATACTACCTTCCACACCTACCCATATTTATATCAAGTATCACCACAACACCCTAGCGATAAACATATACGTGGCAACACTCAATCCTCACCTCTAGAGGAACTGCTAACTACCTCACATAACAGGTAACCCCAGGCTAGCAGGCATCATATAATCAGGCAATTCTATAATGCAATTCCTGAAGATCCCTAACCTAGTACTAGCATGCTGTTCTAACATATCACATAATCAATAACTTGTATGGTATTTTGGGGTCTACTTACTGGCTCTGGCTGATCGTACCTCCGCATCCTCCTCTACTTAATTTTGAAAACCATTTCAATTTCACTTTGAAAACTATCCTTGATTTAAGACTGGATTCACACGAATGTTCCTCCAATTCGCTCAAACCAAGGCTTTGATACCAACTAGTAACACCGTGAAAATTTACAACTAATTTAAACTTTTCAAAAACAACCCATATTCATTAAGTTATTACAAAAAGGTTTTCAGTTCATTTATTATCAGAGTATCCCAGAAACATTAACATAAAACTGAGGAGCGGTACGATCACACCTTCGCCTTGCCACGGTCTCCTGAAGTACCTGAAACAATACACTAAAATTGTAAGCCCGAAAGCTTAGTAAGTTACCCCCAAAATACCAACCACAATACCACACATATAACATATCATATCATAAATAGAACAGCCAAGCATATCGAGTCTATAGTGTGACTTGTCCGCCTGCACCAGGCCTTCAATCCACCTGGTTCACTCTCTCTCCGAGTCTACAATATGACTGGTCCGCCCGCACCGGGCCTTCAGTCCACCTGTTCCACTCTCTGAGTCTAGAGTATGACTGGTCCGCCCGCACCGGGCCTTCAGTCTGTCTGGTCCACTCTTCGAGCCTCGGCACGTCTGGTCCGCACTCTTGGGGCCTTTAGCCTATCCGGACCGCTCACCGGGCCTTCGGTCTAACCGGTCCGCCCTGGGTATGTTGGCCTACATCACAAAGCAGGACCCGCCTCAACCCAACCCCAGTCCAACAACCATGTTCACATAAACATATAATCATATAACATCTCACAACTAATCAAACCGATCCAGCATATCACATAACATAGCAACATCCTAACTAGGATACCGACCTAACCGGTCACTAGCATAGCATCATCCTATATACCAGGATACCGACCTTAACCAGGTCTCTAACATATACCATCCTAACTACCAGGATGCAGACATAGCAAGGCAATAACATAACAACAACTACCCAGATTTCAATTCGAAAAAGGGTCGGCCTTGGTGCCTTAGATCCTGTTGATACAGTGAGGATAACTCACCTGCAACTGCCAACTTGAAGAAATAAGATCACGCTGCTCCGACCACCAGCACGAACTTCACCACTAAACATTACCAATTAACCAAATCCAATAAACACCAAATACCCTTTGAAGTCAAACTAGTCAACCCTTGGTCCAGGTCAAAGTCAACCTTCCTGGTTGACCCTACTCGATGATTTAACCCGTTGACTCATCGAGTTCTTATGCTCAGAAACTCCCGTGCCATGACTCCACTCGTCGAGTCGCCCCAAGACTCGTTGAGTCCAAAAAGCTTTGAGTCCCTTCTTGCTCAACTCACCGAGTCATCCCTCGACTCACCGATTCACAGCTCAACCATAAAAGGTTAGGATTCCGTGACCAGACTCGCCGAGTCCAAGAACAGACTCGTCGAGTCCAAGGCCATCTTCACCAGACTCGTTGAGTTGTTCTTCCAACTCGCCGAGTCCATGCATATTTTCATAAAAATCGTCGAGCACACCCATGTGGCTTGTCGAGTCTCTTTAGTTCTCATTCCATACAGAGGCTTTTCAAGCCATGCAGGGACTCCAATCTATAGATCCACTCTTCTACAGCCTAACCCTCACATAAAGTTGCAAACTTTACGTGAAAGCAAGGAGATATAAGCCCAAATCACTTCTAGGGCTAGCTTTTAAGACAAAGGGATTCACCAATGACTCTTAGACATGAACTTTATGACCTTTTGGGCCATCTTAAGTCTAGATCGGAAGTAGCAACTTCAGATCTAAGCCTTAAATTTGAGATAGCTCCAAAACAAGCTAATGAATCACAAATCAACCACCATTCATGAATCGATAATGAAATAGCTTCCTTACCCCTGAAATGTACCCAAACAGAAGTAGATTCCAGATCTACCCAATCCCCTTGATGATGGCCTTCAAATCCCCAAGCTTCTTACACAAAATTTCTCTTCCAAGCTCTAATTCTTCATCAATGGAGTCATACACACAAGATGAGGGTTTCTGGATCTCAAATGGGTAGCAAAGAGGCTAAAGGTGGGTTATAATGTGCTTTATATAGGGCACAATCCCGGATTAGGGTTTTTTCTCCTTTCAACACCAACTCGTTGAGTCCAGCTGCCGACTCGCCGAGTTGGTCACTTAACACATGACCAGAACCATGACTCGACTCGCCGAGTCGACCTTCCTTATTTACACTAAGAATCCTGAAATTGCACTTCTGAACTCATGGTGTTACATAAATGATGCCTTTCATTGTTTCTTCATAAACGTTTGATCGTACTACAATAGGAAACCACATTGACACTTCTTAGTCTCTCCTGACTTAGAAGGAAGAGATTCGTGCTCGGGATCTTCAGTTTCGTGTCTCTATTGACATCACTATAATCTCACTAATATACTTCGCTTAATTTCATTATCTTTGGCACACTCTTGCATGAAGATCTTTAAGATTTTCAAAAAGTCTGATTTGTGACACTTATTGCATTTTTCAGTTTTGCAGATTCGCTTTTGTATGCACTATTGATGTTTTTTTCTTAAAAGCGAAAGGTGCTTATCTTTTACAAGAAATCGAGGATATTGAAAAGTTGGACATAAAGGTCGCTGACGTAGCATTTGAGGATAAGATTTTTGAAGTAAAAAGGTGCGTGGAATTTTAAATAGTTCCAATTCTCTTGCCACCTAAGTTCATGATGACAACCTGTCAGTCACTACAACTGTCATATCACGCCTTTCCAGGTGTCCAGTCAGTAATTGTCACACAATCGTCGCTTAGATTTCTCTCTCTTTCTCTCTCTCTCTCTCTATATATATATATATATATATATATATATATATATATATATATATATATATATATATATATACTTAAAACAATTAATGATTCAACTTTTATAAATATCAAATATCTTTCGAACCCTAAACGGCGCTTTATCTCTCAATTGTTCATCTCCTTCTCCAACCTGCTATAGTGGCTGATTCGTGATCGATTCAAGAACTTTGGCTCCGTTCAAATACGACGCCTTTATGCTACCTATCGTAGAATGCTTGAACTACTCACATTTGGTCATCGGTCTAACCAAGGTTGAATGTGTTCCTATGTCGCTAATGTCTAAAGCTTACTCCACCGCTGGCTATGTCAAGGAGGAAGAAAGGATCTCTTTTGAAGTGTTTGATAAGAAAACTTTAATTACAAAGGCTAGGTTTTTCTCTCTTCTAGGGCTTGATCATGATGATATACCGATCAAACCAGATTCGCTCTCGACTACACAAATCATTGGTATGTTTTACCAGATAGGGTACACAGATCGTATTCCCTCAATCACCAAGTTTAAGAAATCAAACCTTCCCCCACTGTGGAATCATCTTTTCACCCTTCTCTTCAAGGCGTTTTCAGAAAAGGTCACTGGTTCAGATTGTGCGAGTAAATCTTTCATGACTATCATCTATGGTCTCTACCATGGAATTAGCCTCGATTATGGTTCTATGTTATGAGCTCAATTGGTACAAAGCACCAACTCCACAAAGAAATTTCTATGGATCATTCTCTTGTGGTCCAATGTGCTATCAAGAAGCTCAACATTCCAGTGATGGCAGATTTGGTGAAGTCTTCGATTGCTACCTTTCACACCATGAAGATCATCGTTACTGATAATTCCAAGTTTGATTTTGTGGGTTCCATTCCTGAATCCATGTACATGTGTGTGTCGGGGGCGAGCAGGCTGATTGGGGAATACAAAAAGCGTCAAGTCTTGGGTCCTAGAATCCTCTCTCCGTAGATGCAACAGACTCTTCATGAGGCTGATAAAATCAAGAAAGGGGGCAAACCAAAGCAACCTAAAGAGGGTCCTTCTACCCTACCTTTGCCTTCCAAAAAGTGAAAGACGAAAGGTGATTTGTCAAAAGCTGATCCTTCATCCCCAATGCGAAAGCATGTGTGTCACACCCCAAAACCGGAACAGCGGAAACATTCTGGGGTGGATGACGTCATGTCAAGTATCACAACATATGCAGTATAGTAATCAAAGTACAACAACCATTGCATTAATAGTAATAGTTTTACATAGTTTACATTACATAGGACATCAAAGTAATACAAGTAGTAGTATAGGTGCATATTGGTACTAACTGTCTTCACCAAAAGCTCCTGGGATGTACTTGTCTATTGCTGACCTGAGAATACAAGTTATTTGAAAGCGAGTATTAGCATTTTTATAAATGCTAGTGAGTTCATAAGTATTTAGTGTCATTTTATTCAAATAACTTTATACAAGTAGTAGTTTAGAATCAACAGTGTATTAGAGTCCTTTCCAGAAAATCCTATATTTTCTTAAATAAAAGCAGTCTTCTACCAAGACCCGACAGAGTTATGTTGTAAAAAGTAATTTTCCCTTAAACACTATTATTACCAAAATACGGTATTTGATTTTAAAAAAAGTAGGAGAATATTAGGGAAAATAACATATGCCTCAGCAGTGAATACTGCTGACTAAGGCAAAAGAAATCATAGACTCCAGGAGAGTATTGAATGAACAACACGCCTGGCTCAGTCTAACGAAAGGAGACACAGACCCCAGACAGTATCAAATGAATAATACGTCTAGCAAGGTCTAAAAACAATGAATACAGACCCAGACAGTATCAAATGAATGATACGTCTAGTAAGGTCTAAAAACAGTGAATACAGTGTTAATTCCCATTACCTTAAGGCCATGAATTATAAGGTAACCCCGAGATACTCATAACCATACTAATAGACACTAGAGAACTTGACGCCTTGCAAGCGTCAGAAAAAATGTGACATTTGTCACCCATTGGCTTGGTAGGCCGTGGACTATAGCTAGCAATCAGGGTGTGGGGGTGTCAATCATGTATAGATCTATACACACAATGAACGCTCTGCCTACAGGAGACTCTGGTTGCCAACTAGACAACGGAGAAGGCCGTGTCCTGAAGATGCATCTCATATAGTGAGTTATGATGTAAAAATATTGGACCAATGATAGAGACTCACAACTGAACTGACCGATGTAAACCTTCATGTCTATACATGTATACATGATATATAATTAATGATTAAACGACCTTTGGAAAGATATCCGATCCCACCAGACCACATCCAAACAAGGAAAAGGAAATAGGGCGAGCTAGCCTTGCTAAGCCTTTATTTATTATTTATATAACTATACATATACAGGCATGCCTTTAACTAAGTTGAATCGTTAACAAAGTAGGAGCGTTTACAAAGTAGAAGGATCAATAAAGTAGAAGTGTTTACGAAGTAGTAGCATTAACAAAGTGGAAGCGTTTCTCGAAGTATAAGCGTAAATAAAGTAGGAGCGTTTACAAAGTAGAAGCGTTTAACGAAGTAGAAGCGTATCATGAAGTAGAAGCATATCAAGAAGTAAAGGCGTTAACAAGTAGGAGCGTATCACTAAGTAGAAGCATATCAAGAAGTAAAAGCGTTAACAAGTAGGAGCGTATCACTAAGTCGAAGCGTATCACGAAGTAAAAGCGTTAACAAAGTAGTAGTATTTAACTAAGTAGGAGTATTAACTAAGTAGAAGTATAACTAAGCAGTAGTATCTAACAAAGTAGGAGTATAAAAACATGAGAGAAAACTTTGGAAAACCTTTATACTTAAGAAAATCATGACTTGGTATTCTTTTGTAAAATAAGTTTGAAAACCTTTAGAAATCCTTTGAGAACCTTTCATAAACAAGTTTTGAATGAAACTTTGATAAAACATTATAAGTAAAGAAATCCTTTGTTTAAAATACTTTTGTAACTGAATCTGAAGTAAAACATACAGCGCGAGAGTCAATTTGAGAAAAGCTTTGAACAAGTAAAGACGTTTTAGAAAACCATTTACAGTATCATACTTGGTAAAACAGTTAACAGTGTAATAAATCCTTGTGCACGTGGGTTATCAATCACATGTGATTGATATGATAACTGGCATGTTTAACTTGTATTCCCTGCCCCCCATAAAAGCATGTAAAAACACTTAAAAGGTTAATTCAAGGGTATGAACTCACCTGTTGTAAGTGGATCGAACGAAGGTGCCGGTTGGGTGCTCGGTGTTAAGTAAAGACTTGAACATACTTAGTGACCTATTAACATATGATGACATATGTTTACATACAATTAGTAAATATAATACTAATTAAACATGTATACGCATCCTAAGGTGCGGAAAACACTTTGGTTAAGTGCTAGGGGTGTCCCGGGTAACATCTATGGGTATGTATGGCCTAGATAGGGAGTTTACTATTCAAGACTAAACTCTTTATAGAGTTCACGACCCTAAGACCCACTCCCCATGAGTTTACGGCCGTAAACTCATGGTGGGGGTGTTCTAGGATGCTAAATGGTCTTATCTCACTCATAGAATTAGGCTAGGTCCAAATATATGGCATATGAATGAGTTTAAGGCAATAAATGGACCATTTGAGGAGTTTACGACCCTAAACAAGGAGTTTATGGCCATAAGCTCCTATATGCATATTCTTTTTGTGTTTTAAGGTTTTAAGTGGTAGGAAATAAAATTGTATGCATTTATCAAAGTCAAATGGGGGTCTTAGGGCATCATTTGGCCATCTTTTGGGAGTTTACGGCCCATGGACCAATTCAAGGGGGTTTATGGCTGTAAACTCCTATTTCCTTGGTTTAATTGATGTTTAATGTCTTTACTACAATGGGGGTTGCTTCTAGACATTTTCCAAGGCTATAGGAGGTGTTTGAGGGCATTTCCAATACCTTAAAAGGTGTTCACGACCTATGAAGAGGGGTTTATGGTCCAAGAGTATTCTTGGGCCGTAAAATCATATTTACTCTCCATATCATAAGGTTTTGTTGTTCTAAGCTCGAAGGTGTAAGTCCACAAGTCATATCTAAGCCCTAGGGGTAGTTTACAGGGGTTTTGGCGCTTAAAAACCCCACTTAAGGGTGTTCACGGTCCAAGAGTGTTCTTGGGCTGTAAACACATAATCTTGCCCCTATTTGATGTCTTAAACACGAATTTGTATGTTAACTAAGCTACACTACAAGTTAGGATAGATTACTTACTAGTTTGGGGCTCGGAATGGGCGTTTTTGGCTCGAAATCAAGTTGTAGATAGAGCGTGTAGAGAGAGGGTGGAAAGAGTGTGAATGGAGTCCACTCCCACTTTTATAGGGGCTGAGCTTGTGGCTCAGTGGAAATCTACCCGATACTGACGTTAAACGGGGCTTTTGGTCGCACCTGATTAAGGGGTCGTATTTTGACTTGGTTGAAACTAAAACTTTTCAAGGGAATATTGTGGTGTTTCTAATTTGTTTCAACCCTTACCAAGTCATCATAAAGATCCCACATTAATTAACCAGTCCAAAAGGTTAGCGGACAGTTTAATAAAACGAGGCTTATTAACGGGAGGAGGGGTTAAATATGACGGAATAAATTTCGGGTTGTCACATCATCCCCCCGTTAGAGGGAATTTTGTCCCGAAATTCAGGTTTAGGCAAGGAAGTAGGTATGAAAGACCGAGTAATGAGATGAGGGTACTTCCTATTTGGTTGGTCCTCGCACTCCCAAGTGAACTCCGGTCTTCGCTTGGCCTTCCAGCGAACCTTCACTTACGGGATGCGAATTCCGTCTCGTGTGGTTAGTGATTCCTACTAGTTTGTATACGAAGTTAGGGTTCTCAATGGTGTCTATCAAGATGAGTGGGATACAAAGAGTGATGTCGGGCAAACACTTATCAGGTCTAAGAAGTGGATTGATCTGGGGTGAAACTTGTGGAATTTCCGAAAGTAGTAGTGGTCTGACGAGGGTTGGACCAATCTCCGTAAAGAATCTCGGATGGTCCTAAGCTCTCGGAAGGGTAGAGCTTTTCAGTATTTAGAGCATAGTGTACTTCTATGGCGAGATCATCACTGGCATGATCGCCATTCCGAAGTTCCAAACGTTCTCTCTCACACTGGAAGTGTAGTCCTTCAGGTTGTTTCTTAGAAAGCCCGGGTTGTCCTTGGATTCATGTTTCTACTGTTTGGCTTTCAGAGGTTTTCCGGATCATCGGATGGATTGCGTGTCTACGGGTATCTGTTTGTTGCAGAGTGTCTATCTCAATCTTGTGCAAAAATAAACATGCACTTCTGATTCTTGAGATATTTCTAACGGAAACCCTCAGGGTCGGGGAGATAAGGTTTCACCAGACGAGTGGTGGACTATCTCGGGAGGTGGTTCTACTATTTCTGTGCGATATAGTATTCTTGGAACACCTAGTAGTCCAATGAATCTCTAAGGCATGTCCTATTCTCCAATGCGTTGGTTTATTTTAGTGCGGAAAGCGCATGCTCTTGTATAACCCATCGACTAACACCTAGACTGGTGTCAAGTCTATAATCTCTTCAGGATCTGGGTTATAAGGCTTAACGCAACCTACTCTCGCACTTTATTCAAGTATTCTTGGCTGCGGAGGTTATCCTGTGGTTCTCGGTATTCTAGTTTTCACTTCGGAGAATGCAGTCTATTGTCTCTCAGGCGACGGTGATTTCCTCCATGCGAGAGGGCGGAGGGTCCTAGGCACTACTCATCGATAACAGGGTGGACGAAGTGTCTGAGTAGTGCGAACATATTCAGCAACTACTCTCTCGAAGGTTTTGAGTTTTCTCGGTCTAGGTCAAATCTAGTGAGTATAGGGTTCCATCACTCGGAACTTCAAATCTTCTCATCCACTCTTCTTCGAGTTTAACTTATCGCAGTTTTCAGGGTTCCGGGATATCCACTGAGATGCTCAATTCGTGGGATTAAGCGTGAGTGGATGGTCGTAGTCAATGTCCTTGACTCTTACGACTCAGATTTCTTTACCAACTGAGGGTGTTAGCTACTATGTTGGCTTAACCAGGATGACAATAATTTCGGATTTGTGGTCATTATAGTAGCTCAACCAGTAGTGGTTCTCTTGAATCTAGCCGCTATTCTATGGAATAGGATGAAGGGTTTTACTATGAGGTTCGTGGTAAAGCTCATACTCGGCCTAACCACTACTACTTGGTGTATGTAAGTCGTATATAAGTGAGGTCGGCAGGATGTTCAGTTGTGCGACTCCACCCCAGACCCACAACCCAACGAGGAACAGGGAGTAGGGAGGAAGCACACATGTTAAATCTTTTTGATCACTCAGCTATAGTAGTCAGTCCCATGAGTTCTATCCTCTGGGTTCACGAACTTGATTTGTGAGGTGCGAAGGGTCTTTCTGGGTTTATACGGTGTCTGCTTCTGGTGGTTATCGTCTTCTGGAATGCCTGCAGTGCCTTTCGCTTCGGTTCCAATCTGCCTAAGAAGGTTGGTTAACAGCGCGCGGTACCTTCTCCTGGGTACTTCGGACTGTTTGAAATACGAGTGACGACTGACGGATCGCATTAGGTTTTATTATTCTTATTTTGTTTAGGTTCGGAAGAACCTTTATTTGCCAAAATGGCTATGGAGAAAGTTCTTTTTACACAGCACTAAGGATTTACACATGGTTGCACGATGTCGAACCATGATTGATAGAGGCGTCGAAGTTGGCATACTTCGACCTGATATAGAATGACGGTCGATAGAGTCCTGCGCTGAATAGGCACACCAGTTCTAGGCATCGCGGGTTACGTCCCGTGTATCACTGTCGCAGATACTTGGACCGATAGAGTCGACGCAAAACTATAGAGGGTCCTGAGTGTTTCTGAGTAGAGTACCTTTTCATGAATGGATTCTCACGAGGCATTTCTATAATCGCCAAACTTATACTAGTCATGTATAATTAAGGTAGGGAGGACTGTTGATTGAGCGACCCCGCCCTAAATCCACAACCAAACGAGGAACAGGAAATGAGGCGGCATTCACTCACTCTAGGTCTATCCATCTCAATTATACATGGCCGAAACGTATATACTTAGCCATTATAGTTTTACCTGATGAAATTTTTAAATTTTATAACAGTGCTGCGACTTTCGCCTTAACGGGGAAATAATTACATTTAGAATTAACCTCTTAATGTTTTCGGTTAGTTATCTGATATTGAGAGACGTACCAAAAATTTACCGGGTTCCTTGATGCTTCTCCTTAAGCAGTAGAGCCAGACTCCTCTTGTGTCCTTGTCGTTTCTTTCGGTTGGACAGTCCTTCTTGAAGTGTCCAACCTCGCCACATAGACGGCAAACTGTATTGGTCGCCACATTGGTGGTTGAAATAATAAACTCAACCGGGGTTCTGCAGACACGAGCAGTATGCCCCTTCATGTTGCACCTAGCACAAAAGAGTTCTCGACAGATACCATGATGATGGTAGCTACACTTGCTACAGTGGGGAAGGTTTCCTAGGTATGGTCTTATTGAAGTCGGGATGGAGGGGCTGGCAAGGGTATTGACTGCCTCAGCTCGTTGCCCTTAGGATGGTCTTTGAGCCGAGGTACTTCCCTCCTCGATCTTGAGTTTTCTCTTCATTGGATTTAGTTGAGGTTCTTGGGTGGCTGGGTACACAGAGGTTGGCTGCTGCTGTCCGTTACTAGGATCGAAATTCCCAATAGGGCTCCTACTAACATTGACGTTGTTAGCATTCAGTTGAGCCATGACAGCTGCTACAGATGCCGAGATTGCAGCTTGGAACGTAGCTTCATAGAATATGAGAGTCGGTTTCTTGCAAGAGGATGGGTTACGCTTCTTCGGAGGCATGGTATTTCCTACACGGAAAGGAACACAAGCTGATGAGAGACGATGGTTAACCCTGGACATATCAATCCTTACTATATTAGCCATAAATTTTTCCCATGCTTCGGATATTGGTTGTCTGAGTGTCGACCTACATCCCTATGATGTAGTCCGGGTATTCAAGGTAAGAGTATGAGTGTCGGAAAAAAAACCATAAGATGGGAGTCGTTCCTACTAAGTTACCTTTATACTAGCAAAGGTTCACTCTCCGGCTTGGAAAGATTTGAGAACAATTCGGAACGAAGACCGCGGGAATAAAGGCTCATGAAGACTTATGGCTAAACAACCTCAATAGAGGTGTGGGGATCCGCTCTAATCATATTACTTGCAACGGGAAAAAAGGCGATTTACTTAACACATAGCGTGGGTAGTGTAATCACTAACTCACTAAATTGTATTATTTTATGGGTGTATTAGCGTGACGAATCATGAGGAAAATACACCTCTCAGGTTCCATGTACTAGCTCGCTCTGTCTACCTCGTATCCCTGACTGGGACCAGCGTTGGTTTTCTTTGGATGGTTACCTAGGGTTTTCTTCTCCTATAGACATATTGAATTTTTACTCCGCCTTACTTCCGAATCTGACTCTGGGTGTCATCACTTCATGATGGATGACTGGAAATCTTGGAAGTTTAGGCGAATTTCCCACCAATGTCCCTAAAAGGTATAGGCACTTGGTGATTTCAATAGTCTCGACTTAGTTCATTTATTTCCGAACTGGAAATCTTCTCAATGAACCTCTTCTGGGTTTGAATCAACTCTTCTGCCTAGTACTGAAGTGGATAGGGTTTTCTACAGGGTTCGTGTGAGAATGGAAATGTCTAAAGAATCCTAAGAGATTATTAACATTTCACTGGGTGATCCATATCGAGTCCTGCTACGATTACATAGGGTATACAAATCATATATAACATAGATCCGATAGGCCTTCGAATATGTGATACTACACTATATCCACATCCCAACGAGGAAAAGGAAATAGAGCAAAACAACATATTCTTAGCCTATGGGATCCTTATTATATATAACCTTGGGAGTATACCCTCTGTAATTGTTGGTATATCAATAAGGATCTTTTTAGTTCTGCACACAAGGTTATCTATGCATCCTAAAATACCCCTATGGTAATTTAATTGCTTGTTTGTTTCTTATCTTCTGAATTAGATTCTGGGATTAATGTGAGTCTTTTAGTATTCCAAAATACTCCCATAGTATTTTAAACTTTATGTTTGGCTCGAGCATTCCTAGTTGGTAAGTTTCAGACCTGTTGCAACACCACTATCACTCCCAGGCACACGTTCATTGCATCTCGAATAAATGTAGTTGATCAGGTTACATTTATTCCAGCTTATGATTACATAACTGCCTAGGTTTGATGGTAATGCTCAACATCCAAAGTGTTAGGGCTTAAATGTTGTAATAGTCGAAGAGTCAGTTAGATTGTTACGAAGTATATTTTGTCTTCGTAAGAAGGTGTCTTCGGATGTAATGTTATTTGTACTAAGGCATTATAAAGAGTAGTCTTAATGTCTAGTCCTTAGTATTGTTATGCTTTTGTTCTCCTATAAATAGGGGTCTGTACTAAGTGATTAGAGATCGCTTTTCACTCAGTCTTTTACAGTTTATTAATTGTAATCTGTAAACTCAAAAGCATAATACGAGCTGAACAAATATTCTATTTACTCTCGTATTCATCGTTATTACTCTTCCTGAATTCATACTTGAATTTGATTCAAACTCGATTACAAGTCTCATCAATTGGTATCAGAGCAGGAATCCTTTCTGTGATCTGATTTTCATACGTTCAAAAAGATTTTTGAATCTACTGTTTGATTCAAAAAGTTTCCATTCTTTTTTTAGTGTGAAAAATTCTTCTTGATCTAAATCTAGGATTTGATTCTGCGAACATATTTGTGAATCGAGTGTTTGTTGTATGATTCTGATTTGAAATATACAATTTGATTTCAAAATTCTCAAAGTTTTCATATCATCTTGAAGTTTTTGTCCGTACAACAATGGCGTCATTCAATCTAAATTCCATGACATCATTTTCTCATTTGCTTGGTTCATCCACAAAAATTCCAATGCTTATTCCAGAATATTACGATCAGTGGGCAGATCATATGCAAGATTACTTGAACGGATTGGATGAAGAATTATGGAAGTGCATTTCAGGAGAAATTAATCAACCTGCAACAGTTCAGCCAATCGGTGTGTCTTCAAGCAGTTCGGAAGTTGACAATCAATCCAATCATTTAAAACAACTGGAGAAGAAATGCATGAGGGAATTAAGAGGTGCCTTGCCTCCTGTTGTGTACAATTATGTCAGAACATGCACAACAGCTAAAGAAATCTAGAACAATCTCAAAGACAAATTTCAAGGAAATGAAAATACGAAGATCACATCTGTGAAACAATGCCTGGTGGAACTCAAAGATATCAAACAGAAAGAATCTGAATCCATTGAAGTATACTATGATCGGTTCAATGAGTTAATCTATCGTTGTAATCGTTATGGTATTACAAGGTCATCAATGGAGTATAACTTGATATTTGTAATGGGACTTCGAAAGGAATGAAGGAGTGTGAGTATGATGGTGAAAAATCAACAGAGTTTTGATACTTCGACATTGAATGACTTGTACAATCAATTGAAATCTCATGAAAATGAGGTTAATGATATAGCTGAGGAAGCGATAGCAAGTCTTGGTGGACCATTGGCACTCGTTTCGAAAGTTTCAGAAAGAGAGAATGAAAAATCGAAGTCTGATGAAGAAGAAGGTTTTCTGATGAATTCTGATGATGAGGCTGTTGCATTTTACTCAAACAATCGAGTAAAGAAATTTTTTAAGAAACCTTTTAATCCAAAGAACAAGTCATCAGATTCGAAGGGTAGTTTTGAGAACAAAAATAGAGTGGATGAAAAGAAGAAAGAAGTGAAGACGGATTCGAAGAGTGAAATGGAGCAAATGAAGAAGATGTTGAAATGAGATATAGGGATTAATTGCCATTAATGCTATGGTGCAAATCACTTGGCAGTAGATTGCTTGTTGAGAAAAAAGGAGGAAAAGAAAAATAAAACAAAGGATGAAGCGTATTACACTGAGAAACTGGAGGAAGTAAAGTCGAAGGGGAAGAATTTGTCGTTGGTGGCTCATGGAGAAACTGAATCGAATGGCACATATCAAATATGGTCCTCAGGTTCAGACGATGAAGAAATGAAGAATCCAACACACGGGGCCATGTATGCAAAAGTTGAAGAAGATTCAGATGAAGAAGAGAATCACAAAGTACGTGGGCAATGCTTCGTATCGAAGTCTACCGACAGGTCGCCCATGACTACCAAGGTACGTAAAATTCTTGAATCCTTTAATATTCCAGTTACAACATATAATTCTGAGTTAGTATCTTTTGATGAAACTGTTACTTACTTTGATTCAATTGTTGTGTCTGCTAGCAATGAAGCTAAAAAGTTAAATGATCAATTACTAGAGACAAGAAAGAAGTTAGAATCAAAAGTCACTAGGGTTGATTATTTAGAATTCCAAGTGTCGAATATTATGGAGGATAGGGAGAGTTTAGCAAAGGAAATAAACTTGTTGTTAGCACAGAGAAATATTTTCTGTAATTCTGCGAAAAGATTGTATGGAAAATTAACTGAATTACATCATTCGAGTGAGATAAGTAAGGAACAACACAGAAAATTGCTACCATTTTTAGCATATGATAGAGCTAAGGTAGATATTGTTTCATATGATTGTGAAAAATAAATTTTTGATTTTAATAAATTTCCAGATGATAGGTATAGATATGGAATTGCTAAAGTTGAAGATTATCTTGATGCTGATGATTTAGTTAAAATTGTGAATGAGACCTTAACTAAATCTGAACAAATTCGAATTTTGAAAAAGACTGAGAATTCTACATCTAATTCTCAAACTAATATTGCTGATATTGAAGATAATTTTGATAATATTAGTGAAATTAGTGATTTAGAGGATGTAGATTGTTCTCAATTGTCTGTAATAAATGTAGCAAATTCTTTTAAATGGAAAGAAAATGTGAGGAATTATTGGTAAAAATTGATACTGATGAACCCTCAACTTCGAAAGTTTGTGATATGGAATTTGTGGAAATACATGATAGTCAAACCGATGATAGCGATAATGAGGAAGAAAACACAAATTCGAAGATAATTCAAAGTTCGAAAGAAATTGAAATTCCTCGAGTGGTTGTTGATCAAGTTTATATGGATACACAAGAGTTTGAGAAAATTCTTAGTGAAAAAGGTGCTCATTATCTTGAATCAAATATTGTTGTTTATCCAATCTTCAAATGCACTGATGATATTGTGTTCCCAAATCAAGTCTTCGTAACAACAGGCAATGTTGGAAATATAAAGCCTGAATTCAAAAAGTTGGTTGAGGAAGACAATAAGCAAACTTCAAATGAAGGTTTCTGTAACGCCTGTGTTTCCGGGCTTGCCATATTTAGCAATATAATAGTCTAGGTTAATCTTTGTAACCCGTTTTGAAATAATAAGAATGTATTATTTGAGTATTATGTGTTTTGTGCTTAATTGCTTAATTATGTGGTCTGATTAATTAAGAATAAAAATAAGCGTCAAAATTTAAGTGTAAAATAAACTTAATATCTTTGGTTAATGTTGTAGTAGTCGAAACGAGGTTTCCGAATATATATAGAACGCCCAAATCTGACTTCGTATGAGGAAGTTATGATTTATCGAAGTTCCGGCTTAGCGGTATACAGTCTGAAATACTCGAATTGAGATCGAGCGGTTGTTAGCCGAAGCAATCTAAATGAGAATCAAAGATCTCATTGTTGGTATCGAAGCGATAAAAAGTTAGGCGAGAACGGACGTCAAACGAAGAAGTTATGAATTTATAACGAAAGTTTCTGTCGCTGCCTATTAAAAATAATTAATAAAAATAAACTCAAAATTAGCCGACGGAGTCTAAACGAAAGTCGTAGAGCGTGGTCTCACCTTCGCGTGGATATAAAGAACGTCGAAAACGGAGTTCGTATGAAGAAGTTACGAATTTCCGAAGTTTATTAATCATTTTATATTTTTATTTAATTCAAAATCGAAGGTATTATCCGAAGCCGAGTCACCGGTGTAATCCGGAGTACGCCCCGCGTACGAGGTTACGCTATCGCGTAACTCCGATAGTGTCGACACTTCGGATGACGCATGCAATGACGATTTCGGACGCGTACGCGCTGCGTACGCCTGTACGCCCCGCGTAATCCGAGGTTCCAGCCTCTATATAAAGGATCCAAGACAGCCTCATTTCTTGTTCATTTTCTTCTCTTCTCTCTAGTCTTTTGCATCGTTTTTCGTGCCGAAGCTACCCCGAAGCCCCGGTATCATACTCTAGCCCCGAGGCAAGTCCCGAGACCCCGAAGATCCCGAGAAGCGCGGTTCCCGAGTCGAAGCTCTGCCCACGAGAAGTTCGATTTTCGAGGAGATCTTCCAGATCTGCTGTGGATTACTACTTCTATAAGCCGTAGTGCTATCGAATCGTCTTCTGATCAAGTGAGTGTGTAGTTATTTCTTCTAATACAATAATACGAAGTATTTTATATAAAAATACGTGCTATGTGTATATATTTGGTTGTGTTATGTGTGAATGAGTATTCACTCTCTTCTATCTTATAGATCTGCTTATTTCTTTATGAGATATGTGTTATGTGTGTGTGCCTCATCTGTTATGTGATATATGTGTTGATTAAAGCATGCTATACAGGTTTTCTTTAAACTACGTATGAAAATATATATTTTTATCTACTAATATGTTGGGTAGAACATGGGTAGATAGTTGGTGTGTAATAAACAGATGAGAGGCCTCGATGTTGTTTTTGTTGTTGATCTAGTTATTCAGCGGAGTATGGATAACGACCACGGACTCTTTCTAGACAGTCCAGTGGAACGCTAGCAGGTTCATAACCTGTAGGTGTTGTGAACGATGTGTTCACCGGTGTACTCTATCCCCCTCATGGTTGCCTTTAGGATATCTATTGTTGAGGAAACCCCTTCGCAGTGATGTCCGTCCCGATGAAAATCCTAGATTAGGTCCCTTGAGATAGTTGTTTTAGGGACGTAAAGTGAGGATAACGGGAATGGGTAATCGGGATAGTGATTGGTTGGTGAAATTAAATATAACTTATTTATTGTGGGTTGAAAACCCTATATGCTCACCAGGCTCCCAAGCCTGACCCACTCAGTTTTATTTGTATTACTGGAAGTGGCACAAGGGCGTAAGATGGATGGATCATCTTGTTGTTTTGTTTACAAGTCTGTATATGTATATATTTGTTGAATGACTTGTAATGTTTATCGTTTATGCTTTATGGTCTGTATCGGAACATGACATCCCGAGTTTTGATTATATAATGAAATGCATCTCTTGATGAAATGCTTTGATAAATATTATTTTATCATGTTTTGTTTTGGGAACAAATTCCGCAACTCTTTCAAATCAAAAGGAAGGGAAGATGAGCATAGATGATCTGATTGATCTGAACAATGAGTTCCAAAACTTGAAGAAAGGGAAGATGAGCATAGATGACTATGCTACTGCATTTACTGAGAAGATGAAGTTGTTTCCGTACCTAGTGCCGACGGAACTCTCCAAGATTGAGAGGTTTGCTAACGGACTGCCTGTTGACTTTGGTCCGACAGTTAAGATGGCAACTACTCTGAAAACGGCTGTTCGTGCAGCTAAGAATGTGGAGGCCCAGCAGAAGGAAAAGGGTCTGGAAAGAATAGATGTTGGAGAAAAGAGGAAGTTCGATGGAACTTCAGGGTCCAACAAGAAAAACAAGTTCTCGAAGTCTGGTTCGAGGGGAGGTGGAGGTGAAGCGAAATGGTGCGACAAATGTAAGAAGAAGCATCATGGAAGATGTGAGGTGGCGAACACATGCTACAAGTGTGGAAAGCCAGGGCACTATGCCAATGAGTGTAACCTCACGAAGAAAGTTTGCTATGGTTGTGGTGAGGAGGGTCATATGTCGAGGGACTGCCCGAAGAAGAAGGAGGCAGCTAGACCCAACATTCCGCCAAAGCCAAAGGCGAGAGCATTCCAGATGACACTGGAAGCTGCTAAAGATGAAGCTGATGTCGCTTCAGGTACCTTTCTCGTTAACGAATTGCCTGCCCAAATTTTATTTGATTCTGGAGCCAACTACTCCTTTATATCGCATGAATTTGGTAGAAAGCTAGCTTTGCCTGTTGTTAGACTAGATAATGCCTTATTAGTCGAAGTTTCTAGTGGCAAGTTTGTACCTGTTAGCTATCGCATGAAAAACATCTTAATTGATCTGAATGGGAATAAGTTCCACGAGGAATTATTGCCTATCGAACTTAATGGTTTCGACATCGTATTGGGAATGGATTGGCTTAGCGCAAACGACGCCGAAATTTTATGCAAGAAGAAAATAGTCAAAGTAAACCCGCCTGGGAAAGATTCGTTTATGGTGTATGGAGATAAACGCAGAGTGAATTCTGGAATCATTTCATTGATGAAAGCCAGAAAATGTTTGACCAAGGGGTGTACATCGTATTTAGCATTCGTGATTGATGCTAAGAAGGAAAAGAAGGTGATGCAGAATATTCCAGTGGTGTGTGATTATCCGGAAGTATTTCCCGAAGATCTTCCTGGATTACCGCCTGATCGACAAGTGGAATTCCGTATTGACTTGTTGCCAGGAACGACGCCAATTGCAAAAACACCTTATCGATTAACACCGACGGAGATGAAGGAGCTAATGATGCAACTTCAGGAGTTATTGGACAACGGTTTCATTAGACCTAGTTCATCACCCTGGGGAGCTCCGGTGTTATTTGTAAAGAAGAAAGATGGAAGTATGAGAATGTGCATCGATTACAGAGAGCTGATTAAGGCAACAATAAAGAATAGATATCCGTTGCCGAGGATTGATGACCTGTTCGATCAATTGCAAGGTTCGAGCTATTTCTCGAAGATCAATCTTAGGTCAGGATATCATCAGCTGAAAGTAAGAGAGCAAGATATCGAGAAGACTGCATTCAGAACAAGATATGGACACTACGAGTTCTTGGTTATGTCATTTGGACTAACCAATGCTCCAGCAGCGTTCATGGATTTGATGAATAGGGTTTGTAACCCGTTCCTTGATAAATCCGTGATAGTGTTCATAGACAACATTCTTATTTACTCGAAAAGCCAAGAGGAGCATGGCAGACACTTGCGAGAAGTGTTAGAAGTCTTGAAGAAGGAGAAGCTGTATGCAAAGTTCTCCAAATGTGATTTTTGGATTCGTGAAGTCCAATTCTTGGGTCACGTGGTCAACCAAGAAGGGATAATGGTTGATCCAGCGAAGATCGAAGCTGTGACGAAGTGGGAACAACCGAAAAGTCCCACGGAGATTCGAAGCTTTTTAGGATTAGCCGGATATTACCGAAGGTTTATCCAAGGCTTTTCTTCGATCGCTAGTCCATTGTCAGCTTTGACCCACAAAGGAGCTACTTATGCTTGGGGTGAGAAGCATAAGGAAGCATTTGAGAAGCTAAAGAAGAAGCTATGCGAGGCACCGATACTTTCTCTACCCGATGGAGTTGAAGACTTCGCTATCTATAGCGATGCGTCTGGGGTTGGATTGGGTTGTGTTTTGACCCAAAGAGAAAAGGTGATAGCATATGCGTCTCGACAGCTGAAAGAGCATGAAAAGAATTACCCGACTCATGATTTGGAGTTGGCGGCGGTAGTTTTCGCTCTGAAAATATGGAGGCATTACCTCTATGGCACGAAGTGCAAACTTTTCACTGATCATAAGAGTCTCCAATACCTCTTTAATCAGAAGGAATTGAATATGAGGCAACGACGCTGGCTAGAATTACTTAAAGACTATGACTGCGAGATACTTTACCACCCCGGTAAAGCTAATGTTGTTGCTGATGCTCTCAGTCGGAAAGTCAATCCTGAAAGGAAAAGGCCAAGAGCGTTGAGAATTGAAGTTGTCTCAACTATTTTGGAAAGTATAAAGAAAGCTCAGAGCGAAGCTTCTGAGAAGAATGACAGAAAGGAGGAACGTTTGGGCAAAACGTTGGTGTTCGGTGTAAACAGTCATGGACTGAAGGTGTTCCAAGATCGGATTTGGATACCTAAGACAGGAGGAGTCAGAGATCTTCTGATGGAAGAAGCTCACAAGACCATGTACTCGATTCATCTGGGTAGCACTAAAATGTATAGGGACCTGAAACCCTACTACTGGTGGCCGACGATGAAGCTTGATGTTGCAAAGTATGTGGCCGAGTGTGTGACTTGTGTGAGAGTCAAGATACAACATCAGAAACCATACGGGAGTTTAGAACCTTTGCCTGTGCCTATGGGCAAGTGGGAAGACATTGCTATGGATTTTGTCACTAAACTGCCCAGAACAAAGAATGGTCACGACATGATTTGGGTGGTCGTTGATCGATTCACTAAGAGTGCGCATTTCATAGCGGCCAGGGAGAAATGGTCTATGGAGAAGCTTGTGAATTCTTACGTGAAGGAAATTGTGAGGCTTCACGGTGTTCCATTGACGATTGTGTCGGATCGTGATAGCCGTTTCACATCGAGGTTTTGGAAAAGTCTACAAGAGGAATTGGGTACCAAGTTGTGTTTAAGTACAGCTTACCATCCGCAGACTGATGGTCAGAGTGAACGAACGATACAAACACTTGAAGATATGCTGAGAGCATGTACCTTGGAATTCCTAGGTAATTGGGATGAATATTTACCGTTGGTAGAATTTTCCTATAATAATAGTTTCCACTCGAGCATTAAGATGGCACCTTACCAAGCTTTGTATGGACAGAAGTGTCGTACGCCGTCTTGTTGGCTTGAGGCTGGGGAAAAGCAGTTTATGGGACCGGAGTTGGTTCATCAAACTGCTGAAAAGTTGAAAATAATTAGGGAAAGAATGTTAGCGGCTCAGGATCGTCAAAAGAGCTATGCTGACAAGAAGCGGAGACCGATAACTTTTGAGGTTGGGGATTCGGTTTTGCTTAAAGTCTCGCCGTGGAAGGGACTTATAAGATTTGGTAAAAGGGGAAAGTTGAGTCCAAGGTTTATTGGACCGTTTAAAGTTCTTCAGAGGATTGGGAACCAAGCTTACAAGCTCGAATTACCCGAAGAACTGAATGGAATTCACAACACTTTTCATGTGTGTTATTTGAGGAAGTTCACGGGAGAAGTTCCCGACATAATTCCAATTTCTGAATTGAGAATTGATGAGAACAAAAGGTTGATCGAAGAACCAGAGGCAATTGTTGACCGAAAGACTAAGAAATTGCGACGCAAGATGGTTGGGTTAGTGCTTGTCCGATGGAAACACACGAATGGGCCGAATCTCACATGGGAGACGGAGAGTGACATGATGGGTCGCTATCCGCATTTGTTTGTTGATGTGTGATTCCGGGGACGGAATCATTCTAAGGTGGAGAGAATTGTAACGCCTGTGTTTCCGGGCTTGCCATATTTAGCAATATAATAGTCTAGGTTAACCTTTCTAACCCGTTTTGAAATAATAAGAATGTATTATTTGAGTATTATGTGTTTTGTGCTTAATTGCTTAATTATGTGGTCTGATTAATTAAGAATAAAAATAAGCGTCAAAATTTAAGTGTAAAATAAACTTAATATCTTTGGTTAATGTTGTAGTAGTCGAAACGAGGTTTCCGAATATATATAGAACGCCCAAATCTGACTTCGTATGAGGGAGTTATGATTTATCGAAGTTCCGGCTTAGCAGTATACAACCTGAAATACTCGAATTGCGATTGAGCGGTTGTTAGCCGAAGCAATCTAAATGAGAATCGAAGATCTCATTGTTGGTATCGAAGCGATAAAAAGTTAGGCGAGAACGGACGTCAAACGAAGAAGTTATGAATTTATAACGAAAGTTTCTGTCGCGGCCTATTAAAAATAATTAATAAAAATAAACTCAAAATTAGCCGACGGAGTCTAAACGAAAGTCGTAGAGCGTGGTCTCACCTTCGCGTGGATATAAAGAACGTCGAAAACGGAGTTCGTATGAAGAAGTTATGAATATCCGAAGTTTATTAATCATTTTATATTTTTATTTAATTCAAAATCGGAGGTATTATCCGAAGCCGAGTCACCGGTGTAATCCGGAGTACGCCCCACGTACGAGGTTACGCTATCGCGTAACTCCGATAGTGTCGACACTTCGGATGACGCATGCAATGACGATTTCGGACGCGTACGCGCTGCGTACGCCTGTACGCCCCGCGTACTCCGAGGTTCCAGCCTCTATATAAAGGATCCGAAGACAGCCTCATTTCTTGTTCATTTTCTTCTCTTCTCTCTAGTCTTTTGCATCGTTTTTCGTGCCGAAGCTACCCCGAAGCCCCGATATCATACTCTAGCCCCGAGGCAAGTCCCGAGACCCCGAAGATCCCGAGAAGCGCGGTTCCCGGGTCGAAGCTCTGCCCACGAGAAGTTCAATTTTCGAGGAGATATTCCAGATCTGCTGTGGAATACTACTTCTATAAGCCGTAGTGCTGTCGGATCGTCTTCTGATCAAGTGAGTGTGTAGTTATTTCTTCTAATACAATAATACGAAGTATTTTATATAAAAATACGTGCTATGTGTATATATTTGGTTGTGTTATGTGTGAATGAGTATTCACTCTCTTCTATCTTATAGATCTGCTTATTTCTTTATGAGATATGTGTTATGTGTGTGTGCCTCATCTGTTATGTGATATATGTGTTGATTAAAGCATGCTATACAGGTTTTCTTTAAACTACGTATGAAAATATATATTTTTATCTACTAATATGTTGGGTAGAACATGGGTAGATAATTGGTGTGTAATAAACAGATGAGAGGCCTCGATGTTGTTTTTGTTGTTGATCTAGTTATTCAGCGGAGTATGGATAACGACCACGGACTCTTTCTAGACAGTCCAGTGGAACGCTAGCAGGTTCATAACCTGTAGGTGTTGTGAACGATGTGTTCACCGGTGTACTCTATCCCCCTCATGGTTGCCTTTAGGATATCTATTGTTGAGGAAACCCCTTCGCAGTGATGTCCGTCCCGATGAAAATCCTAGATTAGGTCCCTTGAGATAGTTGTTTTAGGGACGTAAAGTGAGGATAACGGGAATGGGTAATCGGGATAGTGATTGGTTGGTGAAATTAAATATAACTTATTTATTGTGGGTTGAAAACCCTATATGCTCACCAGGCTCCCAAGCCTGACCCACTCAGTTTTATTTGTATTACTGGAAGTGGCACAAGGGCGTAAGATGGATGGATCATCTTGTTGTTTTGTTTACAAGTCTGTATATGTATATATTTGTTGAATGACTTGTAATGTTTATCGTTTATGCTTTATGGTCTGTATCGGAACATGACATCCTGAGTTTTGATTATATAATGAAATGCATCTCTTGATGAAATGCTTTGATAAATATTATTTTATCATGTTTTGTTTTGGGAACAAATTCCGCAACTCTTTCAAATCAAAAGGATTTATTCTGAAATTATTTAAAAGCATAAATGAAAATTGGTCTTTTCTGGCCGAGATTTTGGGGATGTCACAGTTTCTTTTCGAATCAAAGCACAGTTGAAAACAATCTCACTAAGAATTCATATATATTTCAACATCAAAAACCAAAAAAAATATGGGTTGAAAAGTCAAAAGTTGAAAAGAAGATAGATAACACAACTGAAAATGTGTTCACGGAGCACGAAGGTGTTAAAACAGATGTTAAAACAGTCAACAAAGCAATAAAATTAAATTCAAAAGAATTTAAAGCTCAAGTTGAAAAATTTTCAAAGGAAAATAATATTACAAAACGTCAAGCAAGAAAAACAAGTTTTTGGCAAACTATTGAGTCATTAAATATGACATCAATAAATTTTTCAAAAGAAGGAAAAGTTTTTAGAAGAAGATCCAACACTCAAATTTTTGAAAAGAAAAATGCTTCATTTTAAAATATTAAAACAAACGTTTCAAATGGAACAAAAATAACACGTCCAAGAAAAAGTTTTCAGAAAAAGGTATAAAAACAGATTTCAAAATCACAACTGAATACTTCTTATCATGAGTCTTATCTATCAAAACCAAAAGTGGATTATGTTCCAAGTTCAGCAAAATGTTATAATCTTCCGAAGAAGCAAGCTGACAAAATCTCAAATGCGAAAGGTATAACTACTAAAAGAAATATTGATCATTGGTTGGAAGGAAAAGGAAAAATGTATCAATCAAGTAAGTTTTCGAAAGAACTGATACATGAGGCATATGAAATGTATGTAAATCCTTCAACGGATGGTAGTGCGTCATCCAAAGAATCAAACATTTCAGTTAAAGTTTGGCAGCCGGTCACGAAAGCAAAAAGTGAAACATCACAAACTCAAAATGCGAAGGGTATAATCAGTGAAAATTTAAAAACAATAAAAACTCATATATCTGATCCTTTGAATGAAAATGTTAAATTTATTAATAGTTTCAAAAAAAAAGTTTGTGATTGGGTTAATGGTTGTACTTAGCAATTGAAAAACAAACCTAATATGAATGGACCCAACAAGGCTTGGGTACCTAAATTTTTTCAATAATCGCAGGTACTGTGTGACGAGCAATATGATAACAAGTGGTATATCGATAGTGGTTGCTCACGTCACATGACTGGGAAGAAGGAAAACTTGCGTGATTTTCGAAGCTTAGAAAATGGAGGAGTGGTTAAGTTTGGCAATAATCACAAATGTAAAGTCAAGGGTTATGGAAAGATAACGAATGGCACTTTCACTGTCAATCGAGTTGCATTTGTTGAAGGCTTACAACACAATTTGATAAGTGTTTCACAACTTGTTGTGGGCACTGGCAATCAAGTTATTTTTAATGAAGAAGGAAGTGTCATTTCGAATGTTGAGACAAAAGAAGTTTTACTCAAGTCGAAACGAAAAGGTGATATGTTTACATTGGATATAGTTCCAATTGTTGGCAAACCTGCTGTGTGTTTACTTTCGAAGGCTGCTGCCGATACAAGCTGGTTATGGCACAGGAGGTTATCACATCTCAATTTTCGAAACATCAACAAACTTGTTGTACAAGATCTCGTAAGAGGTTTACTCATTCTTAAATATGATAATGATTGTTTGTGTGCAGCATGCGAAGTAGGAAAACAACACAAACAAGGTCATCCAATTACAATAGATTCAAAGATTGTTGAACCCCTCGAACTCTTGCATATTGATTTATGTGATCCTTCGACAGTTGCTACTCTTAACAAGAAAAAGTACATTCTAGTTATTGTGGATGATTTTTCAAGATTTACGTGGGTTTATTTTCTCAGGTTAAAATCCGAAGTTCCACAAATGATGATTGATTTTATCAAGAAAATGGAGATTTCGTTGAAGAAGTCAGTTCGAAAAATTAAAAGTGATCATGGAACTGAATTCAAAAATCGTGTTTTTGATTCATTTCTGGTGGAGAAAAGCATTTCGCATAATTTTTCATCTCCTTATACACCACAACAAAATGGTGTAGTTGAGAGAAGGAATCGATCATTATGCGAAGCTGCAAGAACAATGTTGGCATATTCGAATTTACCTCAATATCTTTGGGCCGAAGTTGTTTCGACTGCTTGCTTTACTCAGAATCGATCATTCATTCATAGACGGTTTAATGTTACTCCTTATGAAATCATCAATAATCGAAAACCTAATGTCAAATTTTTCCATGTTTTTGGATGCAGGTGTTTCATAATGAATCTTAAGGATAATCTTTCGAAGTTTCAAACAAAAGCTGATGAAGGAATTTTCTTGGGATATTCACACAATTCTGTTGCTTATAGAGTATTAAATAAGTGAACTCGCAAAGTGGAAGAAACTTTTAATTTGACATTTGATGATCATTACATTAAAAAGTCTAATCATCAATTTGCAAATTATCCTATTTTGCAAAATTCTTCGAATGAAAATAATTCAATTGAAATGGATGATGCTAATTCTGAATCGATTTTTGGTATTTCAGATCAAGCAATTGATGCAGAAAGAAATGCACCCGATAATCAAACATCAGAAAATTCGAAGCATGATAAGGATTCAATTTTGTTTTAAAATCGAAACACAAATGAACAATCTGATGGTCCAGTGGAGGGGGAGCACTTGGATTCGAACAGTTTTGTTGAAGGGGGGCATTCTTGCGAAGGTGATAACATGTCAACCAACGTTAATGTTGAGGGGGAGCCAATTATTGAAGAAGATCTAATCATCGAAACGGAGTCAATCATCGAGGGGGAGCCCATACTTGAGAAAGATCCGATTTTTGAAGAAGAACATTTTGATGATGCTGAGGATGCATGTTCCATAAATGGATCAGAAACAGATGTTATGTTTGAAGATGCACCTTTGGATTTTGATCCTGATTATCCACCATTGGATAAATGGACAAGAAATCATCCAAAAGAACAAATTCTTGGTGATCCACAAGCAGGAGTAATGACAAGGGCACAACTTCATGCACAAAATGAGGTATTGAATACTCATCAAGAGTTATGCATGTTTAATGTTTTTATTTCCAAAATCGAACCAAAGACAGTTAAGGTTGCAATGGAACACTCTGATTGGGTTGTTGCTATGCAAGCTGAATTGTCTGAATTCGAAAGATACAAGGTTTGGAGATTAATTCTAAAACCTGTTGATGTGTCAATTGTTGGACTCAAATGGATTTATAAAAACAAAACTGACAAAGATGTAAACATTATTCGAAATAAGGGTAGACTTGCTGTTAAAGGATATTCTCAACAAGAAGGAATTGATTACGAAGAAACATGTTCCCCTGTCGCAAGACTCGAGGCTGTTCGTATTTTTCTGGCTTATGCAGCTCATAAATATTTCGACGCTTATCAAATGGATGTAAAATGTGCATTCCTAAACGGCGAACTCGAAGAAATGGTATATGTTGAACAACCACCAGGTTTTATAAATATCGAACATCCTGATCATGTTTATATTTTAGATAAAGCTGTGTATGGGTTAAAACAAGCACCAAGAGCATGGTATGCAACTATAACATCATTTTTGAAACAATCTAAATTTAAACAAGGATTAGTTGATCCCACTTTATTTCGAAAGAAAATTGGGAATCACCTGATGCTTGTTCAAATTTATGTTGATGATATAATTTTTGGCTCTACTGACCCTACTTTATCCAAAGAATTCGAAGACTTGATGAAAAGCAAATTCGAAATGAGTATGATGGGCAAAATTAATAACTTTTTGGGTTTGAATATTCATCAAAACAGGGAAGGCATCTTCATTAATCAGGAAAAATACACGAAGAATTTGTTAGAAAAATTTGGCATGACGAATAGCACAAAGTTACGAGTACCAATGGCAACGGGCATAAAGCTAACTCCTTCGTTAGATAAATCTGCCGTTGATCTCACTTTGTATCTAAGCATGATTGGATCTTTATTGTATTTAACTGCAAGTCGACCTGATATTATGTTTTCTGTTTGTAATTGTGCAAGGTATCAATCAAATCCACGTGAACCACATTTAACAGTGGTGAAGAATATTTTTTGATATTTGAAAGGCACTACTTCGTTAGGTTTGTGGTATCCTTCGAAAACAGGATTCTTTGTACAAGCTTATTCGGATGCGGATCTTGGAGGATGCAGTCTTGATCGCAAAAGCACAACTGGTGGGTGTCAATTACTAGATGGAAAATTGGTCAGTTGGCAATCGAAGAAGCAAACATGTGTTTCGATATCTACAGCTGAAGCTGAATATGTTGCTGCAGCTGCGTGTACATCACAAATAATTTGGATTCAAAGTGAATTAAGTGATTATGCTGTTAATATGAAAAAGATTCCTTTATATTGTGATTCACAAAGTGCAATAAGAATTTGTCATAATCCTGTGCAGCATTCGAAGACTAAGCACATTGCTCTCATATATCATTTCATCAAAGATCATGTCAAAGAAGGAAATATTGAAGTTCATTTTGTGAAAACAACGGAACAATTTGCAAATATTTTCACAAAGGCATTGGATGAAAAATCATTTCTTCGAATATTTAAAGGATTGGGTATGGTTGATGGAAAGTAGATAATCTTATTTGTACAACAAAATAAAATACAAAAATATTGCATTAGTTGTAGATACAAGTGTATGTATCGGAGTAATAAGATGCATTTTATACATGTAATAGTGTATGTATTATGTATTGCTTTAAATTATTCATGTATTTTAAGCCATAATAAAATGTTGAATATTTGAGTCAAAATGTGTAAATTATGATACCAAAATCGGTAATGTAACACTTGTGACATTTATAATATTAAAACTCAGTTTTTTCGATTTGTTTGTTATCGATCCTGTTTTTAAATATTTTTTTGAAAATGTTGAATGATAGAGTTTAGTTCAAAATTTTCAAAAATACAAACGGATTAATTTTGCGAATTATAGAACTTCATGAAATCATGTTTAACGAATCACGTTTTATTAAACCAAAAATGTTTGATTTTTTTTTACTTTAATTAATATTTTTGCTAAAAATATTTCAAGTGTGAAATTAAATGTTAGACTATAACCTGAGTCCAAAAATGCTTTTGAAATTTCCATCTAAGGTGTGCAAGTCCCTCAACTGGCAGGAACGGTTTTAGCAGTTATAAAAAAAATTAGTATTATATTGGTTTTGGATTCTTAAAACGGTCGTATCTTTTGCATACGAACTCCGTTTTGGACATTCTTTACATTTTAGGAAACAGGGAAGCACGTATTATGAGACTAGAGTGTTTGTATTGCTCACAACTATTTAATACGCCATTTGAGACTGCATTTCACTTTTAGGAAAATATAGGATTTTCACGGTTCAAATATATATAATTTATACAATAATCATTCATACTCATTTCATACACTCATAAGAAAAATATCGGATTTTCTGGAAAACGAACGTGAACTTTCGAATGGCATACATTTTCCCGAAACAATACTTATGAACTCACCAACATTATTGTTGACACTTTTTCTTTGAAATAACTTGTATTCTCGGGAAAACGCTAAACTAGCTAGCAACTACTTTTGAAGACTAACGCGCTGGTGTTAATAACATATTTTGGATCACCATATTGTATTTGATATTCAAACATGTAACACATACCATCATGTAAACTTTTCAAATATATTTATATTATGGTGGTGTGTACGTTCTTTACTATTCAATTGTTATGATACTGAATATGACGTCCTCCGCCCCCCAAACGTTTCTGCCGTTCAGGTTTGGGGGTGTAACAAGCAGTTGAACAGTTTTAAACAAAATGATAAACAAAATAAGGGAGAGAGTTTCCAATAGCAAATCTTGCCTTTACATCGAGATTCAACATGCGCTTTTTCTTCCTTGTTATATTCAGGCACAAATTTCCCTTTCATCTTACTACTAGACGCACCATCATTAGATGATTGATGCATAGCAGCGATACGACCTTTGTTGACAGTGTCGAGCATATCAAAGTCCATGAACTCAAGAGCTTCCACGGCCTTTGATTTCCAAACAAAGAATTTGTGTTTTTCAAATAAAGGGATCTTGTTGCAGATAGTTGATTTTGGAGTGAAAGAGGTCGACATGATTACTTGAGTGTATCAAAAACAGGCTCTAATACCAATAGAAGGTTTATATCGATCGAATACACTTCAAGTATAAAGAACGAAAGCAAACTAATCTAAGAAAAACAAAGAACAGAAAGTTAATAACACAGAGGGTTCTCCAATTTGTTCTTTCACCAAGAAAGGGTTTTGTCTTCACCAAGAAGATGGGTTGTCTCAAATACGATTCACACAAAGCTGAACTCTCTACATTAGGGTTTACCCTAATGTAGATTATATACTAATCTATACATATAAATCCCATGATTTAAGGGATTGTATCTTATCTATACTAAGAACCGATCTTCATATAAAAGATACAGGATCTGCTATCTATTCCATACTTATCTATATCGATGCTTAATATACAAATGATTCCATAGAATAACTATTTTCATACCCCAACCAAAGCAACGGAACACGTAAGTTTATGGATCACCAGTAAACTGAGTATGTAACACAAGTATAACAATAAACAAAATAGCATTCATGTTCCATCTTGATATTTGAATACAAGGTTTTTACAAAGAGTAATAGTACACGAATGGACTAAATAGATAGGCACACTATACAATAGCAAGTAAACCAGGTCACCTATAATCTAATCCGTCTTGAATGTCTGTGTAGTGATTTCCTGAGAATACATGTAGTTTTAAGGATCAACACAAGGTTGGTGAGAGTTACAGGTTTTTTGCTAACAACAGTAATACTTTTTATTGGTCTAAAAAGTATAATTTTGTATGTATAACAATAGTTAAAATTGTGTTTGCAAAGAGTCTTTCAAAGCCAAAATGTATCTTTGTATAAGTAAATGCATACTTAAAACCATGTTTGTAAAGAATCTTTGGAAGCCAAAATGTATCTTTGTATAAGTAAATCCATATTTAAACTTGTGTTTGTAAGAATCCTTGAAAACCAAACTATACTGTTACATAAGTATTTCTATACTTATAATAGTTTTCAAAGAAACCAAACCTATGGTTTGTAGTGTGAGAGAGAGAAAGAGTGAGAGATTCAAGTTAATGTTTATAGTGAGGCCTATAACCGACCTATATGACTGAATATACCCCTTCAACACTTCATTGGATGTTGTAGTAACAATTGTAGACACTTATCACCCGCCTTCGATTGATCGGTCAAGATTTTAGCTAGCAACCGCATGTGAGGATATCAACCCTGTAAAGATCTATACATATGTATCTCGCTCCGAAGATTAACAGTTATAGTATGTGGGTATGCTAAGTGCTTAGACTCAACTAATGAATATAGTCTCACTAAAAAACTCTTAACTAAAAAGTTTGTGGATAGATCTCAGCCTAACTTAATTGTGGTTATGTCACTAGGCATAATGAATTTCATTGTATAAAGTTTATAACCGAGTACGCTCGGTATGCATGTAAAAGTCTAATGTACTCGCTTTTATAATTATGTATGTTTCAAAGTAATGAACATATTTACATGTATAAACTTTATGTATTTAAACATACAAATATACATGAATAGTAATAGCTTGAATCCTTGAAATACTACAAAGTTTTATAACATGCTTGTTATAATATACAATGTCACATAAAAATCATATATTTTTGTATCATGCAGCATTTGTTGTGTGGACTAGTTATTTCACGACAAAATAACCATAATATGTATACGAAAAGTTTATAGTAGTCTATTTGTAACGATATGTTACATTGTTAAATAACATCTTTAAAAAGTAGGATTATTGTATTTTTCGCATAAAAGAATAATTTCTTTGTATAAGCACATGTATCCCCCCCCACTCCCGAAATAATTAGAAAAACTAAAAATGGGTCGTAAGCACTAACCTTAGAAACGTGTGTTCGAGTTGTTTGGAGTTCATTTATTTTTGGGAAGCTTGATATGAGAACCTGCAAAGTCACGTTTCTTGATCTTTGAAATACTTCTGGGACCATTTCGTAACGAATTCAAACTATTGGGGCTGTTGGGTAATTTTTTTTTTGAACGGCCATGTTAGTATTAGCCTATGATTGAACCCAAGACCTCCTGTTTAAAAACTCCTAGTTAGACACCTTGTTAGCCATGTAGGCTAGCCCTAACTTGTTGGGTTATTTAATTAACCAAAATGTGAATGCTTTGGTTAAAATAAATAAAAAAGGAGAAAATGACAAAAATAGCCAATTACACTAATTGCATTACAAAAATAGCCAAAAAAAATCGAGATTACATATATAACCACCCATTTCGCAGATGAGAAGGTCCCATCTGCGAAATGGGCTTCTCATCTGCGAAAGTACAAGTGCCTAAAGCACAACTGTGCTTTAGGCACTTGTACTTTCGCAGATGAGATTTTTTTTTTTTTTTTTAAATTTTTTCGGTATAAATAGGGGTAATTTCGCAGATGGAGAAGGTCCCATCTGCGAAATCCTCTGATCCTATCTGCGAAATGATGCAATTTTTTTTTTTTTTTTTTTTTTTTTTTTTTAAGTTTGACTATGGAATGAATTTGTTTGACTACGAAATGGACTTTGCTATATAAAAACTTTTGTAGAAAAAATATCATTTTGGTTGTTATTTGTTTGTGAAATACTCTCTATCTCTACACAAAATGATATTTTTTCTACAAAAGTTTTTATATAGCAAAGCTCATTTCGTAGTCAAACCAATTCATTCCATAGTCAAACTTTAAAAAAAAAAAAAAAAATTGCATCATTTCGCAGATAGGATCAGAGGATTTCGCAGATGGGACCTTCTCCATCTGCGAAATTACCCCTATTTATACCGAAAAAATTTAAAAAAAAAAAAAAAATTCTCATCTGCGAAAGTACAAGTGCCTAAAGCACAGTTGTGCTTTAGGCACTTGTACTTTCGCAGATGAGAAGCCCATTTCGCAGATGGGACCTTCTCATCTACGAAATGGGTGGTTATATATGTAATCTCGATTTTTTTTGGCTATTTTTGTAATGCAATTAGTGTAATTGGCTATTTTTGTCATTTTCTCATAAAAAAGGAGTGATTGAAATGGTTTACATTAAAGTGAATTAATGTTTGAGTCTTGGAATGATATTGTTAAGAAATCTCCATGAGAGGGGCTGTTTTGTTTAAAATACACCAATGTTTTGGGGAAAGGACTCGTTTTAAATAAAAGGGTTCAAAAGAGGGGTTAAATGTGTGTATTTTGTAAAATGAAGATGATTTAGGGCTTTTGTGAAAAGAAATCTCATGGAGGGATCGTTTTTCTTTAATGCCCCAAACTGAAAAGAAATTAGGGCTTTTTGTGCCTCGTCGTCATTTGTTCGATCAGTCATACGTAAGAAGAACGGAACGGATCACGAAGGAACGGAGCTGTTGAGCGAAGGCTCACAGTGATGAATAAGTTTTGTCGGTCGATTTGCGAAGTGGGAGGCGTCTTCGGGGATCGACGAGGCGAAGAAAGAAGATGGGGAGCAATAGTAAGGCTGCTTTCGTCCTCGTCTGGCTTTGAGGTGCGAACGAGAGAAGGGTCTGATGGGGGTCCGGTGAGGTGTCGCGAGCAGCGGCAGTGACGAAGACGAGGTCCTCGTTGTATGTTCGTCGATTGGAAGAAAATAGAGAGAGCGAGGGGCGAAAAGGGAAAGCGATTCGGGGGTTTTCAGATCGAGTGTTTGGTGTGGCTAAGGGGTTGCGAAGGAAACGGGAAACAGAAGCAGCGGTGCTGCTGGTGGTCTCGGTGGGTACAACGAGGGCTGCTCAAGCAGTTCCTCGGCTACTTTCTTCAGTTCCGATGGTTGCAGGTGAGTGGACGGGGGCTGCTCCGGCAGCTCCCCTCTTCTTCTTCTTCTTCTTCTTTTTTCTTTGTTTTGACAGAAATCAATGGAAGGAAATGGTGTTTGGTTTGGTTTTCATTTTTGACAGGAGAAGAATAAGGGTGGAGTATCATCGAATGGGTGGTGGAGGCTGGTTCGATAGTGGCGAATCTGTAGGGCACAGGAAGGGAGGCAGTCGACCTTTGGAGGAAAAAAATACACACACTTCGGTGTGTTCATGATATCAACGAAGAAGGTGAAGGAAAGTGGGGTTTGGTGTTTCAAAGCTTCAATTGGGAAAAGAGTTTATAACATGATTTGCTTAGAGAGTGGTTTTGTATAACATGATTTTTTTATAGTGTTTGGTTTTGTATAACATGATTTTCTAGCTTAGGTAGTTGATCAATATATGGGAGGTATGGGTTTTAAACTTGTAAGTCATATATTCAATAAATCATAGGTATTATTATGATTTCGGGAAGATTTTGGTTGAATTTGAGTTTTGATATACTTTGATTTTTTCTAGCAAGCAAGATTTTAGTTTTCTATCAAGTGTTGTACAACAATTGAGTGTATGGATGTATGGATTGTATGTATAGTTGATAGTTTTTTTTAGATAATCTTATTTGTACAACAAAATAAAATACAAAAATATTGCATTAGTTGTAGATACAAGTGTATGTATCGGAGTAATAAGATGCATTTTATACATGTAATTGTATATGTATTATGTATTGCTTTAAATTATTCATGTATTTTAAGCCATAATAAAAGGTTGAATATTTGAGTCAAAATGTGTAAATTATGGTACCAAAATGGGTAATGTAACACTTGTAACATTCATAATAATAAAAATCAGTTTTTTTCGATTTGTTTGTTATCGATCCTGTTTTTAAATATTTTTTTGAAAATGTTGAATGATAGAGTTTAGTTCAAAATTTTCAAAAATACAAACGGATTAATTTTGCGAATTATAGAACTTCGTGAAATCATGTTTAACGAATCACGTTTTATTAAACCAAAAACGTTTGATTTTTTTTTTACTTTAATAAATATTTTTGCTAAAAATATTTCAAGTGTGAAATTAAATGTTAGACTATACCTTGAGTCCAAAAATGCTTTTGAAATTTCCATCTAAGGTGTGCAAGTTCCTCAACTGGCAAGAACGGTTTTAGCAGTTATAAAAAAATTAGTATTATATTGGTTTTGGATTCTTAAAACGGTCGGATCTTTTGCATACGAATTCTGTTTTGGACATTCTTTATATTTTAGGAAACAGGGAAACACGTACTATGAGACTAGAGTGTTTGTATTGCTCACAACTATTTAATACGACATTTGAGACTGCATTTCACTTTTAGGAAAATATAGGATTTTCATGGTTCAAATATATACAATTTATACAACAATCATTCATACTCATTTCATACACTCATAAGAAAATATCGGAAAACAGAGTTCGTATGAAGAAGATATGAATTTTTGAAGTTTATTAAATAAATTATATATAAATTTAAATCCAAAATCCAGTATTATCCGAAGGGGGAGTCAGCATGCTCATCCGAGTTACGCGCCACGTAACCCCGTACGCCCCGCGTACGCGAAGGCCTTGGTCTCGGTCCGTCCACGTCGCCCCTATGCGAGCTATCCGATCCGTCCCATCCGAAGCGAGGCAGTTGAGGACTCGGTCACGAGTGACGCACGAGTACCCCCCGCGTACGAGCGTACGCACCGCGTACCGAGGCTTCTCAGACCCCCTATAAATAGAGATGCGAGGGTTCCGGGAAAATCACCCCATATCTCTCATTTCTCTCATGATATTGCCTCGATTTCCGTGTCGTTCTAACCCGAAGCCCTGGTCATTTTGCTCAAGTCCCGAAGGTCGATTTTACTCCCGAGATTCCCGAGAATCCCGAGAAAAATCCATTTCCCGAGACGAAATTCTGCCTGGTTTCCATCTCGCTTTCTTCAAACTTTCAAGTGAGTTCATACCCCTTAATTAACCTTTTAAATGTTCTATAAATGCTTTTATATGCTTTCAAGGGGGGGAAATACAAGTAAAACACACGAGTATCATCGTGTGTTATATAAAGAATTTTTATATGCTTTTACATAACCAAATTATATGTGATTTATAAACTTTATAGGGAACTTTCGTATATAAAATATGATACAATAGCATTCTATCTTTTGAAGTATAAATTGTTGTAATGCATGTATAAACTAAACATTTTCTTAGATTATATGTATACTTGTCTATCTTAGGCTCTACAAAAATCTATACTTTCATAACAAGTGATTCCTTTTCTAGGTATTTCTAAACAAACGAGACACACTTTTAGAAAACTATAATAGGTATAGTTTTACGAGGATATTGCTAACTTTTACATACTAGAAACATGATTTTCAAGAAATCACTTTCATATACAAGAACAAACGAACATTTTTAACACGTTGTTTTTTATACACGGTTTGTGAGACATTAAATTCATGTACGTTTGAGTACACATTTCAAGTCCTGTATTATATACCAGAATCCCTTGGAGGGGGAGCATGGTGTTTGTGTATAGATCTATACGGGCTTGACAACCCGCACCTTGACTGTTAGCTACAGTCCACCATTTGGGGTGACAAACGTCATAACATTCCAATGCCTGAAGAACGTTGTGTATAGGCATTCCGAGTCAATAGTATGGTTATAAAACTCACATGGGGTATTAAAAATGCAATGATTTACAAGGTTTTCAAACACATTGGTTATTTTACACTTACATATGATTTTTAGAAACAAACATTGGTCTTGAGAGAAGGCTACTTTTATACAAGTAGAAAATATAGGATTTTCTGGCAACAAACAAACAAGGACAAAACATTTCATTTCATACAAACATTGTCATTTAATACTTATGAAACTCACCAGCTTAAATGCTGATCTACTCTTTCAAAATTTCTTGTATGTCCCAGGGATTCAGTAATTTCAGGTACTAATATGCTTCTGAAGAAGAGATGTTGCGACACCAGTTTAATCTCATATTTTGACATCATATTGTAATTGGTTTTGAACATGTAACTTTTGACAAATGTAAACTTTCAATTATATATATGATGGTTGTATTGCTTTCTTTACTATGTATTCATTTGTTACGTTACCACATGAAGTCATTCGCCCCCGAATGTTTCCACCGTTCAGGTTTGGGGGTGTGACAGATTGGTATGAGAGCAATGTTTATAGTGAACTAAGTATATCGAACCACATAAGATATACAAACTATAAATTCTTAAGGGGCTAATAGTCTCAAACGAAACATTTTTATTTCTACGCTTAAGCAGCGTTACGTTTAACTTAAATTGATAGTTCAACAAATTATTTTCATGATATCTAACTATACAACATGTATTTAGACAAGTTGACACTACGATTAAGACTCGATATATGTAATCAGATTTTGGACAAATATTGCGTGATCAACTATATTTGCCCGAGATTGGACCAACGTATATCGAGGAATGATCGTAGTAAACAACAAGTCAAAACTTACCAAACCGTCACAAAAATCAAACACAAGAAATTAAATACTATAGGAGTATTTGCTACATAAACTACTTTAACTTGCATGTTTAAGCTTACATGTTTCAACTTTATTCAATTCTTATAACCCTCTTTCTCGTACAGTCAAATGGCTGGATTTCACCACCCTGGCGACCCCTACTTTCCCAACCAAGGCAACGGAAGATGGGTCGAAGATGATCCCGAAGAGGACGAGGAACCCATAGAAGTGGATGATGACTCCGGTACCGACTCAGAGCCGGAAGTGATCAATCCACCACCCGTTCAACCTCCCATTTTCGTAAGGAACTTTCAAGGACCAACTCCCGTTTGGGGAAGTCACCTCCACCATTGGAGCCAACAACAAAACCTACGCCCTCCCTACGGCATGTGTCGGGACTTCTATGATGTCCGCGGCGGAGGTTCGGCTGATCGGGCACTCCCAGTAATGGTGGGTAAGCTAGCCAATCAGTCCTACCAATCCTGAGTTCAAGCTAGCCGGCTTCGGGATGTCAACGTGGAAGTACAGGTTCACACTTCTGACATCCGTAGGCTGGACAGAATGCATGACAATGCTCAACTCCAAACCGAGGCATTCCAAGCACAAATGATTGCAGCCCTCACCGAATTAAGGGAACAACAAGCCGCTTTTGATCGGCGTCTAATGGAGTTAAAGCAATCGGATGTGGAGTCAAGCTCCAAGCGCAACCTACGTCGCAAGTAGTTCTTGCAAAAATCTCAAATTTAGTTATAAGTTAGGACCTCGGCTAAAAGTCTTTAAATTTCTAAAACTTTGTAACCGGAGACCCTTATAGGGGTCAGTTTTTCATGATCGTTGTATCAACTATTATATTAATATAAGTGGCACTATTATTACTACGTTAAGTATTTCATTAAATCCTTGGAAGGTCATCACGAAAACCAAATGCTTGATTCATATTTTCAGTCTCACAAATAACTTTCATTCTACTATTTTAAGACTCATACTATCATCTGTTGTCGAACTATAGCAATTTGGTTCATAAGACACATTCAGTTTCTTTACTAAGTAATTCTTATCATTATCTTTTCAACCTATAGTTGAAGGATGCCTCCGCGTAGGAATCCAAGGCGTAACAACGGTGGGGAAGCACCTGTACCACCACCACCTCCACCACCTCAATTTGATATTGTCATGTTCCAAGCAGCAGTCACCGTAGCGGTAGCAGCTGCCATGTCACAAATCAATAACTCGAGTACTACTGGCTCGGGAACCGGTACACACCTATCCAACCATGGTGAGAGTCATGGGCAACCCCGAGAATGCACCTATAAGGATTTTACTAATGCCAAACCCCGGATGTTTTATGGAACTGGTGGGGTGATAGCCCTGAGGCAGTGGATTGAAAGGATGGAGTCAGTCTTTGAAATCTGCTCCTGTCCCGAGCATAGCAAAGTCAAGTTTGCAACTTTCACCCTTATTGATAGGGCTTTAACTTGGTGGAATGGCCACGTTAAGGTACTTACCCTGATAGTGGCAAACTCCATAAGCTGGGAAAGCTTAAAGGTCATGCTGATGAGAGAATACTGTCCACGAGGAGAGATTCAAAAACTCGAGCACGAACTCTGGACTCTTGGAATGGTTGGTAACGACATCGCGACTTATACCAACAGGTTCTGCGATCTGGCAATCCTTTTCCCAGACATGACTGCTCCTGAAAGCAAGAAAATAGAGAGATACATTTGGGGACTGTCGCCCCAAATTAGGTCCAGCGTGTAACCTTCAAAACCTGACACCTTTGAAAGTGCCAAGGAACTGGCACAATCTCTTGTGGATTATGGAGGTCATCAGAACTCAACGGTTGCTACACCAGAACCACAAAAGGGAAACAACAACAACAACAGCAACAGCAACAACAACAACAACAACAACAACAATAACAAGAAGAGGGTATGGAATAAAGGAAAGGGTGGGTCTTCCCAAGAATCCGCAAAGAAACAACTGGTTTCAGTGAATGCTGCCACGGTACCTACTACAGTCCCTAAAAATCCCTACCCGACAATATGGCCAAGTGGATTCCTTGGCCAAGTGGATTCCTTGGAAAAGGAAGTGAGAGAGGTGTGTAACTCCGAGAGGGAGTGCAAGTTCATGGAAGTGAAAGCGGCAGAGCAGAGTTATGATTAGAGTAATTCGAGTATGGTTTTTGAGCAGCGTGTTTGCGGCAGTGGAATAGAAGCTCATCCGGTTTGGGATGTCTATTGAGGTTGCGGAGGAATTCCGCAGATGTAGAGCCAAGAGACTCGGAAGGGATGCAGGGAGAGAGTCTTGGGCTCTCAGTGTGATTCTGATCAGGGTATTGGATATGTATTAGTGGTTCATCCTGGGGGGTGTTGGAGGATATCATCAGTGTATCAGGTTTTCCCAACCTGAGGGTGCTGGAGAAAGTTCAGCATGTGTATGTGATTGCAAGAGGAGAACTCGTGGGAGTTGCTCTGAGATTGAAAATGGGACTTTCCATCGTCACGGAATGGATAGAGTGGGATTCGGATCGAGGATCCGATGGTTCATGGCTTTCTAGCCCTTATGGGTCGAGTGATTGTTGGGATTTGGCGCAGTGATGCTTCATGGGTAATTCTCCGTTGTTGAGTGTGATTATCAGAGGGTACAGCTGGTGCCCGGCTCGAGACGGTGATCAGGACACCATAAGGAAAGAGAAAGTGTGTTTGAGTTTCGATGGGTAAGCCTTGAGGGACTTGGCCCGGTTAAGGCCAGGTGGCGCGTTGTGGGAGTATCTTTGGGATTGAATTGTTGTAGGCTTCGAGGACGAAGCCTAATTTAAGTGGGGGAGAATTGTAACATCCCAAAATATCAAGAGTAGAGTGGAAGGGCTAAAAGAGTAAATTGGGAAAGAGTGACTCGACAAGTCCATGGATGGACTCGGCGAGTAGAGTCGCGATTTGGTCGCGTGTTAAGTAGCCGACTCGGCGAGTCAATGAGGTGGACTCGACGAGTAGGCGCTGAGTGGAGAAAACCCTAATTCTCAGGGTTGAGCCCTATATAAATAACATTATGTTTTCCTCCCAACCTCTTTATCACCCCTTGAGTCCCAGAAACCCTAAACTCATGGAGAAGCACCATTGTTGAGCAAATTAGAGCTTGGAGAGGTGGTTATTGAAGAGATCTTAGAGAAGGAGAGGCTTGGAACAAGGGGCTTTGCTTGGATTCAAGTTTCATTGCATTTGGGGCGTTCTTTTGAGGTAATATCTCGTCTTTGATCTGCCATTTCCTTGATGCATCATTTTGGGGGTATTAGAGATTAGATATTTGGATGTGTTGGAGTTTAGAGGTTAGATCTGAGGTTGCTACCTCAGATCTGGAATGGAGAAGAGTTGGAATGCATGAAAGTCCCTGTGTTGAGTGTTGGATGAAGCTAGCATGTCCCAAACCTTAGCCCTAATGTGCAAAATGCATAGATCTCTTTGGATTCACGTAAAGTTTGCCACTTTACGTAATGGATGAGTTGTAGGAGGCTAGATCTATGTTTTGGAGCAATTGCATGGCTTGGAATGTTTCTGAATGGATTCAGACCGGTGGTACTCGGCGAGTCACATGGGTGTACTCGACGAGTTGCTTGAAGATGAGTTGGAACTCGACAAGTTGGAAGAATAACTCGGCGAGTTGGATGAAGATGGCCTGGAACTCGGCGAGTTCCATGAACAACTCAGCGAGTAGGTTGAAGATAGTCTTAGCCTCTGCGAGTCTGTTGGGCTCGGCGAGTCTTGTCGAAGAGTCCCAATATTTTTTCTAGTCGATTCAAGAATCGGTGAGTCAAGGGATGACTCGGTGAGTTGTGTGCGAGTGGACTCAGAGTTGTTGAACTCGACGAGTCTCGGGGTGACTCGGCGAGTTAGGTCGTGGATTGAGGGAAGTTCTGAGTATGGGGACTCGGCGAGTCATCGGGTTGACTCGGTGTGTAGAGTCAGTCAGGGGTTGACTTTGACCTTGTCTTTGACCAAGGGTTGGCCTGTGGTTTCCATGGGCATTTTGGTAATTGTTGATTATTTTTTTGAGTTTAGTGCATTGGTGGTTGTCCAGTGGTGGAGATCGTATCAGTGATCGGAGTAGCTTGGGTTATCTGTTCAGTCGGCAGTTTCGAGGTGAGTTATCCTCACTATATCAACAGGGTCTAAGGCACCAAGGCCGGCCCTTATCGGATTAAGATCCGGGTAGTTGTTGCTATGTTGTTGCTATGATATGTTTGCATCCTGAGAGCTAGGATGGTATATATTAGAGACCTGATTGAGATCGGTATCCTGAGAGTTAGGGAGATGCTATGCTAGTGACCTGTTGGGTCGGTATCCTGGTTAGGATGATGATATGTTATGTGATCTGTTTGATCTGCTTGTTGATTGTGAATTGTTGTATGATTATATGTATATGTGCACATGGTTGTTGGACTGGAGTTGGGTTGAGGCAGGTCCTGCTGTGTGCTGTAGGCCAAGATACCCAGGGCAGACCGGTTGTCCCGAAGGCCCAGCGAGCGGTCCGGATAGGCTGTAGGCCCCGAAAGGGCGGACCAGACGTGCCGAAGGCTCGGAGAGTGGACCAGATAGACTGAAGGCCCGGTGCGGGCGGACCAGTCATACTATAGACTCAGAGAGTGGACCAGGTGGATTGAAGGCCCGGGAGCGGGCGGACCAATCACACTGCAGACTCGATGTATGTGGATAGACTCAGAGGGTGAACCAGGTGGACTGTAGGCCGGTGCGGCGGACCAGTCACACAGTAGACCCGAAGTGCATGGCTGTTCTGTGATCGGATATGTTATGTCATGTTATGCGTGTATGGTATTTGTGGTTGGTATTTTGGGGATATCTCACTAAGCTTTCGGGCTTACAGTTGTGGTTTCATGTTTTTGAGGTTCTTCAGGAGACTGTGTTAAGGCGAAGGCGCGATCGTACCGCTCCTCATGATTTCGTAGTATTGTGATTTTGGGAACACGTTAAATCTTTTGTATTGAAAACCTCTTTGTAAAGATTTAATGGAATCGAGATGTTTTTGAAAAATTTAAAATTGGTTGTATTTTTCGGTCGTTACAAGTTGGTATCAGAGCCTTGGTTTGAGTGAATTGGAGGAACATTCGTGTGACTCCAGTCTCAAATCGAGGAGAGTTTTCAAAAGAGTATTTAAAATGGTTTTCAAAATGAGTAAGGGAGGACGCGGAGGTACGATCAGCCGGAGCCAGTAAGTAACCCCAAAATACCATGCATGTTATTTGTTTTTGAGCTTTGATAGAACAGCATGCTAGTGATAGGCTAGGGATCTTCAGGATTTCATGATATGTTGCCTGATTTATGATGCCTGTAGCCTAGGGTTCCTTATGGGATATTTTCAGTGTTCCTCTAGTGGTGAGGGTTGAGCGTTGTTATGCATGTTTCTCTAGGGCGTCGTGGTAGTACTTCATACAAATATGGGTAGGTGTGGAAGGTAGTATGGGCCCGTACTACTGAAAGCACAGGACCCATACGCGTATCAGGGAAACCATGATCTCTAGGCTTGGGTTGAGAGAGTTGGATCCCAGGTTGTGGGAAGAGTCTGAGATTTTGTGTGGTGTTTTTCAGTATGGAGATTCCGAGGCATGATGAGAGTGGATCCGGATAAGGATCGGGAGCTGGAGAGAGAGTTCCAGGCGGATCGGTGCCGCCCGAGGTTATCGGTCAGATGAGCACAAGCGAGTTGGATGCGAGGATTCATGAGATCCTGCGTGAGGAGATTGCTGAGTTGTTTCGGGCTGAGTTGCCAGAGCTATTTGGGTCGATTAAGACCGCCATGGTTGAGTATTTTCATGAGCGCTATGCAGCTCTCACTAAGACAGCTGCCACGGCGGCTACAACGGCTATAGCAGCAGCAGGGGGAGGAGCTAGTCGGGGTTTTCAGTATCGGGACTTCGATAATACGAAGCCTCCCACATTCGATGGAGTTCAGAACCTGATTGTTTCTATGAGGTGGTTATCAGACGTGGAGGGGTGTTTCTTCACGTGTTCATGCCCTGCTGATCAGAGGATGAGGTGTGCTCTGAACCTGTTGAGGCTTGGGGCGAAGGATTGGTGGAGATTGACCACGGGGTCATATTCGGATGCGTAGAGGGCTGCGGTTTCGTGGGATCAGTTCAGAGAAATGTTCAGCACTCGTTATGTTCCACAAGTTGAGAGGGAGAGATTGGCTCAGGAGTTCCTTGAGCTGAAGCAGGGTTCGGAGTCGGTGACTGAGATCACCACGATGTTCTCTGAGAGGGCGATGTTTTGTCCAGAGTTCGCTTCGGAGCAGGCTCAGATGTCTCGATATCTGAGCATGCTCAAGAGGGACATCAGATAGTTTGTGTTTGCGCAGAGGTGCGAGACCTTGTTGGAGTTGCAGGAGGCCGCTAGGCAGTGTGAGTTAAAGATTGAGTTGCAGTTGCGTGAGCTGAGGCAGACTTCGGTGCAGTCGCAGCCAGCGCCGAAACGGTCCATGACTGTTGATGTTAGAGTGGGGGATTGGAGCAGCCACACTTGTAGGAAGTGTGGGAGGGGTCACACCGGGGTTTGTAGGTCCGGTGGTGCATGCCGCAAGTGCGGAAATGAGGGGCACTATGCGAGGGATTGTCGGCAGTCAGCGCCAGTTCAGGATTTGAGGATTTGCTATCATTGTCATCAGGTTAGGCATTTGAGGGTCAATTGTCCACAGCTTGCTGCAGGACCGGTGCAGGCTCCAGCACCGGCCACTTTGAGGATCACAGGTGAAGGTCAGGGTGGAGCGGCGCCCCCAAGGGCTCAGGGTCGTGCTTATCAGCTTGTGGCAGAGGAGGTCAGAGCAGTGCCGGATGCAGCTGCGAGTATGTTTCTTTCTTGATATCTTGTTATCTTGTGATTATTGTGGTGTAATGTTTATGATCCGGTATTTTGTTTGGTTTTCGTTGTGGTATTCGTCATTTTGCGGGTTGTGGTTTTGGTTATGGGTTATTGTTTTGAAACCCGGCATTGGGTTGCAAGCCGGGTAGCATCTGCTTTCTGAGGAGTGGTGAGATGCAGATTGAGTTTCTTTCGAGCAGTTTGATCGGTGTTGATGTGAGGTCTTGTTAAGGTTGTTTATGCTTGTGGGAAACAGTCCGCGTGTAAGTGTTTTCTTTATGCAAGAGTTGTTCTGGGAAGTCGGTAATGGCGACCGGTGGTTGATAGTTAGTGCCCAAGTGGGGGAGAATTGGAGAATGAGTATTCGAGAGTGCTTAGCTATTGGGATTCAGCAAGTGTTCTGTCAGCCCATAGTATAGGCTGATAAGAGTAAGTGTCGGGCATGCGGGGCGGGATACAGACCTAGGGCATTTAATTGAGGAGGGCTTGGGAGCAGGCCGGGATCGAGTATGTATGATGGAGTTAGAGTTCAGAACCCCTTGAGGCCTAGAACGGTATGCATGGGAGGACTTCCGGGGGGGATAGCTCGGAATGTTGAATGCTATTTGAGCGGTCCAGATAGACTGAAGGCCAGAAGGCGTACCAGTCAGGCCCAAGGCTCGGAGAACAGTCCAGCCAAACTGAAGGCACTGAGAGTGGTCCATATTGGTTGAAGGTTCTGAGAGCGGTCCAAATGGACTGAAGGCCTGGTGAGGCGTTCCAGTCATGCTGAAGACTCTGCAGGTATTGTTGGATAAGTTTGAGGATATGGATTGTGTATGTTGCGGTGTGATTGCATTAGAAGGTGTGGCCCCGTGTAGTGATCTTGATTAGTGGAGATAGTGCAGGGGCTTGAGAGTCCCTGCGATGAGAGTCAGAGTATGTGTGTTGGATGGATAGCGGATACACTAAAAAGGGTGGTGTAGCGTTGGGCAAGCACCGTGGCACTTGTTGGAGTGGCAATATGGCTAAGTGGATTCCTTGGAAAAAGAAGTGAGAGAGGTGTGTAACTCCGAGAGGGAGTGCAAGTTCACGGAAGTGAAAGCGGCAGAGCAGAGTTATGATTAAAGTAATTCGAGTATGGTTTTTGAGCAGCATGTTTGCGGCAGTGGAATAGAAACTGCTGAGGTTGCGGAGGAATTCCACAGATGTAGAGCCAAGAGACTCGGAAGGGATGCAGGGAGAGAGTCTTGGGCTCTCAGTGTGATTCTGATCAGGGTATTGGATATGTATTAGTGGTTCATCTTGGAGGGTGTTGGAGGATATCATCAGTGTATCAGGTTTTCCCAACCTGAGGGTGCTGGAGAAAGTTCAACATGTGTATGTGATTGCAAGAGGAGAACTCGTGGGAGTTTCTCTGAGATTGAGAATGGGTCTTTCCATCGTCACGGAATGGATAGAGTGGGATTTGGATCGAGGATCCAATGGTTCATGGAATTCTAGCCCTTATGGGTCGAGTGATTGTTGGGATTTGGGGCAGTGATGCTTCATGGGTAATTCTCCGTTGTTGAGTGTGATTATCAGAGGGTATAGCTGGTGCTCGGCTCGAGACAGTGATCAGGACACCGTAAGGAAAGAGAAAGTGTGTTTGACTTTCGATGGGTATGCCTTGAGGGACTTGGCCCGGTTAAGGCCAGGTGGCGCGTTGTGGGAGTATCTTTGGGATTGAATTGCTGTAGGCTTCGAGGACGAAGCCTAATTTAAGTGAGGGAGAATTGTAACATCCTGATATATCAAGAGTAGAGTGGAAGGGCTAAAAGAGTAAATTGGGAAAGAGTGACTCGGCGAGTCCATGGATGGACTCGGCGAGTAGAGTCGCGATTTGGTCGAGTGTTAAGTAGCCGACTCGGCGAGTCAATGAGGTGGACTCGACGAGTAGGCGCTGAGTGGAGAAAACCCTAATTCTAGGGGTTGAGCCCTATATAAAGAACATTATGTTTTCCTCCTAGCCTCTTTATCACCCCTTGAGTCCCAGAAACCCTAAAATCATGGAGAAGCACCATTGTTGAGCAAATTAGAGCTTCGAGAGGTGGTTATTGAAGAGATCTTAGAGAAGGAGAGGCTTGGAGCAAGGGGCTTTGCTTGGATTCAAGTTTCATTGCAGTTGGGGCGTTCTTTTGAGGTAATATCTCGTCTTTGATCTGCCATTTCCTTGATGCATCATTTTGGGGGTATTAGAGATTAGATATTTGGATGCGTTGGAGTTTAGAGGTTAGATCTGAGGTTGCTACCTCAGATCTGGAATGGAGAAGAGTTGGAATGCATGAAAGTCCCTGTGGTGAGTGTTGGATGAAGCTAGCATGTCCCAAACCTTAGCCCTAATGTGCAAAATGCATAGATCTCTTTGGATTCACGTAAAGTTTGCCACTTTACATGATGGATGAGTTGTAGGAGGCTAGATCTATGTTTTGGAGCAATTGCATGGCCTGGAATGTTTCTGAATGGATTCAGACCGATGGTACTCGGCGAGTCACATGGGTGTACTCGACGAGTTGCTTGAAGATGAGCTGGAACTTGACAAGTTGGAAGAATAACTCGGCGAGTTGCATGAACAACTCGGCGAGTAGGTTGAAGATAGCCTTAGCCTCGGCGAGTCTGTTCTTGGGCTCGGCGAGTCTTGTCGAAGAGTCCCAATATTTTTTCTAGTCGATTCGAGAATCGGTGAGTCAAGGGATGACTCGGTGAGTTGTGTGCGAGTGGACTCAGAGTTGTTGAACTCGACGAGTCTCGGGGTGACTCAGCGAGTTAGGTCGTGGATTGAGGGAAGTTCTGAGTATGGGGACTCGGCGAGTCATCGGGTTGACTCGGCGTGTAGAGTCAGTCAGGGGTTGACTTTGACCTTGTCTTTGACCAAGGGTTGGCCTGTGGTTTCCAGGGGCATTTTGGTAATTGTTGATTATTGTTTTGAGTTCAGTGCATTGGTGGTTGTCCAGTGGTGGAGATCGTATCAGTGATCGGAACAGCTTGGGTTATCTGTTCAGTCGGCAGTTTCGAGGTGAGTTATCCTCACTATATCAACAGGGTCTAAGGCACCAAGGTCGGCCCTTATCGGATTGAGATCCGGGTAGTTGTTGTCATGTTGTTGCTATGATATGTTTGCATCCTGAGAGCTAGGATGGTATATGTTAGAGACCTGATTGAGATCGGTATCCTGAGAGTTAGGGAGATGCTATGCTAGTGACCTGCTGGGTCGGTATCCTGGTTAGGATGATGATGTGTTATGTGATCTGTTGGATCTGCTTGTTGATTGTGAATTGATGTATGATTATATATATATGTGCACATGGTTGTTGGACTAGAGTTGGGTTGAGGCGGGTCCTGCTGTGTGCTGTAGGCCAAGATACCCAGGGCGAACCGGTTGTCCCGAAGGCCCAGCGAGCGGTCCGGATAGGCTGTAGGCCCCGAAAGGGCGGACCAGACGTGCCGAAGGCTCGGAGAGTGGACCAGATAGACTGAAGGCCCGGTGCAGGCGGAGCAGTGATACTGTAGACTCAGAGAGTGGACCAGGTGGATTGAAGGCCCGGGAGCGGGCGGACCAATCACACTGCAGACTCGATGTATGTGGATAGACTCAGAGGGTGGACCAGGTGGACTGTAGGCCGGTGCGGCGGACCAGTCACACAGTAGACCCGAAGTGCATGGCTGTTCTGTGATCCGATATGTTATGGCATGTTATGCGTGTATGGTATTTGTGGTTGGTATTTTGGGGATATCTCACTAAGCTTTCGGGCTTACAGTTGTGGTTTCATGTTTTTCAGGTTCTTCAGGAGACTGTGTTAAGGCGATGGCGTGATCGTACCGCTCCTCATGATTTCGTAGTATTGTGATTCTGGGAACACGTTAAATCTTTTGTATTGAAAACCTCTTTGTAAAGATTTAATGGAATCGAGATGTTTTTGAAAAATTTAAAATTGGTTGTATTTTTCGGTCGTTACAAGTTGGTATCAGAGCCTTGGTTTGAGTGAATTGGAGGAACATTCGTGTGACTCCAGTCTCAAATCGAGGAGAGTTTTCAAAAGAGTATTTAAAATGGTTTTCAAAATGAGTAAGGGAGGACGCGGAGGTACGATCAGCCGGAGCCAGTAAGTAACCCCAAAATACCATGCATGTTATTTGTTTTTGAGCTTTGATAGAACAACATGCTAGTGATAGGCTAGGGATCTTCAGGATTTCATGATATGTTGCCTGATTTGTGATGCCTATAGCCTAGGGTTCCTTATGGGATATTTTCAGTGTTCCTCTAGTGGTGAGGGTTGAGCGCTGTTATGCATGTTTCTCTAGGGCGTCGTGGTAGTACTTCATACAAATATGGGTAGGTGTGGAAGGTAGTATGGGCCCGTACTACTGAAAGCACAGGACCCATACGCGTATCAGGGAAACCATGATCTCTAGGCTTGGGTTGAGAGAGTTGGATCCCAGGTTGTGGGAAGAGTCTGAGATTTTGTGTGGTGTTTTTCAGTATGGAGATTCCGAGGCATGATGAGAGTGGATCCGGATCAGGATCGGGAGCTGGAGAGAGATTTCCAGGCGGATCGGTGCCGCCCGAGGTTATCGGTCAGATGAGCACGAGCGAGTTGCATGCGAGAATTCGTGAGATCCTGCGTGAGGAGATTGCTGAGTTGTTCCGGGCTGAGTTGCCAGAGCTGTTTGGGTCGAATAAGACCGCCATGGTTGAGTATTTTCATGAGCGCTATGCAGCTCTTACTGAGACAGCTGCCGCGGCGGCTACAGCGGCTATAGCAGCGGCAGGGGGAGGAGCTAGTCGGGGTTTTCAGTATCGGGACTTCGATAATACGAAGCCTCCCACATTCGATGGAGTTCAGGACCCGATTGTTGCTATGAGGTGGTTATCAGACGTGGAGGGGTGTTTCTTCACGTGTTCATGCCCTGCTGATCAGAGGATGAGGTGTGCTCTGAACCTGTTGAGGCTCGGGGCGAAGGATTGGTGGAGATTGACCACGGGGTCATATTCGGATTCGCAGAGGGCTGCGGTTACGTGGGATCAGTTCAGAGAAATGTTCAGCACTCGTTATGTTCCACAAGTTGAGAGGGAGAGATTGGCTCAGGAGTTCCTTGAGCTGAAGCAGGGTTCAGAGTCGGTGACTGAGATCACCACGATGTTCACTGAGAGGGCGATGTTTTGCTCAGAGTTCGTTTCAGAGCAGGCTCAGATGTCTCGATATCTGAGCATGCTCAAGAGGGACATCAGATAGTTTGTGTCTGCGTAGAGGTGCGAGACCTTGTTGGAGTTGCAGGAGGCCGCTAGGCAGCGTGAGTTAGAGATTGAGTTGCAGTTGCGTGAGCTGAGGCAGACTTCGGTACAGTCGCAGCCAGCGCTGAAACGGTCCAAGACCGTTGATGTTAGAGTGGGGGATCGGAGCAGCCACACTTGTGGGAAGTGTGGGAGGGGTCACACCGGGGTTTGTAGGTCCGGTGGTACATGCCGCAAGTGCGAAAAGGAGGGGCACTATGCGAGGGATTGTCGGCAGTCAGCGCCAGTTCGGGATTTGAGGATTTGCTATCATTGTCATCAGGTTCGGTATTTGAGGGTCAACTGTCCACAGCTTGCTGTAGGACCGGTGCAGGATCCAGCACCGGCCACTTTGAGGATCACAGGTGGAGGTCAGGGTGGAGCGGCGCCCCCAAGGGCTCAGGGTCGTGCTTATCAGCTTGCGGCAGAGGAGGTCAGAGTAGTGCCGGATGCAGCTGCAGATATGTTTCTTTCTTGATATCTTGTTATCTTGTGATTATTGTGGTGTAATGTTTATGAGCTGGTATTTTGTTTGGTTTTCGTTGTGGTATTCGTCATTTTGCAGGTTGTGGTTTTGGTTATGGGTTATTGTTTTGGGAATTCCGTTGGTTATCATTCATGAGGGTTATTAGTGGAAACCCGGCATTGGGTTGCAAGCCAGGTAGCATCTGCTTTCTGAGGAGTGGTTAGGTGCAGATTGAGTTTCTTTTGAGCAGGTTGATCGGTGTTGATGTGAGGTCTTGTTAAGGTTGTTTATGCAAGTGGGAAGCAGTCCGCGTGTGAGTGTTTTCTTTGTGCAAGAGTTGTTCTGGGAAGTCGGTAATGGCGACCGGTGGTTGATAGTTAGTGCCCAAGTGGGGGAGAATTGGAGAATTCTCCGGGAGATCGACGAGTATTCGAGAGTGCTTAGCTGTTGGGATTCAGCAAGTGTTCTGTCAGCCCAGAGTATAGGCTGATAAGAGTAAGTGTCGGGCATGCGGGATGGGATACAGACCTAGGGCATTTTATTGAGGAGGGCTTGGGAGCAGGCCGGGATCGAGTATGTATGATGGAGTTAGAGTTCGGAACCCCTTGAGGGCTAGAACGGTATGCATGGGAGGACTTCCGAGGGGGATAACTCGAAATGTTGAATGCTAGTTGAGCGGTCGAGATAGACTAAAGGCCAGAAGGCGTACCAGTCAGGCCGAAGGCTCGGAGAATGGTCCAGCCAAACTGAAGGCACTGAGAGCGGTCCAGATTGGTTGAAGGTTCTGAGAGTGGTCCAAATGGACTCAAGGCCTGGTGAGGCGGTCCAGTCATGCTGAAGACTCTGCAGGTATTGTAGGATCAGTTTGAGGATATGGATTATGTATGTTGCGGTGTGATTGCATTAGAAGGTCTGGCCCAGGGTAGTGATCTTGATTAGTGGAGATAGTGCAGGGGCTTGAGAGTCCCTGCGATGAGAGTCAGAGTATGTGTGTTGGATGGATAGCGGATACACTAAAAAGGGTGGTGTAGCGTTGGGCGAGCACCGTGGCACTTGTTGGAGTGGCAATATGGCCAAGTGGATTCCTTGGAAAAGGAAGTGAGAGAGGTGTGTAACTCCGAGAAGGAGTGCAAGTTCACGGAAGTGAAAGCGGCAGAGCAGAGTTATGATTAGAGTAATTCGAGTATGGTTTTTGAGCAACGTGTTTGCGGCAGTGGAATAGAAGCTCATCCGGTTTGGGATGTCTGCTGAGGTTGCGGAGTAATTCCACAGATGTAGAGCCAAGAGACTCGGAAAGGATGCAGGGAGACAGTCTTGGGCTCTCAGTGTGATTCTGATCAGGGTATTGGATATGTATTAGTGGTTCATCCTGGGGGGTGTTGGAGGATATCATCAGTGTATCAGGTTTTCCCAACTTGAGGGTGTTGGAGAAAGTTCAGCATGTGTATGTGATTGTAAGAGGAGAACTCGTGGGAGTTTCTCTGAGATTGAGAATGGGTCTTTCCATCGTCACGGAATGGATAGAGTGGGATTCGGATCGAGGATCCGATGGTTCATGGCTTTCTAGCCCTTATGGGTCGAGTGATTGTTGGGATTTGGGGCAGTGATGCTTCATGGGTAATTCTCGGTTGTTGAATGTGATTATCAGAGGGTACAGCTGGTGCCCGGCTCGAGACGGTGATCAGGACACCGTAAGGAAAGAGAAAGTGTGTTTGAGTTTCGATGGGTATGCCTTGAGGGACTTGGCCCGGTTAAGGCCAGGTGGCGCGTTGTGGGAGTATCTTTGGGATTGAATTGTTGTAGGCTTCGAGGACGAAGCCTAATTTAAGTGGGGGAGAATTGTAACATCCCGAAATATCAAGAGTAGAGTGGAAGGGCTAAAAGAGTAAATTGGGAAAGAGTGACTCGGCGAGTAGAGTCGCGATTTGGTCGCGTGTTAAGTAGCCGACTCGGCGAGTCAATGAGGTGGACTCGACGAGTAGGCGCTGAGTGGAGAAAACCCTAATTCTAGGGGTTGAGCCCTATATAAAGAACATTATGTTTTCCTCCCAGCCTCTTTATCACCCCTTGAGTCCCAGAAACCCTAAAATCGTGGAGAAGCACCATTGTTGAGCAAATTAGAGCTTAGAGAGGTGGTTATTGAAGAGATCTTAGAGAAGTAGAGGCTTCGAGCAAGGGGCTTTGCTTGGATTCAAGTTTCATTGCAGTTGGGGTGTTCTTTTGAGGTAATATCTCGTCTTTGAGCTGCCATTTCCTTGATGCATCATTTTGGGGGTATTAGAGATTAGACATTTGGATGTGTTGGAGTTTAGAGGTTAGATCTGAGGATGCTACCTCAGATCTGGAATGGAGAAGAGTTGGAATGCATGAAAGTCCCTGTGTTGAGTGTTGGATGAAGCTAGCATGTCCCTAATGTGCAAAATGCATAGATCTCTTTGGAATCACGTAAAGTTTGCCACTTTACGTGATGGATGAGTTGTAGGAGGCTAGATCTATGTTTTGGAGCAATTGCATGGCCTGGAATGTTTCTGAATGGATTCAGACCGATGGTACTCGGTGAGTCACATGGGTGTACTCGACGAGTTGCTTGAAGATGAGCTGGAACTCGACAAGTTGGAAGAATAACTCGGCGAGTTGGATGAAGATGGCCTGGAACTCGGCGAGTTGCATGAACAACTCGACGAGTAGGTTGAAGATAGCCTTAGCCTCGGCGAGTCTGTTCTTGGGCTCGGCGAGTCTTGTCGAAGAGTCCCAATGTGTTTTCTAGTCGATTCGAGAATCGGTGAGTCAAGGGATGACTCGGTGAGTTGTGTGCGAGTGGACTCATAGTTGTTGAACTCGACGAGTCTCGGGGTGACTCGGCGAGTTAGGTCGTGGATTGAGGGAAGTTCTGAGTATGGGGACTCGGCGAGTCATCGGGTTGACTCGGCGTGTAGAGTCAGTCAGGGGTTGACTTTGACCTTGTCTTTGACCAAGGGTTGGCCTGTGGTTTCCAGGGGCATTTTGGTAATTGTTGATTATTGTTTTGAGTTCAGTGCATTAGTGGTTGTCCAGTGGTGGAGATCGTATCAGTGATCGGAGCAGCTTGGGTTATCTGTTCAGTCGGCAGTTTCGAGGTGAGTTATCCTCAGTATATCAACAAGGTCTAAGGCACCAAGGTCGGCCCTTATCGGATTGAGATCCGGGTAGTTATTGTTATGTTGTTGCTATGATATGTTTGCATCCTGAGAGCTAGGATGGTCTATGTTAGAGACCTGATTGAGATCGGTATTCTGAGAGTTAGGGAGATGCTATGCTAGTAACCTGTTGGGTCGGTATCCTGGTTAGGATGATGATATGTTATGTGATCTGTTTGATCTGCTTGTTGATTGTGAATTGCTGTATGATTATATGTATATGTGCACATGGTTGTTGGACTGGAGTTGGGTTGAGGCGGGTCCTGCTGTGTGCTATAGGCCAAGATACCCAGGGCAGACCGGTTGTCCCGAAGGCCCAGCGAGCGGTCCGGATAGGCTGTAGGCCCTGAAAGGGCGGACATGACGTGCCGAAGGCGCGGAGAGTGGACCAGATAGACTGAAGGCCCGGTGCAGGCGGAGCAGTCATACTGTAGACTCAGAGAGTGGACCAGGTGGATTGAAGGCTCGGGAGCGGGCGGACCAATCACACTGCAGACTCGATGTATGTGGATAGACTCAGAGGGCGGACCAGGTGGACTGTAGGCCGGTGCGGCGGACCAGTCACACAGTAGACCCGAAGTGCATGGTTGTTTTGTGATCGGATATGTTATGGCTTGTTATGCGTGTATGGTATTTGTGGTTGGTATTTTGGGGATATCTCACTAAGCTTTCGGGCTTACAGTTGTGGTTTCATGTTTTTCAGGTTCTTCAGGAGACTGTGGCAAGGCGAAGGCATGATCGTACCGCTCCTCATGATTTCGTAGTATTGTGATTCTGGGAACACATTAATTGGTTTGTATTGAAAACCTTTTTGTAAAGATTTAATGGAATCGAGATGTTTTTGAAAAATTTAAAATTGGTTGTATTTTTCGGTCGTTACACTAGAAACACGATTTTCAAGAAATCACTTTCATATACAAGAACAAATGAACATTTTTAACATGTAAATCTGTTTTTATACCACGGTTTGTGCGACATTAACTTCACGTACGTTCGATTACACATTTCAAGTCCTGTAGTATATACCAGAATCCCTTGGAGGGGGAGCATGGTGTTTGTGTATAGATCTATACGGGCTTGACAACCCGCGCCTTGACTGTTAGCTACAGTCCACCATTTGGGGTGACAAATGTCATAACATTCCAACGCCTGAAGAACGTTGTGTATAGGCATTCCGAGTCAATAGTATGTTTATAAAACTCACATGGGGTATTACAAATTCAATGATTTATAAGGTTTTCAAACACATTGGTTATTTTACACTTACATACGATTTTTAGAAACAAACATTGGTCTTGAGAGAAGGCTACTTTTATACTAGTAGAAAATATAGGATTTTCTGGAAACAAACAAACAAGGACAAAACATTTCATTTCAGACAAACATTGTCATTTAATACTTATGAAACTTACCAGCTTAAATGCTGATCTACTCTTTCAAAACTTCTTGTATGTCCCAGGGATTCAGTAATTTCAGGTACTAATATGCTTCTGAAGAAGAGATGCTGCGGCACCCGTTTAATCTCATATTTTGACATCATATTGTAATTGGTTTTGAACATGTAACTTTTGAAAAATGTAAACTTTCAATTATATATATGATGGTTGTATTGCTTTCTTTACTATGTATTCATTAGTTACGTTACCACATGAAGTCATCCGCCCCCGAACATTTCCGCCGTTCAGGTTTGGGGGTGTGACACCATAGTCGCCAGAAGAGTTACGAGGATAGGCGTCGATTAGAGCTCGAGTTTCAGGTTTGAGATTTTGTGCTCCTGAAGGTGTCTCCTTGGAAAGGAGTGATCCGATTCAGGAAATGGGCAAGTTGGGGCCCAGGTACATTGGATCGTTCAGGGTGATTGCGAGGGTGGGCAGAGTAGCATATCAATTGGAGCTACCTGTGGAGCTGAGCCAGATTCACGATACCTTCCATGTGTCTCAACTAAGGAAGTGTATAGCCAACGAGCCGGCAGTGTTGTCGTTGGAGGATATCCATGTGGACGCAGGACTGAATTATGTCGAGAGACCGATCGCAATCTTGGACCGGAAGGTCAAGGTTTTCAGGAACAAGGAGGTGCCCTTGGTTCAAGTCCAGTGGCGGCATCGGAGGGGGTCTGAGCTAACTTGGGAGCCGGAGTCAGAAATGCGGGAGCAGCATCCGAAATTGTTTTCGGCATGAGACTTCGAGGGTGAAGTCTGGTTCTAGTGGGGGAGAATTATAGCATCCCGAAATTCAGGTAGAGTTACTTAACCCTTCCATTTTGTCAAATTGTCAAGATTGGTCCCTTGAGAGATTTTATGGAAAATGAGTACGCTGGGCGTACAGGGGAGTACGCTGCGCGTACTCATGCGCTTAATTTGGACGCGGACTCGCATGGGTACGCTGGGCGTACCCAGGGTTACGATGGGCGTAATGTATGCAGATGAAAACCCTAATTTTTGACTTGTGCACTATATATTGGATGCTAAGGCTCATTTCTCAGCCTCCATAACAGTGAGTGAAATCCTAAGAGAGAGACTTCCATCGTCCTTAGTGAGTGTGGGTGATTTGGGAGCTAAAAGTGCCTTGGGGTGCTAGTGAAGAAGAAGGATAGGAGCTTGTGGAGGCTAGAGCTTGAAGTGAAAGTTTGGATCTGAGATCTACAGAGGAAGGAGCTGCATTTAGAGGTATAAAGTTGAAAACTTTCCTCTTCATTTTGGTTTGTTGTTGAATGGGCCATTTCTAGGGTTAAAAGTCCTAAAGGTGGAGACTTTATGAGTGTAAGGTGCTCCATGGTCCGAGATCTGTCCCTTTTTCAGTGGTATTTGTGTTTTAGATCCATAAAGTTCCCATCTTGGTTGTTGATATGAGGACATGCTTGAGTTTGGAGCTTTCTAGGGCTAGAAATGGGATATTATGGGTGTTGGTGACTTGTTCAGCCATGCAAAGGCTTAAAGTCATCGACTTTATGGATTAAGAGACTTAGAAATGGTTAGATCTAGAAGTTGGATGTGAGTCATTACTATTTAAGACCTCAAGAGCTGAAGGACTGAAACTGGGAGTTACGCGGGGCGTAATCCCAATATGCACAACGTAAGGGGTTGCGCACCCTGTTTCTGTGAGGATGTTAGGTACGCCCAATGTACATGTTTGGTACGCGCAACGTAACATGGAGGGTTAACTTTTGTTGACTTTTAGGGTTTGGTCAACTTTAGGGTCTTTGAGCCATGAGAGGGGTAAATTGGTCCTTTTACTCTTCTAGGAGTGATAAGAAAGGAAAGGGTCTAGCCTTGGGTAATGTATTGATGTAGAGTGTTTATTTCATATGATTAGGCGGAGGCTAGACCCGATTTCACAAAGTTCAAGATTACCGAGTTACCGAGGTGAGTCTTCTCATTATACGTTACCTAGAGTTGTATTTATGTGTTGACCGGAGGGTCCTACGTGCTATGTATGAGATTATGTGCTATTAATGAGTTTATGTGTTATGTGATATTTGTATGTTATATGATTGTACAGACCGGACCGGAGGGTCCAACGATACAGACTGGACCGGAGCGTCCAACGATTTAGACCGGGCCAGAGGGCCCAACGAGCTATGACTGGACCACAGGGTCCAACGAGCTACGGGACTGGAGGTTCTCGCTGAGACACATCGACCGGAAGGTCATACTATAGCCTCGAGTGGCGTATGTGTTGTATGCGGTATTTTGGGAAACTCACTAAGCATTTATGCTTACAGTTGTTGTGTTATGTGTTTCAGGTACTAGCGAGGACCGTGGAAAGGCGACGGCGTGATCTGTACACACAGTCAGGAGATTTTATTTGTGATCTTGGGATATGTATTATTTTGATAACTACTGTGGAACATACTTGTGAGAATGTTTAAATATACATTTGGTTGTTGAAAAATGAAAAATTGTTTTGAAAATTTAGGTCGTTACTAAAGAAGTCATATATGCTATTTCATGGGTCTTAATGCCAACATCTTTAGTGAGATCTTTTATGGTGTTTCATTTGCCCATGCATTTGAAAAGGTTTTTTTTTTATGAGGCAAAACTAGAATCTCCTGATGAAGTGCTAATAGTAATGAGCACTTGAATTATAATTGAAGATTCTTGAAGGTCAAAATCCCTCAATAAACCACTCCCATTGATTTTGGCATTCCTAAGAAATCCTACATGCTTCATTTCTAGAATTCAGGTACTATGTGACGAAAATTGTTATGGGGAAGCGACTTATAATTTCCATGTTGGGTCAAGTTTGTGTTTGCAAGATACTTTGCACCATGTCCTTTAAGCTTCTCTTCCTCTCCCGAGAACATGGTTCTGTTGATGTGTAACATCTCGAAATTTAGGTATATCTATTTAACCCTTCTTCCTTTCCAAGTTGTCAAGTTTAGCCCCTAAAGGAAAATTTGTGCCATTGAGTACGACTAGCGTACTGAAGAATATGATGTACATACTCATGCGCTTACAATGGACGCGGACTCGCCTAGGTATGCTAGGCGTACCCAGGGTTACATTGGGCGTAACGGGCCCAGATGCAAACCCAAATTGTGGCTTGCGCACTATAAAAGGAATGATAATGCCTTTACCCCAGCCACCATACTTCAGTGAGTGAAACCCTAAGAGAGCAAAAACTCATTATAAGCTTGTGTGTCTGTTCTTAAGCTTGAAAGTGCCATTTAAAGGTGGTGAAGGAGAAAAGGAGGCCATTATAAGAGCTAGAAGTTGGTGGACAAGAGTAGATCCGAGTTCATCAGAGGTTGGAGCTTCTTTTAGAGGTAAAAAGCTCAAAACTTTCCATGTTATTTTTGATTTGTGCTTAATGGACCAATTTTTTGGGTTTTTGGTCCCAAGGTGGAGACTTTATGAGCAAATGGTCTCCATAAGCTTAGATCTGCCATATTTCAGAGTAATATGAGTTGTAGGTACATAAAAATCCAATCTTGGACGTGAATATTAAGTCATGCATGAGATATTGGCTTAATGAGGAAAGAGGAAAGGTGTTGGAGTGATTGGTGACCTTCAAAGCCATGCAAAGGCTTAAAGGTTTCAATTTTATGGATTAAGTGACCTTAGAAAAGTCAGATCTAGAGTTTGAGTATATGTCTTAACCGTTTAAGACCAAAAATCCATGAATGCATGATATTGAGACTTACGCTGGGCATAAATCTCAATACGCACAGCGTAAGGGTTTGAGACCCGATTCTGGATCACTGGAGTACGCCCCGCGAACAAGAGCTGGGACGCGCCGCATACTGCCTCTGTTGACTTTCATTGACTTTTAGGGTTTTAGTCAACATTTGGACTTTTGGGTCAAGGAAGGGTAAAATGGTCTTTACCTTTCTGTGGGGTTGTAGAAAGTGATTTAATCTAGCCTTTGAGAGCCATTATTTATTTGATGATATTGTGTATGTTATTAGGCGGGGGCTAGATTAGTATATTCGTATGCGAGATTATCCGAGTTACCCGAGGTGAGTCTTCTCACTATACATTACCTAGAGTGGTACCTATGTGTACACCGAAGGGTCTTGTGTGCTATGTGTATGTATGAGATTATGTGCATTATGATATATGTATGCTATGTGTTGTATAGACTGGACTGGAGGGTCCAACGATATAGACCGGACCGAAGGGTCCAACGATACATACCGGACCGAAGGATCCAACGAGCTATGACCAGACCAGAGGGTCCAATGTGCTATGGGTCTGGAGGGTCCCGCTGAGACACATCGACCGGAGGGTCGTACTGTAGCCTCGAGTGGCGTATGTGTTGTATGTGGTATTTTGGGGAACTCATTAAGCATTTATGCTTACCATGTTGTGTGTTATGTGTTTCAGGTACCAGTGAGGATCGCAGGAAGGCACCGGCATGACCATACACACACATGGAATTTTATTTACATTGAGATCTTGGGATTTGTTTATCGAGATGATGTTGATACATGGATTTTGATATTACATATGCATTTTATTATATATTGAAATGGAAAAAATTGTTTTGAAAATTTATGTTGTTACAAGTTGGTATCAGAGCCTTGGTTTGAGGGATTCGGATGCACCTTCGGGCGTATCTGAACTCAAACTGAGGATTTGTGAAAATTATCACAATAAAATAATCTTTCTAAAAGAGTAAAAGGGTTTGAAACGAGCAGAACAGAGCAATGTGTATGATCAGCCAGCGCCCGAACGGTGATTTCCCAAAATACCCTTACATTATGTGTTATTAGATATGATATGATATGTTATGCATGATAGAGTAGGCTAGGTATTCATATTAGGACTAGAGTGGCCTGATTTGTGATGCCTTAGCCTAGGAGATTTTTGCTACTATGAGATGCTTGAGAGTGAGTAGGTAGCAACGAGGCGCTTACAAGAGGTGTGCTGGAGAGTAGCCTATGCATAGCGAGATTAGAGTACTTGTGATCTGGGATCCTAGGAGGAGGAATTGGGGTGATTACCGATGCGATGTGGATGGTAGTATAGGGCCCGTACTACTGAAGACACCGGATCCGTGTGCAGTCCAAGTAAAAATCCTTAAGGTACTAGGGAGCAAGTAGGGTTGAGTTATCAAGTGCGAGTACACTCGAGTGAGTCTCTGATATTTTTATGTTGTATTTCAAAGACATCATGGTAGGGACACGCCACAGACCAGAGACGGGCAGCATGTGTGACGAGGAGCTTTGTCAGATGATCCACGATGAGGTGGCAGCAGCTATCCGCGCAGAGATGCCAGAGATGTTTAGGTCTATCAAAATCACCTTGATTGAGACGTTTGATGAGAGATACGCAACAATTACTGATGCTGCGGATGCTGCAGCTACTACGACTGTGGCTGCTGCTAGACCTCAGGGGGTGACTCGTTGCTGTACCGGGAGTTCAGCAACACAAAGCCATCGGAGTTTGTTGGGACACAAGATCCGATTGCTGCGATGAGATGGATTTCTGATATCGAGGGATGCTTCTACACCTGCTCATGTCCAGAGCATCTGACGGTTCGGTTTGCACTGAACCAACTTCGCTTGGGTGCGAAGGACTAGTGGAAGTTTGTGACGACAGACTTCACTACTGCGGAGCTTACCGCGGTGACTTGGGAGAGGTTCTCCGTGATGTTTCAAGATGAGTATGTTCCCCCTATGGAGAGGGAACGTCTAGCCTAGGAGTTCTTATCCCTCAAGAAGGGAACTGAGCCGGTGACAATGATTACGAAGATGTTTCATGAGAGGGCGTTGTTTTGCCCTGAGCACGTGTCTACTGAGCAGGCACGTATGAGCTGGTACTTGAGCCTACTGAGGAGGGACATTCTTGAGTTCGTGGTGAACTCGTCATACCAGACATTTACTGAGCTCCAGGCAAATACCCGGAAGAGGGAGATTTAGTTGGAGACTCAGGCCAGGGAGGAGGCTGAGTCTCAGAGGAGGGACAAGCGATCGACGCAGGCTCAGCCGACAGCCAAGTGGGCAAAGCCCGCTGATTCGAGATCTGGGGGTTCATAGGGCCGCACTTGTAGGAAGTGCGGGAAGAGCCATGAGGGGGTGTGCAGAGATGGAGTATGTTACAAGTGTGGGAAGGAGGGGCATTTTGTGAGGGATTGTCCCAAGGGATTCTCGGCTTGCTTTCATTGCAACCAGACCGGCCATCGGAAGGCTGAGTGCCCACAGCTGCTGCAGGGATCAGCGCAGGGATCTACACCTGTTTCCAGAGCTACCGAGACCCGACCAGCGAAGGTTAAGGCACCAAAGGCTCGCGGGAGAGCCTTCCAGTTGATGGCGGAGGAGGTCCACGTAGCGCCCGATGTTGTGGCTGGTATGTATTCTTTCATTTATTTGTTTTGAGTTTGAGATATTGTGCTTGTATTGTGATATGCGTAGGTACTTCACCTTGCACTCTTCCGGGCATCCGCAGATCTCGAATATTGATTCAACATTTTCTATCCATCTCTTTAGGGTTATCATGCCTCCTATCTCGTTGAAGGTTTGAGGCTTGGCATTCGTGAAATCCTTATAGGTACAGGCCTTTGTAGTCCCTTGGTTCATCCCCTGGTTTGAACTTCCAGCTCTTTGTCCATTACCTCCACCGTTATTTCCGATGTGAATCTGTACCAGTATTGCGGTGACTGCAACTGACACTGCTGCTTGGAACACAACTAAGTTTACCTCTGGTGGTGTTGGTGCCGTGTTGTTTCCGCAATTCTATCTCTAAGGCATCTTTTGTCGTGGAAAACGGAAAGATGTTGAGTATTTAGTCCATTTTAGTTTCGAGATTCCTTGAATATAGAACAGTTTTGGTGATTCAATTGTGTGTTTAAGTGAGTGCATACTATCAACATGAAATAAAAGTAATAGAATACATAGCAGATAACATCATGATAAAATATATTACTGCTTTCATTAAGAATAGTCTTTTTTATACATGAAAAATTTGCCTTTATGTGGCATACAAAACATGAAAGGAATAAAATCTGACAACATAACGACTCCATGAGTAGTGTAATCACTTAATCATGTAGCCGATAGTACATAGAGTACTACATAAAGGAAAAGCATAACAGTAGTGGTAGTGGATGAACTGATCTTAGTCGCGGCGCGAAGGGTCAGGTGGTGAAATCAAATGCCAAAATATCGTGCCACGAGGTGATCAGCCATCTCACGCATTTCCCTAGTGACCTCGTCCCTCTCTGTCACACCCCGCTAAAGCAGAAACACGAGGCGTGACAGTATAAAGGGTTTCATAACAAAATTTAAAAGGCAACACCAACCATACTATTAAAAATCATTACAAATTTACAATGGGTTTGAACAAATTTTTAAAAGAAATTACAATGTAAACTGAAATACAACGCATGTGAATGCTCCTAAAAGTGATGTGTCCCTAAGTGCCACTTACTCGATGATTCCTGAAAAAGCATGTAAAATGAATGTCAACTATAAAAATAGTTGGTGAGTACTCACATTTTAAAAATAATATTGGTTTCATGAATCGTAATCAAAGTTTTAATAGAAGTTTCCATAAATAAAAATATATTGTTAAAATGAGTAAATTAAGTTTGTATAAACAAAGTCCATTGTCATCATGTGAGATAAAGTATGTTGCCTAAATGAGATGCAACGTTCATATTCTCATGGAAAATAAAGTTTCCATAATTAGAAATATATTGCAAATGAGTAAATAAGTTTGCATAAAGAAAGTTCCTTGTTGTAATGAGAAACAAAGTTCATGGGTCTAATGAGACCAAAGTTCATTGCTATAATTAATAAACAAGTTTATTGCCATAATAAATAACAAGTTTGTATGTATATGAGCAAACAATGAGCTCACAACCAAGCCTACGAATGATGCCATATCAAGATCTATGCTTATCGTTCCATAGATTATATGGTATCATGTACTCAAGCAATCGGGCGAGTGAGGAGTTGTCAATTCCTAACAGCGGTATCCATAATGACCATTGGCTCAAAGAGTTAATGGTTTGAGTAAAGTATATGGGAAGGGACTTAAGACAATAAGGCCTCATGTTTCGTGTTGCATAGACATACATAGCAAAATATAGCAAATTATAGCAAAATAGATTGATACAAATCAATTTAAATACAACGAACAATAAATAGTTTTTCGGATATGCTTTTCCACCCCAAAATATAATAACTGAAAATAGGGGGAGTGCATGAATACTCACTATGCATTGAGATGATGCAAATGGTGCCTTGAACCACGTTCCACTAGTACCGCTACTGATTCCTACCATAATGGTATACACTAGTGAGTCTCTAATCGAATTCTAACACTAGTATACTTACTACTACATTAGAATTATGCCAATATTGTGTCAAAATTTAATATTGTTAAGTTACAAACATTTTATAAAAAGATGAAATATTATAAATCATGTGATTAAGACAATTTTGGATATTAATTTCCAGATTTTTGTAATATTAATTGAGGGTATTTCAACACATTTAAAGGTGTTTTAAGCTCCTAAAAATCCAAAATATTGTCAAACAGTTTCCAAAAATTCTCAAACTTTTCATTTTCATTCTAAACGTAGTAGAGGTCTTCCAAAAATTTTCCCATGAATTTTGATGTGATTAACTATTTTTCTAAATTTTTATGCCTTCATAACAATATAAATTTTTTAAAAATAGAATCCAGATGATAAAAATTCCCAAACTCTTTATAATACTGGAATTAGACATACTTAATCTAGAAAAAATATAAAAATGGATTTCTAAACTGTTTAACCCAATTTTATGATTTTTTTGCATTTATTCTAATAAAAATTGAAATAAATAGAAACCAGTTTTAACAATTTCCAAAATATTTGTATTACTGTTATTAAACATTCTTAAGTAGGGAAAAATATTAAAATGGATTTCGAAACAGCTTAACCAAATTTTATGATTTTTGTGCATTTATTCTAATAAAAATTGAAATAAATAGAAAGCAGTTTCCAAATAGCCCAAACTTTTTTTTTTCACACTTTTATTATGCATATAGAAGCTTTGAAAAATAGAAAAGATATTTTTCAATTAGTCGTGTTATTTTTCTTTGTTTTATCCTCTTAAATAATCATTAAATGGAGAATAATTATTAAATAGATAGAATAAATTACCAAAAATTTTGTAAACTTCATTTATAGTGTAAATAAGCTTATAAGAATCCCAAATGTGATTTTTATCTACTAGAATCAAATTTAGTGGATTTAAGTGTATTTAATCTTAGAAAATAGAAGAAAAATAGCATACTGAATAGAAAAACAATACAAATTCTTATTTTGAGTTATAATATCTTATAAGCTCTTTTGGTAAATTTCATGAATTTTAGATGAGTAGAACTATTTTTTCAGTTTTTAGTCCATTATAAATACAAAAATCAGGGAAAAATAGGAATGCATTATGAAAACTTCTGAAAATATTTTTATGAGTCTCACACATAGGCTAGGAGCTACGAAAATTATTAAATACCCTTTTCACTTTTTCTAAGGCAGTTTTATTATATATTGGGTCTAAACAGAAATAAAATTCAAAACCACACTAAAAAGTAACAAAAATCAATGAAACTTCATGAGAGGTCGGTATTTATCATTGGCTTCATCCACAAATTTACCTAGGATTTATTGACCTCAGAAAGTATTTTATATGATTTATTGACCTATTTTATTGCAATAATTATAATAATTCGAGAAAAATGAATTCTTTTCTAAAAATTTGTAGAAACATCTCATTTTATTGCTGGAATACAGGGAAAAAGCAGATTTGATCATAAAAGTTGTTTTAGATATTTATTTGGGAATAAATCATTTATAAACCTATTTGAAAGCTTTTTAACGACATACTTTGATGATCTGGCATCTATTCTTGAAGATCATCACATGCATGTTTGTTTGAAGACCATTCATGAGTTTGAAATGTTCAAAATTCGTTTTTGAAAGAAAAATTTGGATGCATGTGGTGTTTTTCCACCAAAACATGTAGAGAAGTGTATTTCCTTGATTTTGACTTAGGTTTAGGTCGTGGGACTTCACCATCTACAACATGCATGTTGTTTTTGGATGAAATCCTACCACCATCATCATCAAAACCATGAGTAGGTGCAAGTGTTCATGATTTTACAATAGAATGCAGTAGAAGAAGAAAAAAGTGTAAGAAAAATAACAAAACTTGAAGGAAAAGTGAAGTAGAAATCGATTTTACCTTCAAAAACACTACAATATGATGAAGATTTCGAGTTTGAGGAGTGTTCTTGGGTTCATTTTGATGTAAAATTTTCTTGACTTAGGGTGAGGGTGAGAGAAAATGTGGTGGTGTGTGTGAGAGTGAAATGAGAGAGATAAGAGAAGAGTGTGGGAAAGAAGAACAAATAATGAAGTGCCTTGGGAAAAGTCTTTCTTGGAGAGAGGGGGGCGATTTTGAGGGATGAGAGTGGAATTTTTTGATTAAATCTGTTAGGTTGCAGATTCGTTTAGTATTGCGTCATTGGGCTCGGTTAATAGTCCAATAGTTTTGTACTCCGGTTTGGGCCTGTCCAACCGTGAGCCTGTTAGGTTTACTATATAAGTATATGCTTGCATGCATATTAGGTTAACGATCTAGAATACAATAGAGAGAATTACGATAGCTTTGATTTTCTTTATCGTTCCTGTAAACCTTCTAACCCTCTACAGTTGATGTTCTTTGTCGAGCTCTTCTGAGGCTTGTTTTATAATCATTCGACACGTTTGATTCATTCTTGAGTTGTTGATTGTTTTCGTGTTCTTGCTGTTTAATCTTTATTTACCTGTTTAAGATCTAGTCGACCTTCAAGATTAATTTTTAATCTTATCAATTGGTATCAGAGCAGGAGGCTGTGTAATCGATACACTTCTTTTCTGTGAAAAAGGTTTCAATTAGGGTTTTCCGCAATTACTGATATTTATTGAGCCGTCATCTCATTATTGACGTATCTTGATATTTATTGTTTTGCCCTAATCTGATTTATTACAAGTCTGATCTTTGAACAGGTTATTCGATCATTATGGACGAGTCGCAATCGAATCCCATCAATATTTCAAATAGCATTGGATCAACAACGAAGATTCCCATCCTATACACCCACGATTATGAAGTGTGGGCGCATCACTTTGAAGACTATGTTATAGGATCTGAGGATAATGGATACCTCATCTGGGAAGCAATTGTTAATGGACCGTTTTCTCATTCTGCAACTTCAAGGATTATCAACAATCAAAAGGAGTATAACGATCTCCTGAAGGATGTTAAAGATATTGCGCAAGATGATAAAGATAAATTCCAGTGCAATATCAAGGCACTAAGATTGATCAGATTCGCCCTTCAGTCTGACACTTTTAGGTTGGTGAGTTCATGCACGACGGCAAAGGAGATTTGGGACATGCTTCGTGAATTGTACTCTATAGACGAGGATCTTGAACACTCAATTCAAACCTTACTCTTGTGTGAGTTTGGTGAATTCAGGCAAGGAGCCGATGAATCCGTGACCCAAACGTTCGGCCGCTTTAATCATCTTCTCAGCAAGATGATCAAACATGACATTGAAAGGAAGCTTATTGAACAGAAGGTTACGTTCTTGAATGGTCTCAGATTAGAGTGGAGAGCAGTTGTGTCCACAGTGAAAGCCCACGAGCAATTTAAATCATATTCCTTGGCGAAACTGGTGGGCATTCTCAAATCTCAGGAGAAGATTGTGTTGCAGGAGAAGAATGTAGTTTCAAGCCTAGGTTCGTTGGCCCTCCTGTCAAAAAATAAAGCTGTGATGGAGGATGAAGACCTCAACTTGGAGGATTATGACCTCACGTCTGAGGATTATGCTATGATGGTGTCTAACCCCAAGAGGTTCATTAAGAAGAGATTCCACAACAACAAAAACCGAAACTGGCAGGGGAGTTATAGTTCAAAAAAGGTTAAAGATGAACCGAAGGTTGAAGAGTCTAAGAAGGAACCGAAGGCAGAAGGTGATTCTGGAGTAGGCTGTTACTACTGTGGAGGGAAAAACCACTATGCAAAGGATTGTGTCCTCAAAAAGATGGTTGAAAAGGATGAGGAAGCTTTGCTGCAGAAAAAGCTTGATGAGATAAGGAAGAAGAAATCTACCGCTAACCCTTCCATGAATGCTCTAATTGTGCAGGGTTCGGTTGCTGATGACGAGTTCGGTGGCGTGGAAGTTTGGTCAACCGACTCTGAAGACGATGAAGTGAGGAAGCCTTCTCATGGAAAGGCTTGTGTGGCAAAAGAGGAGAGCAGTGGAGGAAGGTGCTTGATGGTGTCTGACGTATCTCAGATGAGGGGATACAATACTGATAGTGGGAGCAATGAACCAAAGGAGCAGCAGGATATGTGCTTTACAGCCAAACCGCTCAGCGTTCAGTTCAACGAGCTTGATGAACTAATCAAAAAGGTACAATCGGTTTTTGTCTCGTTTAAAGTTCCACAATGCTCATATGAAAAAGAACTAAAAAGTGTTAATTCACGAATCTCTCATCTAGATAGTAGTTTAACTCAAACTCGAGTCACCAATTCTAACCTAACTGATCAATTAAGCAGGGTGTCTTCGAAGAGTGAGGAACGGCGCATGTGGATTGAATTGAAGGAGTCGGAATTAGTCAAAATAAAAGATGAAAACATTTATTTACAAAGAGACAATTTAAAGCTTTTAAAACAGCGAAATGTTTTTTGTTTGATTGCAAAACGTCTTTACACTAATATTACTCAGCTTCATTTGGATTGTGAAATAGGACAAAAGATTCATCGTATGATTTTGCCCTTCCTTGAGTTTAAGGAGGACGAAATTGATGCTGAAGCATATAATCGTGAAAGTGTGATATCATCTGAGAACGTTAATCCAACTTATATGTATGGACTGGACAAGATAGAATCTTTCATTAAATCCAACGACCATAAGGACATGCTCAAAAACCTTTTGGATGAAAATGATAGACTGAAACTAAGAACCGAAACCATACAAAAATTTGACTCTTTAAACTCCAACTTGAGCTCAGAAAACAAAATTGATGCTGAAAATGCATCTGAGCTTAATGAGGATGACAATATGAGTGAAATTTCTGTAGAGGACACGGTTGACTGCTCAGAATTTGTGAAAAGTGAACCTGAAAACCACAAGAATCTAATTTCAGAAAATTCAGTAGAGTTCGCTCGGTTGTCCCAACAAGAGTCCCCGATCCTAGCAGAGAAGGCCGTTGTATATCAAAAAGTTACGACCACTCCAAATCAAGTGTACAAGGTCACAGGAGTAACCGAACATCAGACTGCTGAACTCACAGCAATTGTAAACGAAGCCAATGCTGATGGTTGTGATGAGTTCTTCTGGTCAGCTCCAATCGATAATGCTGATGAAACGGTTGGCTTATCTGAAAGGACCTCATGGAAAAGTAAAGGTAGATACGTGCCAAAACCCTTGAACAAGCCAAATAATTTCGATGTTCCAAGTACCAGTGGTACAAAAGACATTCCTCAAGAAAATGGAAGTTCGGCAAAAGAAGACATTCCCTCTAGTTCCTCAGTTCAAAGTGAAACTTCCTCAGTTCAAAGTGAACCAGCCAAAGAGAAACCGAAAATGAAATCTAACATCCATCATCAACCGAAGCAGATGAGGAATCAGAAACGTCAAAGGAACCAGAGATACAGGAAGAATCTCTCTGAAAGGAAACAATTCTGGCAACCCCAGAATGCATATTTCTCACATCAAGACAAGAACCTAAAGTTTGAGAATAATCCTGTTAAAAAGCACGAGAGCCACTCCAACCGAAAGCAAAGGTTCGGTTCAGAGAACGAAACCAACCGAAAGCAAAGGTTTGGTTCTGAAATCAAAAGAGATCAAAACTCTAAGGTCAGTCCCACCAATGATCAAAAGCAAAAGGGTCACCTAGAGTCTCCAGCCAATAAGTCATCTCAATCTAAGCCCTCTCAATCTCACTCATCTAATTCTTCTAATTCTTCCAATTCATCTCCATCTTGCTCTAAAGTCCATTCTGTTCATTATCTAAAATCTCATTCGTCAGCTGAACAAAAAGGCAAACAGAAGGTTTCAGCATCCAAACCAGAATCTAAACCGAATGCACCTAATCCTAATAAAATCAAAGTTTTTACCATAAAAAAGAAAGATGAAACAACACTAATAAAACGAACATACCTTTTTGACATCTCTTTTACTATTCCTGTTCCTGTGAAAGGCTCACGTGGACCCAAGAAACTTTGGGTTCCTAAATCTGCTTAATTTTTGCAGGTTATCAGTGACGAGCAGTTTGACGAAGAATGGTACATCGATAGTGGCTGCTCGCGTCACATGACAGGGAGGAAAGAAGAGCTCAGGGAATACAGATCTCTTACAAATGGTGGCAACATCAAGTTTGGAAACAACTCCTTCGGCACCATAAAGGGATATGGAATGATTACTTATGGTGATTTCACGATAAGAAAGGTTGCATACGTGGAAGGACTACAACACAACCTCATTAGTGTATCTCAACTTGTTGGAGGTATCGGTCTCAAAGTCTCATTCGACGATGAAGGTTCTGAAATTATTAAGAAGAAAACAAAGAAAGTTATTCTCAAATCGGAGCGTAAGGGTGAAATGTTTCCTCTAAACCTCAAACCCATCAAAGGAAACCCAGCTATATGCTTGTTATCAAAAGCACAATCTGACGAAAGCTGGTTGTGGCACCGAAGACTCTCTCATCTCAACTTTAAAGACATCAACAAACTTGTCACTGGAGGTCATGTTCGAGGTCTTCTACTGCTCAAGTATGATAGAGATCATTTGTGTGCTGCATGTGAAATGGGGAAGCAGAGTCGTCAAAGTCATCCATCTATAATAAACACAAAAGTTGTTGAACCACTCGAATTACTTCATATTGATTTGTGTGGTCCATCATCTATCGAAAGCATCGGTGCTAGCAAGTATATTCTTGTTATTGTTGATGACTTTTCGCGGTTTACATGGGTGTTCTTTCTAAAGCTTAAATCTGAAGTGACTCATAAGCTGAAAGTGTTCATCAAGCAGATTGAAGTACAGGTGAAGAAGGTCGTTGGCAACATCAGGAGCGACAATGGTCTGGAATTCAAAAGTAGAGAATTTGAAGAATTCCTGGCAGAAAAGGGAATAAGTCACAACTTCTCAGCTCCCTACACACCTCAACAGAACGGAATTGTCGAAAGACGAAACCGATCTTTGTGTGAAGCTGCCCGAACCATGCTAAGTTTCGCTTCCTTACCTCTTTACTTTTGGGCTGATGCTATTTCTGCTGCTTGTTTTACACAGAACAGGTCTTATCTCAACAAGCGATTCACGCTCACACCTTATGAGATTCTCAACAACAGGAAGCCCAATGTGAAATTTTTCCATGTGTTCGGCTCATGGTGTTTCATATTTAACTCTAAAGAACACCGCAACAAGTTCGATGTCAAAGCCGACGAGGGAATCTTTCTGGGCTACTCTCTCACTTCCAAAGCATACAGAGTATTGAACAAGCGTTCGAGGAAAATCGAAGAGACTTATTACGTGACTTTCGATGATAGCTATGTCAAAAAGCTACAGGCCAAAGAAGACACAGCTGGGGAAATCTTTCCTCAAACTGGCCAAGTCACAGTCTCGATCGCTAATCTATTCGAGAAGTCTATGGAGCTATTTGACGAACCAGAGAAAGCCACTCTCTCAGAAGCAGGTGCAGCAGACAACAAGGTAGACCACATGAAGCAAATTGTCGAAGAAGCTGCCAGGAGAATGAATGAAGGGGGATCGAATTCTGACGAACCTCCATCAAATGATGCTTCAGCCGAGGGGGAGGATCAACCGTCACCAAATCAGCCAACCTCACATGTTGAGGGGGAGCCAAGGTCTCCAACTGCTCCCGAAAGCACTTCTCCAACCGAAAGTGCTTCACCATCCGAAGGTGCATCAACGCCTGAAACCCCAGCACCATAAGAAACCTCTGAACCTCAAGTTTCTCAAAGCATTCCAGAAAGCTCATCTATCGAGGGGGAGCAAGCTGATATGTCATACGACTACGAAAGCCAGTCCGAGCCAGAAGAAATGATAAATGCTGAATTAGATCCTACCTTTGATCCTCATTACCCACCACTCACCAAATGGACAAGAGACCATCCTGTCTCTCAAGTGGTTGGTGATGTCTCTGAAAAGGTTCTGACCCGATCACAACTAAAGGCAAAACAGACATCCTTATTTTCCAAAGTTGAATTTTGCATGTTTAACTCATTCGTATCAAAAGTTAAACCGAAGACAGTTAACACTGCTCTCGATCACTCCGATTGGGTTCAAGCGATGTAAGACGAACTGAATGAATTTGAAAGGAACAAAGTCTGGCGTCTCATTCCAACTCCTCCAGATGCCTCAGTTGTTGGTCTCAAATGGGCCTTTAGGAATAAAATGGACAAGGAAGGAAACGTTATATGGAACAAAGCTCGTCTGGTAGTAAAAGGATATTGTCAGGAGGAAGGGATTGATTATGAAGAGACTTTCGCTCCTGTAGCTAGGCTAGAATCTGTAAGAATATTTCTTGCTTATGCTGCCCACAAAAACTTTGAAGTTTTCCAAATGGATGTCAAGTGTGCATTTCTTAATGGAGAACTCGAAGAAACAGTGTACGTGGAGCAACCTCCTGGTTTCGTGAACGAAAAGTATGACAATCATTGCTACATTCTGGATAAAGCTGTGTACGGACTCAAGCAAGCTCCGAGAGCCTGGTATGAAACGCTAACTAAATTCTTAAAGATGTCTAAATTCAAACATGTGACAACCCGATATTTCTAGACAATGTAATGTAAACCAATCAAATTTAGGTCAAAATATAACTTTCCTAAAATCTTGTTGGGTTAAATAAAGTAGTAGGAATCGTATCAAGGTTTTCGTACATATAAAGAACCCTAAAATCCGAGTTATAACGAAGAAGTTATGACCAACCGAAGATTCTCGGCAAAACCGGCATCAGCGATTAATCGTAAAACGCGAAATTTCGATGCAATAGTTTTTAGCCTTAAGTATCTAAATGGAAGTTATAGACAACCTCAATCTATGATCGTACATAAAAAGAACGTCCAAATCTGACTTCGGATGTGAAAGTTATGAACTTTTGAAGAAATTCCTTAATCACGTCATTTTAATAAATAAATAATAAAAATAATTTCAGAATTTGCCAATGGAATCTAAACGAAAGTTGTAGATCATGGTCTCACCTTCGCGTGGATATAAAGGACGTCAAAAACGGAGTTTGTATGAGGGAGATATGAATTTTAGAAGTTTAATTAAAATAAATATAAATTTAATTATAAATTCCCGGTATTATCTGAAGGGGAGTCATCGGATAGGGCCGAAGTACGCCCTGCGTACCTTCGTACACCCCGCGTACTGAGATCAAGGGCTTCGGATCGTCCACGTCGCCAATATCCGAGGAATTCGACCCGTCCGACCCGTCCGACCCGCTGTCCCGTCCGACCCGCCGTCCCATCCGACCCGCGTACCCAGCAACCCGTCCCATCCGAACCGAGGCAGTCGAGGCTACGGTCACGCATGACGTACGCGTACGCGCTGCGTACGAGCGTACGCCCTGCATACGGAGGCGGTTCAGCCTTCCTATAAATAGGATGCGAGGCTTTCCGAAAAAAGTTGCTCAATTCTCTCATTTCTCTCACGATCTTGCTTCATTTTTCGTGCCCGTTCAAACCCGAAGCTCTGGCCTTTTTGGCTCAAGTCCCGAGGGTCGATTTTACTCCCGAGATTCCCGAGAATCCCGAGAATCCCGAGAAAAATCCGTTTCCCGAGACGAAACTCTGCCTGGTTTTCCATCTCGCTATCTTCAAACTTTCATGTGAGTTCATACCCCTCAAATAATGTTTTAAACTACTTTTAAATGCTTTATGGGGGGGGATACAAGTAGAATCATGCTACTTATTATGTCAATCGCATGTGATTAGTAAGTAGGAGTATATTACTTATTACATCAATCACATGTGATTAATATACAACATTCAAAAGATTTGGCTACTCATTAGCCGTTTTACCAAACAGTTTCCTTCAAATGATTTTTATAAACATTTTATATGTTTTAAACTCCTATTACACTGTACCTCTTACTCTGTTTATCATATTTCAAACTTATTTACAACTGTGTTTAAAACAAAATTTCCTTATACTTATATTGTTTTATCAAACCTATGCCTTCAAATTGTTTTATAGATTGACATCAAGTCGATCTTTCCTTAAACTAATATTTATGTTTCAAATGTTTTACCAAACTTATTTATGCTTTTATATTATAAATTGCATGCCTCTATATGTATAGTTATATAAGAAATGTTTAAAAGACTTAGGAAGGCTATCCACCCTATTTCCTTTTCGCGCCTTGAGATGTGGTCTGGTGGGATATTGGATACTCATCCGAAGGTCGTTTAAATATTAGTTATATATCATGTGTACACATAAAGTCATAAAAGGTCCTTCCAATTCATCCTATGCCCTTGGGTAGCAGGGGTATACATCCACGTCCATACGTACCACTTAGATCACTAGTAAGCTACCATATGGGTAGTTCAGGAAGATACTAGAACCATTACTAGAACGCGATATCATACAACGAGTCAGTTCATCCATGAGTCAATACTTTCTAGAACATTGCTGTACAATACATATACATCTATACTAGGACGAGAACATATACAATTATACTAGAACGCTTACATGACAATACTTGCTAGATAGAGAGAACACACATTACAGCTAGCACTCGTAGAACATTTCAGTACACCATAAGTACAATTACATGATCACACTTACATGAGTACGCTTTCATATACATAGGATAGACGTCACTAAGGGGCTATAGCTCAGAACCAGTTTAGGATCTAACTATACTGATAAAACACACTACGATTGTGATTGTTATATCGAGTATACATGATCGCAGGTAATGTGATGCTCACGGCTTGCATTCATGCAGGGGTCGTGTGTAGGTTCTAAAATCCCTTTGATAGGGGAGCGAAACAGTCTGGGATCTAGACATCACATTATACCTTATCCATCAAATAAGGCAAGTTGAGTATCGGTGTATTGATATATATATATATATATATATATATATATATATATATATATATATATATATATATATATATATATATTTATATATATCCAAATACTGTGGTACTTGGTAGTATTACCCTAGATTTAAGGTAATAGGTACGGTTGTAGTTCGACACTACACCATAGTACCATTTCTTTCCCATTACATTCGCTTCGTGAATTTTTCATAGGAAGCGCGGTAATATAGATGCTATCTGTTGATAAATAGTAGCCCTTTTAGAGCTACGATTTAGTACTACGTTAATTTTTCCAGTATATATTTCAGTGATAACCTCAAACATAAATATACAATCTATATTTTGAGTAATGATAGTTATACATTGGAAAAATACATACTCTTACAAGACACACACACACACACACAGAACAGTTAAGTCTTGGTAGAAGACTCCTTGTGTTACTAATAGGAATCATAGGGATTTCTAGGAATTCTCAAACATATACAATTGAGCTACAAGTATTTTCATACTTATACTCGTTTTCTTTCAAAGCAATGTCAAGTCTTAGAAATTATAAGTTTTCACAAATTAAGACACATTAATACTTATGATCTCACCAGCTTTAAAGCTGATACTCGCTTTCAAAATTACTTGTATCCTCAGGTCATCATAGACAGGTATCGATGCAAGGAAAACGGAAGATGGAGCTTATTCAAGACTTATCTTTCATTTTGATTTATGCTCTAGTGTTTATCAAAATTTGTCAGAATACAATTGTATAATAATTATTTTATTAATGCAATGGATGATGTTGTTGCTTGTTTACTACTTTACATTGTTGTTGATATTATACATGACGTCCTCCGCCCCGGAACATTTCCGCCGTTCTCGGTTTTGGGGTGTGACAGATTGGTATCAGGGCATTGTTTATAGTGAATTGAGTATATCAACCCATAAAAGATATACTAAATATAAATACAATGGGATTAAAAATACTCTGATTTAGAGTTTATACTTTAAATAATAAAATATTTAACTAAGTATACGTGCATGCATTCATACTAAAATCAGTGTCACTAGGACAGTACAAAAGAATTACGATTGTTGGGCAACACAAGTATGCTTAGAGACATATGGTCAGAATTGGGAAGATATAGCCTGATCGCCTATATTATCAGAGGGTTGACTAGCATGTGCCTAAGTTTAAGTGTGTGGTTGCAACAATGCTAAAATCTTACCAACCCTACCACAATGAGAACAATAGAACATAACATAAAAATTTAAAATACTATAGGAGTATTTGGTGTTACTATAAGTACTTTATACTTGAGAATTAAAACGGAATGCTCATTACTAAGTTGATAGTTGCTAAGTGGATACACTAAGGCTACATGTAATTAGGATGTTATAGACTTAGAATCAGTGGTAATTTTGCCTTACCCCTATTCTGTGTGAATTTGGAAATAAGGTCACTTATTCGAAGGTCTATCATGTTTAGATTACACATAGCTGGTATGCACTTCACAATTAACGATGTAACTACTGAAGGTTTTCTAAATAATTATCTAGATAGTTCGTCTAATAATTATCCTCTTACCCTAAATTCTCGCATAAAAATTATAGCTGGACTCCATTCCGTTGACAACCAGTACCTTCCGAATGAAGTCATAGCTGGTTGGTTTGGAGAAGAACCAGAGAATGATCATCCTATCCCCTTGGATGATCACCGTAATGAAGACTTTTCGTACGATGCTAACCCCGAGCCAGAGGTTGAGAACCTACCCCGAGTAGCTCCCGTTTCAAATTCCTAACCCTCTTCCGGCTTTTCATGGCCTGACCCTGAGTGAGTGGAATGCTTGGAAACATGGAGCCAAGAACAAGATCAGCCCATGCCATTTATTGGCAACCGAAACTTTTACGACGTGAGCAATGAGGGCTTAGCAGATATAGTCTTGCCAATCTTGGTCCGCAGAGAGGCCAGAATTGAGATTCAAGGCAGGACACCCTACATCAGATTTCAGAAGAAGTCGCCTATGCTAGAATGCATACCCTCCACACCCTTCTTCTAGAGGATGCTCACGAGAGATCAGAGAGAAACCACGAAACCCTGCTGCAAGCACTAGCTGAATCACAAGCCGAAGTCATAGGACTCCGAGTACGCCAGATGGTGTGCGAAAGACACCTACTTGACAATGGAACGTCAATTGGTTGATCTAAGAGTGCACCAGAGGGATGACCGTCGCCCATAGTAGACGCTTTACTTATTTCCCTTATAAAAATGAATCGTTTTCTGTCTATGCCCGATGTGGCATTTTCTATGAAATTATCTTGTTCAGTACGAGCTTTAGTTAGGTCTTTATGATGTCAGGAACTATCTTCTGGGGATATGATGTGAGACCTTTAAAAGGCCGTTTTCCAAAACCCTTACATCGTGAATATCAAAGATATTGACAGCCGGCTAACTGTTGCGTCATTTTTTCATTTCAAGTACTTTTATCTTACTTTCATTAGAGTCTATTTAAATCATACTTTAGTCAAGTCATTGGACTATAGTGATTTCTCTCCGGCGACACTCCCAAGTCTCTTTCAGTGGTTGGATCTTGTTATTCACCAACCCACGATACCTCAGTTCGAACGACAAACGTCTTGTGACCATTCTACGAACATACTTCCATTCCGTACCAGGACTGCATCATAGGGATAATCATGGCGTCATCCTGAAACAACCAGCCAAGCAACGAGACCTCTACTTTTCCGATGGACGCCGCCACCTTTCAAACGGCAGTTACAGCTGCCGTAGTGGCTGCCGTAACCACGGTCATGGCGCACCGTAGCGCTATCAGCACAGTCAATGCTGCTTATGGGAATAAAGTTTCAAATCGCGATATCCATCCAGGAAATCGTCCAACAGTAACAGCCACAGGCTCGCAAAGCCAGAAAGCAGAGAACAAGAAAAGAAAACGTCAAGCCAAAGTGGAACGCAAACAATTTCAGAAAATTGCCACACAACAGCCACAAACCTCTGCCATCCCAGTACCGAGCAGACCATATGAGGGAACACTCCCGAAGTGCGACCGGTGCAATTTCCACCACGAGGGAATGTGCCGAGTCTTGCAGTGCGTGAACTGCAACAAGAAAAGGCACATCGCCCGTTTCTGTAGAGCTACCTTCACCACTAAGGCCAGCCTAAATTGCTATAACTGTGGTGAGTTTGGGCACTATAAAAGAGATTGCCCAAAGAAGGAAAACAAGGAAAGCACCCGTGTTCCCCTAACTCCTACCCGACACTTCACTTCCTCCACTGATGTGGGTACTAGCCAGTCATGCCACCAATGTGGTGAGTTAGGGCACTTCAAGAAGGATTGCCCAATAACACAGAACCCTGGCGCAGACGGGAAGATTCCCAGGATCACAGCTGCAGGAGAGCCTGCTCAGGAACCACGTTAATGTATTTAAGGCGTTTCGTTGTAACAGACTTATAAACTATCTAGAACTAGTGCAACTAGAGTCTTACCTTTTGCGAGATCCTGTCTGTATAGGAATGGTCGTGCTGCGTATACTTGTCTTTTGTAGTATATCCTATTCACAGCAATAGTCTTGTGGTAAACCTAAAGTACTGTAACTCTGTTCATGGTTGCACAGTTGTGTTTTGTCTGTAATCGTCCATGTTTAATTCTAATGTCTTTAAAGTTTCTGTATGATTCCGACATTATCATACAATCAGATTCAATTTGATCGACGCGAAAACAGCTTCATACGTACGTCCCTATCTTCTAGATCACTTTTCCAATGAAGTTGTCTTATCAGAACGCCGAAGTGCTCATTTCAGGATTACCTCTTAGATAGTTTCTTTCCAAAGGAATCCTCGATGTACCACTCGTGCAGTACGTCAAGTTCAATCTAGGAAAATTCATACGGATGATCTATCACTGAGGATGGTATACATAAAAGTGATATATAATCAAGCTTCTACTGGCTTAGAATTGATGATTCCACTTTAACTTCTTTTTCCCCGATGGGATGTGAGCTTAAAGAAGAATCAGTTATTCGACTACCTTTTCAACCTTAATTATATGCAACTCGTATACCCAAAATTGTGATGGTGATACCATGTATGAATTCTAATATGAACTTCAGGACGGAGAAACTGCCTAAGTATACGAGTAATCACATCGTCATGTGAATAAACTTAGAACCCAGTACAACTCCCGAAAACAGATCGCCCTATAGTTTAAACACCCAAGGAGATACAAGAACAACACGAGCAACTTGACTAACCACACATAAATAGAATTAGAAGACTAGGTTTCTCACCCTAGAGAACCCCGGTCAGATTCTTCCAGAGGTCGATGGATCGCATCGTACGTGCCTCGGTTATCGAGGAATCCGTCAAGATTTTCATAGAAATCGTTATCTCTGCCTCACATAGACAAAATGGTTGAGCAAACGTAAGGAAAGAATCTACTTCCAGGAATGGATCTGGAATCCGAATATCACCAGTTCGAGTGTTAGGGGAGGATGTCCGGAAGACTATCTCCTGAACCCGATACGGACACTTCGAGTTCGTAGTGATACCTTTCGGATAGGACCAATACGCCCATGGTTTTCATGAGTTAAATGAAGGGTTACGTCTTTCTTACTTGGATCAATTCGTCATTTTCCCCATGAGATGACTTACTTATCTACCCTCGTAGTAAGAAGAAAGCCCATGGTAACAATCCTACAGTGGAACTTTTAGCAAAGTTCTCTAGGCACAAGTTTTGAAATTGAAGAGTCAAATTTCTAGGACACACTGATAGTAATGTGTGAAATTTTGAGTACTCTTTCAATTTGACAAAACCGTTGAGCATTATCGACACCAGAGACGCCGACAGTTTTTCACCAGATTCTAGGTCTTACCGACCCACCGCATTAGTTCATTCGGAGCTCCTCGCAAGCTACAGAAACTCGTACGACTTTGACCCAACAAGGGGTGGCATTTGACTGGGAAGTTACGTAAGAAAAGGAACCTTTGAGATTCCAAGTGAGTGACCAAGTTCTTTAGGATAACTCACTCTGGGAATGGCTTAATACGCTTCGTAAAGCGTGGAAATCTAAATCCAAGTTAGACAGGACCTCCGAGATTCTTATCAGAATCAGTCCTATGCCTCACACAAACAAGACCTACTCCGCGAACTCAGTAACGTACTTTCTACTCTTCGCATCTCGATCGTGAAACCATACCTTTCCGTTAGGACTATTGCAAGTCCACTCTTCGAGATCCTCAACTTCGTATTAGAACTGTAGTGACCCTCGACCGAGAAGTCAAGAGGACGAAGAAACGTCATCGCCAGTTAGTGAAGGTTCGTTGGAATGCCAACCGAGAACCCGTTATCACTTAGGTGCGCTAGAACCAATCGATTAGGAAGTTTCCTCCTCACGACTCGATCATTCGTGCATACTTCCTTGCTTAAATTCTAATTTCGGGACGAAATTCCCTTTAACGGGGGGATGATGTGACAACCCGATATTTCGAGACAATGTAATGTAAACCAATCAAATTTAGGTCAAAATATAACTTTCCTAAAATCTTGTTGGGTTAAATAAAGTAGTAGGAATCGTATCATGGTTTTCGTACAAATAAAGAACCCTAAAATCCGAGTTATAACGAAGAAGTTATGACCAACCGAAGATTCTCGGCAAAACCGGCATCAGCGATTAATCGTAAAACGCGAAATTTCGATGCAATAGTTTTTAGCCTTAAGTATCTAAATGGAAGTTATAGACAACCTCAATCTATGATCGTACATAAAAAGAATGTCCAAATCTGACTTCGGATGTGGAAGTTATGAATTTTTGAAGAAATTCCTTAATCACGTCATTTTAATAAATAAATAATAAAAATAATTTCGGAATTTTCCAATGGAATCTAAACGAAAGTTGTAGATCATGGTCTCACCTTCGCGTGGATATAAAGAATGTCAAAAACGGAGTTCGTATGAGGGAGATATGAACTTTAGAAGTTTAATTAAAATAAATATAAATTTAATTATAAATTCCCGGTATTATCCGAAGGGGAGTCATCGGATAGGGCCGAAGTACGCCCTGCGTACCTTCGTACGCCCCGCGTACTGAGATCAAGGGCTTCGGATCGTCCACGTCGCCAATATCCGAGGAATTCGCCCTGTCCGACCCGTCCGAAGCTCCGACCCGTCCGACCCGCTGTCCCGTCCGACCCGCCGTCCCATCCGACCCGCGTACCCAGCAACCCGTCCCATCCGAACCGAGGCAGTCGAGGCTTCGGTCACGCATGACGTACGCATATGCGCTGCGTACGAGCGTACGCCCTGCGTACGGAGGCGGTTCAGCCTTCCTATAAATAGGATGCGAGGCTTTCCGAAAAAGTTGCTCAATTCTCTCATTTCTCTCACGATCTTGCTTCGTTTTCCGTGCCCGTTCAAACCCGAAGCTCTGGCCTTTTTGGCTCAAGTCCCGAGGGTCGATTTTACTCCCGAGATTCCCGAGAATCCCGAGAAAAATCCGTTTCCCGAGACGAAACTCTGCCCGGTTTTCCATCTCGCTATCTTCAAACTTTCATGTGAGTTCATACCCCTTAAATAATGTTTTAAACTACTTTTAAATGCTTTATGAGGGGGATACAAGTAGAATCATGCTACTTATTATGTCAATCGCATGTGATTAGTAAGTAGGAGTATATTACTTATTACATCAATCACATGTGATTAACATACAACATTCAAAAGATTTGGCTACTCATTAGCCGTTTTACCAAACAGTTTCCTTCAAATGATTTTTATAAACATTTTATATGTTTTAAACTCCTTATTACACTGTACCTCTTACTCTGTTTATCATATTTCAAACTTATTTACAACTGTGTTTCAAACAAATGTTCCTTATACTTATATTGTTTTATCAAACCTATGCCTTCAAATTGTTTTATAGATTGACATCAAGTCGATATTTCCTTAAACTAATATTTATGTTTCAAATGTTTTACCAAACTTATTTATGCTTTTATATTATAAATTGCATGCCTCTATATGTATAGTTATATAAGAAATGTTTAAAAGACTTAGGAAGGCTATCCACCCTATTTCCTTTTCGCGCCTTGAGATGTGGTCTGGTGGGATATTGGATACTCATCCGAAGGTCGTTTAAATGTTAGTTATATATCATGTGTACACATAAAGTCATAAAAGGTCCTTCCAATTCATCCTATGCTCTTGGGTAGTAGGGGTATACATCCACGTCCATACGTACCACTTAGATCACTAGTAAGCTACCATATGGGTAGTTCAGGAAGATACTAGAACCATTACTAGAACGCGATATCATACAACGAGTCAGTTCATCCATGAGTCAATACTTTCTAGAACATTGCTGTACAATACATATACATCTATACTAGGACGAGAACATATACAATTATACTAGAACGCTTACATGACAATACTTGCTAGATAGAGAGAACACACATTACAGCTAGCACTCGTAGAACATTTTAGTACACCATAAGTACAATTACATGATCACACTTACATGAGTACGCTTTCATATACATAGGATAGACGTCACTAAGGGGCTATAGCTCAGAACCAGTTTAGGATCTAACTATACTGATAAAACACACTACGATTGTGATTGTTATATCAAGTATACATGATCGCAGGTAATGTGATGCTCACGGCTTGCATTCATGCAGGGGTCGTGTGTAGGTTCTAAAATCCCTTTGATAGGGGAGCGAAACAGTCTGGGATCTAGACATCACATTATACCTTATCCATCAAATAAGGCAAGTTGAGTATCGGTGTATTGATATATATATTTATATATATCCAAATACTGTGGTACTTGGTAGTATTACCCTAGATTTAAGGTAATAGGTACGGTTGTAGTTCGACACTACACCATAGTACCATTTCTTTCCCATTACATTCGCTTCGTGAATTTTTCATAGGAAGCGCGGTAATATAGATGCTATCTATTGATAAATAGTAGCCCTTTTAGAGCTACGATTTAGTACTACGTTAATTTTTCCAGTACATATTTCAGTGATAACCTCAAACATAAATATACAATCTATATTTTGAGTAATGATAGTTATACTTTGGAAAAATACATACTCTTACAAGAGACACACACACACACAGAACAGTTAAGTCTTGGTAGAAGCCTCCTTGTGTTACTAATAGGAATCATAGGGATTTCTAGGAATTCTCAAACATATACAATTGAGCTACAAATATTTTCATACTTATACTCGTTTTCTTTCAAAGCAATGTCAAGTCTTAGAAATTATAAGTTTTCACAAATTAAGACACATTAATACTTATGATCTCACCAGCTTTAAAGCTGATACTCGCTTTCAAAATTACTTGTATCCTCAGGTCATCATAGACAGGTACCGATGCAAGGAAAACGGAAGATGGAGCTTATTCAAGACTTATCTTTCATTTTGATTTATGCTCTAGTGTTTATCAAAATTTGTCAGAATACAATTGTATAATAATTATTTTATTAATGCAATGGATGATGTTGTTGCTTGTTTACTACTTTACATTGTTGTTGATATTATACATGACGTCCTCCGCCCCGGAACGTTTCCGCCGTTCTCGGTTTTGGGGTGTGACAAAACAAGGTTCGGTTGACCCAACCTTCTTTCGCAAAAAGGAAGGTAACCACCTTATGATCGTTCAAATTTATGTCGATGATATCATCTTTGGCTCAACGAATCCCATCCTAACAGCTGAGTTCAGAAAGCTGATGGAGACTAAATTTGAAATGAGCTCAATGGGTCCTATTAACTTTTTCCTTGGCTTAAATATTAGGCAGGGACCCGAAGGCATCTTTATCAATCAGGAAGCTTACACGAAGTCTCTCTTAGCAAAATTTGGCATGATGGGAGATTCCGAAGTCAAAGTCCCAATGGCATTCGACACCAAGCTAACTCCATCCCTGGACAAACCGGCTGTTGATATCACGCTCTATCGTCAAATGATAGGCTCACTAATGTATCTTACTGCTAGCAGGCCTGACATCATGTTTTCTGTGTGTTATTGTGCTAGATTTCAGGCAAACCCACGCGAACCTCACATGCTTGCAGTGAAGAACATTTTACGATATCTCAACCGAACTGCCTCCTTAGGTCTATGGTATCCTTCCAACTCAGGCTTCTTCGTTCAAGCCTACTCAGATGCAGACCTTGGAGGATGTGGACTCGACAGAAAAAGCACCACTAGCGGCTGTCAATTCCTTGACGGGAAGTTGGTTAGCTGGCAATTAAAGAAACAAACGTGCGTGTCGCTGTCTACTGCCGAAGCTGAATACATAGCAGCTGCATCTTGCACCTCTCAAGTGATTTGGATCCAGAGTCAACTTCGAGACTATGGACTCAATATGAAGAAGATCCCACTATATTGTGACTCTGAAAGTGCAATTAGGATCTGTCATGACCCAGTGCAACACTCTAAAACCAAACACATAGCACTGAGGTATCACTTCATCAAAGATCATGTGGAAGATGGAAACGTTGAAGTACACTTTGTAAGAACCACTGATCAACTGGCTGACGTCTTTACCAAAGCTCTTCCTGAAGCATCATTCAACAGAATTTTACAAGGGCTAGGTATGATGGAATCAGAGTCAGTACCTCAAACTACCTTTCAACCTCAAACGTAAGAAGCGAAATTGACCGAACGTTCAGGTTCGGTTAAATAATCTTACTCTCTCATCACCACAAAGGTAGTTTTCTTGGTTGTACATTTCATGTTCAAAGTTGTTTATCTTATAGTCAAAAGTATTTTCTGATTGCATGCCTAACTTCCTTGGTTTTCTAAAAAATTTCAAAACCGAAACCTACCGAAGGTTCGGGTTCGGTTTCTCAAAATTTTCCAAAACCGAAACCTACCGAAGGTTCGGGTTCGGTTTCTCAAAATTTTCCAAAACCGAAACCTACCGAAGGTTCGGGTTCGGTTTTTCAAAATTTTCCAAAACCGAAACCTACCAAAGGTTCGGGTTCGGTTTCTCCAAATTTTCCAAAACCGAAACCTACCGAAGGTTCGGGTTCGGTTTTTCAAAATTTTTCAAAATCGAAACCAACCGAACGCTCGGGTTCAGTTTTTCAAAATTTTTTTCAATCGAAACCAACCGAACGCTCGGGTTTGGTTTTCAAAATTTTTTTAAACCGAAACCAACCGAACGCTCGGGTTCGGTTTTTCAAAATTTTCTCAACCGAAACCAATCGAACGTTCGGGTTCAGTTACAAATTTTTTCCAAAGTTTTTTTTTAAATAGTTTTTAAGTCTTATTTTTTTTTCTTGCTTATTTTTTATTATTTTTTTTATTTTCTTTTAGTTTTTTTAATATATATCGAAAACTCTAAAAATATTTTATTATTTTATTTGTGTGTTCGTTCGTTTATGGGGATATAATTGTTGGATTAGTTATGTGTCCTTAGAAGCATGCCGTTGTATGTGTCCCAAGCCTCATAAGATTCTGAATAATAGACTTAATGACTTGGTATAAATAAACCTTGTCTTCCCAATTAGGCTATCACATTTATTCTAATCGTGAGCTACCTCACTCTCTTCTCTCATGAGATAAGAGTTTTCTGCTTGGTCCTTATTTTCGCAGCAGAGGTACTTTAATTTGTTACACCATCTCCATTACATTTCTCCATTACATTCGTTTCATCAACGTAACCCTTGAGACTCTCAGAAATTACCACTAAGGTTTATGGTTACACAACAACTGTGTTTATGATCTCAGTTTCGTGCCACTACGAGCTGAGTGAAACCCAAAATTCAACACCAAATCTGAATTGACGGTGAACTATTAATTTGCTCAAGTTTTCACCAAAGAATTGACGGATGTATCTTGATGAAATCTCAAATTTTTATTTTGTGTGATTCCTATGAAATTGTTAAACACCATAACATTTCTTCCCTTGGGATCCAGTTTTTATTTTTTTGTTGAGATTTTCTATTTTCCAAGCCAATTTAAAATTAATTCCTACCTACTTGTTCAACAGACTACACCGGTCTCACAAGTACTTTGTTCACTTTCTTTCTTATTTCAAGATTAGAATTGTTGCATCAAAGTGAAAGCCACCCTTAAGTAGCCTAATTTAAAGAAACCTTTCAACATTTATTAATAAGTGTTTGATCGTCATTCAACGGGAAACCACATCAACACTTTAAGGTCTCTCTTGATCTTGAAGGAAGAGATTCGTGCCCGGGATCATTTGTTTCGTGTCATTATTGACATCACATTTATTCCTAAAAAGAGTTGCTTTATTTCTTTTCTTTTTACACTCTTAGCACGAAAATCTTTGATTTTCCAAAATTCTGGTACTAATAATTACAGGCTGTTTTATTGCATTGGTGGTTAATTATTAAGACGTGGTCAACAATCATCCACGTGGGAAATTAATTCAAAAGATGCCATTTAAAAGATAAGATGAAGGGTTGCTGACTCAGGCGGGAGATAAAAGGATTGAATTTCAAACGAGTTTTAAAGCCATATACCGAAGGGAGATTCATCAACGTTCGGTTCAAGGTGATCAGAGGGTCTGCTAGAACCGAATATCTTATATCCTTAGCAGATCTACCGAACCTCAACCCCCATGATTGGATCGTTCTGCATAACATCCTTTTGATGAATGAAGCTGAATATGGTCCAATTATAGACCATCTCAAAAGGATGATAGTTTGTTACATCATGGAGGTCGCCTTGATGGATCAGGAGATAGCCACAGTCTTCAAGAAGAAACCGAAGATATCTCCTGTTGGCTCAGCCAGTGATCTCAATCAAATGAAGATGGGAAAGATTGACCCGAGGCGTAATTCGGTCATGTTCACTAGAGGAGAAGGACATAAATGTCTCTTTGCTTTAGCGGATAAACATCTTTATACCACTGCTTGTCTTGAGCATGTGTTAGGGATCATCCGTCGGTGTAAAGAGAATGCAGCGGATGATGTCAAATACTTCAACGATATGATTCAATGGTACATCAGATTCAGACAAACGATACTTGCTCTTATCTCTCGTCTGTTTCAGACTGTAAAGAAGAAGGTACCTGTCGCTGCTGCTGGCCCAAGTAAGAAGTGAAGATCTCGCTCCAATTGACGCAAAGGGGGAGATTGTTGGGTTGTAGATTCGTTTAGTATTGCGTCATTGGGCTCGGTTAATAGTCCAATAGTTTTGTACTCCGGTTTGGGCTTGTCTAACCGTGAGCCTGTTAGGTTTACTATATAAGTATATGCTTGCATGCATATTAGGTTAACGATCTAGAATACAATAGAGAGAATTACGATAGCTTTGATTTTCTTTATCGTTCCTGTAAACCTTCTAACCCTCTACAGTTGATGTTCTTTGTCGAGCTCTTCTGAGGCTTGTTTTATAATCATTCGACATGTTTGATTCATTCTTGAGTTGTTCATTGTTTTCGTGTTCCTGCTGTTTAATCTTTATTTACCTGTTTAAGATCTAATCGATCTTCAAGATTAAGTTTTAATCTTATCAAAATCCCTTCAAAATTTTATAAAGTTTCAAATTTTACAAAATATACACATTAAATCAACATTTGTTTACAAACTCTTAATTTTTATTTCTTAAAATAAGCTTAAATGTTAATGACCCAAAATTTTATTTTCTTGAATCATATTTTCATAATTTTAATTATTATAAGATAATATTATTAGGTTCATAATTATTTTCATAGAATTTTTTTAAGGTTAAATTTTATAAATTTAGGTGTTTAGGGCATTTAAGGGTTTTGGAGAGTTTTAAATATTTGAATATCAAAATAAATAAAATCTTTGAGACTTCAAATTATCTTATGGTATTATAACTCTTTTATAGTTATAAATAATGTTTGTAACTTATTTTATTGGTTTATTGGAATTCTATGTAGTTGTTTCGAGATTCACGCGAAATTGAAGAATCAAGTATGCTAGTCTTAGTTTTCAACTTTGACTTAAGTTCCGACGAGACTCGGACCTAATTTTCTACTACCAGGTCAAATGCATGATGTATGTATATGATTCATGAAAAGGTGTTTGGGTCAAAGAGCGACCCGAATATGGATAGTCACTATTGTTAAGTAGTTGAAGAATTCACATACAATGTGAAATCTAAGTACATTATCCATTGTTTCTAACTGTTTCCAAGTTTCTAGTAGGTTATAACTTAGCTTCCAGTTACTAAGTCTAGTATGTGTCATGCCTACACGTGAAACTAAGTTTATCAAATCTAGATCTGACTCGAATTTTGAGGGTTATCACACTCTCGTGCTCTGCTCGCACTGCTCGAGCTTCAGCTGCTAAAAGTTGTTGTTTGAGGGTGGCAAGCTCCTCTTCTAAGTAGTGCGTCCATTTGGTGCAGTCCTCTGGTGATGCGGTGTGATCATGTAGCTTCTTTGAAGGGTGGGGCTCGTTGGGGACTTCCTCAATGTCCCCTACTTCTTCCGTCTCCTCGTCCGATTTCTTGTACTTGTAGGCGGTCTCTATATACTCCTTAGGTCCTATACCTATATCTGCCCTTTGCACGATGCCATGTTCTCCTTCGATCAGTCTGTTGGCCACTAGGGCATGATAATAAAGGACACCTTGCTGAAACTCTTCCATGATGACTGTGCGAGAAACAGAGGGGTGATAAATCTGTAAGGAGAGTGTACGTAGATAGCATTTCAAATACTCCTAGAGTATTTTAATTGTTTATGTTTGAGTTCCTTAAAGCTTTTTGGACAAAAGTTTGGTAAGCTTCTAGATTCATTGCCCAACATGATCACTCCCAAACACATGTTGGTCGTATTTTGAATAAATATAGTTAATCAGGCTCTATTTATCCTTAATACGACTTGATAACTGTCTGGGTTTAACCACGATGTTCAATTTCCTCCAGAGACTTTTAATGTTATTTTATTAATGCATGCCTAGGTATGTATTTTAATTATTTTGTTCAGAGTAGTTAAGTCCCTTTGTATTTATAGTTGCATATCTTTTATGATAAGATATCCCAGTTCACTATAAACAATGCTCTGATACCAATCTGTCACACCCCCGAACCAGACGATAGAAACGTCCGGGGGCTTGGGTGACTTCATATTTGTAGTATCATCACAGTGTATATAATCTAAACAAAACATCATCGTCATCACACATGTAATATTACAACTGTCATTGTTTACATCGAGTATTGTATTTCAATATTACATGCCAAAATATCCAAATATGATGATAAAATAAACACAACAAAATATCTAGGTATTCTTGTTGACCAACCTGCTCAACGATTTCCTAAGAATACAAGTTAATTTGAAAACGTCAACATATATAATGTTGGTGAGTTCATAAGCATGTTTGAGTAAAATGTTTTGTATTACTTTATAAACACCAAAAAATCCGATATTTTCTGAAAAACGGTTTGAAATGTTTGTGTCAGGTCTCGTATTAATGCATATGTGTTAATTGTTGAGTCAGGAAGTGTTGCGTCTTTGGGCTCGGTCCATAGCCCAGTTTTGTTATCTGGTTTGGGCCTGTCCAACCATGATCATTTTATTAGGGTTTAGTATTTAAGTTGCACGCATGCATCCTTTGTTTTGATTACTTTCATTTATTATTTCTTGGTATTATACTACAAACCCTAGCTCACCTCTACAGTGGAAGTTCTTAGTCGAGCTTTGCTGAGGCGTGACTACATTTGAATCATTAAGCATCACTTGATTTTATACCGTTTTTATTATCTTTGTTTGTTTTATAGATTAAACCTGTTGAAGATCTAATCGATCTAAGAGTTCTTGAACTCATCAATTGGTATGAGAGCAGGAGACTATGTAATCCATACTCATCTCTTTTGTTGAAGAAGATCCTATGGTTTTTCCGCTTTGATTGATATTGTTAGAGCCGTCATTTGCTATTGACATTGTTCTTTAACAGTTGATCTTACCTTAACGTTATTTACAAGTCTGATCTTAGGCAGATTTTTGAACAAACATCATCATGTCTATGGATGATTCTCAGTAAAACCTAATCAATATATCCAATAGTATCGGATCGATGACAAGGAATCCCATTTGTAGACTCAAGATTATGAGGTCTAGATGCATCACTTTGAAAATTACGTGATTGGTTCAGAAGACAATCGATACTTGATCTGGGATGCGATTAATGTAGGTCCATTCGCTCACTCAAGCACTTCAAGAATTGTTAACACTCAAAAGGAATACAATCAACTCCTTAATGACGTGAAAGACATACCCCAAGATGAGAAAGAAAAGTTTCAGTGCAACATCAAAGCTTTAAGGATGATTAGGTTTGCTTTACAATCGAACACGTTTCGGTTAGTAAGTTCATGAACAACAGCGAAGGAAATATGGGACAGGTTGAAGGAACTGTATTCTACTGATGAAGATCTTGTGCATTCAATCCAAACTTTATTCCTCTCATGATTTTGGTGACTTCATGTAGATGCCTGAAGAGAAGCTTATTCAAGCCTTTGATCGTTTTAATCATCTCCTAAGTAAGATGATAAAGCATGGGATAGAAAGGAAAGTCATTGAACAAAAGGTCACATTCATGAATGGCCTTAGACCTGAATGGATGGCTGTGGTGTCTACTGTGAAGGCACAAGAACAATTCAAGGCTTATTCTTTGGCAAAACTGGTGGGGATATTAAATTCACATGAGAGTGCAGTGACTAAAGAAACGAATGTGGTTTCTGGCATGGGGTCTTGGCTCTAATATCCAAAGGAAAGAATGTTTCCGAAGAAGAAGAAGATTTAGATCTTTCTGAATATGATCTAACAAGTGAAGATTTTGCTTTAATGGTGTCAAATCCCAAGAAGTTCATCAAAAGAAGGTTCCCAGCAAATAAGAATACAAACTGGCAGCGAAGCTATAGTGCTGAGAAAGTAAAGGAGGAAGCGAAGAGTGTTGCTCAGACCGAAGAACCTAAGAAGGAGGAAAAACTTGGTGGTGACTCAGGTTTTAATTGTCACTATTGTGGAGGCAAAAATCACTTTGCCAAAGATTTTATGCTGAGAAAGAAGTCAGAAAAGAATGACGATGATGACGATGAAGCGAACCTCATACGATTATTGGAGGAAATAAAGAAAAAGAAAGTTGGATCTAATAATGCTATGAATGCTCTTACTATGCAGGAAAATACAGTTGACGATGAGTTCGGTGGAGTTGAAGTTTGGTCTACAGATTCAGAAGATGAAGAAGTAAGGAAGGCCACTCATGGCAGGCTTTGTTGGTGAAAGAAGAAAACGTGGCTGGAAAGTGTCTGATGGTGACTTCTAAGGTGTCAAAAATGAGAGGCTATACCACTGATGGGGGACTAGACGAAGCGAAAGAGCGAGAAGAAAGGTGTTTTGCAGCGAAACCTGTCAGTGAGCAGATTAATGAATGCGATGAGTTGATCAAGAAGGTACAATCTATTCTTGTTTCTTTACATATCCCGAATACAAACTATGTAAAATAACTTAATGGATTAAAATCTAATTTTTCTAGTATAAGCGGTAGTCTAACACAAACTCGCGTCACAAATTCTAACCTAACTGATCAAATCAGCAGGATTTCGTCGAAGAGTGAGGAGAGGCATATATGGATTGAGCAGAAGGAGAAAGAGTTAATTAGGTCTAGAGATGAAACAATTTATTTGCAAAGAGATAATTTAAAGCTTTTAAAACAACGAAATGTTTTTTGTTTGATTGCTAAACGACTATACTCCAACATTACTCAATTGCATCTTGATTGTGATATAGGGAAGAAGATACATCGTATGATTTTGCCCTTCCTTGAGTTAAAGGAGGATGAAATCGATGTTGATGCTTATAACTGTGAAAACGTTGTTTCTTCTGATGATATTTCTCATGCTTACAAAATTGGTCTTGACAAAATTGAGTCCTTTATAAAGTCAAAAGTCCATAAGAACATGCTAAAAAATTTGTTGGATGAGAATGACAAATTAAAAATTAAAACTGAAACTGTACAAAAATTTGAATCTTTGAATGCCAAGTTGAATTCAGAAAATAAAATTGATATTGAAAACAATTATGAATGCAATGAGGATGATGATATGAGTGTGATATCTGTAGAAGATGAGGTGGATTGTTCCGAATTTGTCAAAAGCGAACCCGAAACCATTAAAAATCTTATTTCAGAAAATTTTGTTGCGTTCACTCGTTTATCCAAAAACAAGACTAAAGTCCTTAAGGAAAAGGCAGTTGTATATCAAAAGGTCCATAGAACTCCAAATCAAGTTTATACACTTAAAGGAGTTACTCAGCAACAGACATTCGAACTGACAGCCTTAGTAGAAGAACATAATGCTGATGATTGTAATGAGTTTTTCTAGTTATCACCGATTGATAACGCCGATGAAACAAAAGGTCTATCTAAGAAAACATCATGGACAGTAAAAGGTAGGTATGTGGCAGAACCACTTAATGAACCTACACGCTTTGATGTGCCAAGCACCAGTGGTACCAAAACTCCTTCAGGCGAACCGGTCATAGTATCAAGCGAAAACTCTTCATTTAAGAGCCAAACTCATGCTCAATAACCGAAGAAGAAGGCCAACATCAACAAAAATCCAAAACAAGTGTTGGAAAGAAAGCATCAACGGAATTTGAGATACAAGAAGAATCTTACTTAAAGGAAACAGTTTTGACGATCTAAAAACCCTAATTACATTCTCTATGAAAAGTCCTTTAAGTCAAAGGAAGAAGCAAAAGCAAATTCAGCTTCTCGCACTCAACATAATGAAAACAACCGAAAGAAGATTTTCGATCCCCAGAATCAAGACAACCGAAAACAGAGTTTCGGTTGTAACACCCAAAATCAGGAAGGCCAAGAACGGATAGGAAACCCTAAGTTAAAGGGCCGACTCGTCGAGTCCAAGGAGGAACTCGACGAGTCCGAGTGGGATCCGGGTCAAGGAATAAGTGACTGACTCGGCGAGTCGGCTAAGGGGACTCGGCGAGTCTGGTCTGAACGAGGAAAACCCTAATCCCGGGAGTTGTATCCTATATAAAGGGTGTTATGTCCCTCCCTCAACCTCCATATCATCCTAGAGAACCTGTAAACCCTAGATTTTGTGTGAGCTTCCATCATTTGAGAGAAATAGCTCTCGAGGAACGAAACTTTGGAAAGGAACTTGAAGATCAAGAAGGTTGCTTCAAAGGGGAGGTGTAGATCCGAGATATACTTCAGTTTGTGTTCATCTTGGAGGTAATAAGCTGCTATTTTCCATCCTTTGCATCTAGATCTATTTTTGTTATGAGATTTGGGGCTTTTATTGTTGTTTGAGACCCAATTCGAGTTTGGGGCTTAGATATGTTGTTGCCACTTCAGATCTAGTGTTGGGATGGTCCAATATGTCGTAAAGCATCAGAAGATGAGTATTTGGTGAAGGCCTTTTGTCCTTAAACCTAGCCCTAGAGTGTTTTGAGCCTAGATCTCTTTAGTTATACATAAAGTTTGCAACTTTACATGAGGATTGAGCTTTGGAAGTATGGATCTATGATTTGGATCCCCTGCATGGCTCGAAAAGCCACTGTATGGATTAAGTACTAGAGCGACTCGGCAAGTCACATGGATGGACTCGGCGAGTTGGTTGAAGTTGGGTAGGAACTCGGCGAGTTGGAAGAACAACTCGGTGAGTCTGTTGAAGATTGCCTTGGACTCGGCGAGTCTGTTCTTGGACTTGACGAGTCAAGTCGCGAAACCCCAAACCCTTCAAGTTAAGACTCAGATCAGTGTGTTGAGTGGGGACTCGGTGAGTTGGACAGGTCAGGACTCGGCAATCGGTGGACTCGGCGAGTCATGGACTGACTAGGCGAGTCGAGTCGCGAATGGAAGGACTCTAAGCATATAAACTCAGCGAGTCAGTAGTCAGACTCGGTGAGTAGGGTTGACCTGGAAGTTTGACTTTGACCAGGACTTTGACGTGGACCAGAGTTGACTTAGTTGACTTTCGGGGGACAGTTAGACTAAGTGATGCGTTGATATTGGTAGCTTAGGGAGCTATTGGAGCAAGAGTTCAGAGAGTTGTTGGGCAGCAGTAAGAAGGGTTATCAACAAGTTCAGCAAGTGCAGGTGAGTTTCCATTTGTGTGAATGGGTCTAAGGCCACAATGCCAGCCCATGTAGTTATGAGTAGAAGACCTGGGAGTTAGCCCTAGGCACAATATGCTAGTATGATATGCAGGACGAGGTCCAATGATAGCGGGCGGGTGCCCAAGGAATGGTTTATATGATAGTTTATACTTGTTGTCTGTGTGATACATGTATGTGCTTGGTAGGGAGGTGAGTGTGGGCGAGGTCCCGTACCTTACCAATACCAGAGTGTGGATGGTGTTCCACATCTCATTAGCAGCAGAACAGGGGCGAAGCCCAAGTTAGGGAAAGAGTGAGTGTGGGCTTGGCCCGTATCTCACTACCAATAGGAGTATGGACGGGGTTCCATGACTCACAATTTGCAGGACATGGGCGAGGCCCAAGATAGGCGAGGCCTTTAGAACAGGATTCAGTAGTGTATGCTTAGTGTGTATCTGTTGCGATATGTTTATGTGTTAGTATTTGTTGGCAAGCGAGGCCCAATGACAGGCGAGGCCTAAGTGAAACAGATCTGTATCCAAGTGGGGCTCGAAGCCAGGTGAGGCCTGGAGCGGCAGGGCCGTTGTAGCGGGCGAGGCCCGAAGCAGGGGGCGAAACCCAGAATAACGGGCGTGGCCTAGTATGTGCAGTATGTGGTTATGCATGGTATGTGGTAGGTTGCGGAACTCACTAAGCTTCGTGCTTAAGGTTTTCAGTTTTGGTTTCAGGTACTTTCGGTAGCTGAGGGAAGAGCTCGGGGTGATCGCATGGCACACACCATAGATTAGACAGCCTGGGAATGTTTTACTCTAATAACAAACATGTGTTTTGGAAATTAATACTCTGATTATGTTTTGGATTGATGATTTTTCTTTATGAAATGTTTTATTAAAGGAATTTTATAGTCTTGAATTTTGGGACGTTACAAGTTGGTATCCGAGCCTTGGTTTGAGGGATTCGGACGTACTCTCGGGTGTATCTGAACTCAAACTAAGGAATTGGTATGGAAGTTTTCAAAATGAAAAGTCAGTTTTGTAAAAAGAGTTTGAGAAAGAAAACAGTTTTAGAAAAGCAAAAGAACTCAGAAAGAAAAGTATTTTGAAAGGAGATAAAGGGTGTGGTGCATGCAATCAGCCGAGCTCAAGTAAGTACCCCAAAATACCCATACAAGTTTATGTTATGATTATTAGTTAGTAGAACAACATGCTAGATTAGGACTAAGGATCTAGGGAGGATGCCTTATGTGCCTATTATATGTGCTTTGAGATGCATGACAGTGATGATTAGATAGTAGTAGGATAGCCTGTTTAGGTTATGCCTGAGTTTATGAGTTTGTGTTGCATGCTAGTACAGATTCTTGGTATGAGGATATGATTGCTTGAGTATGTTATGGTTAGATTTTCCCTTGTCTGAATGTTGCTTGCTTTGTGCATTATGGGATTCTGAGTGATGGGAGTTAGCCATTAGGTGAATACGTAACGTCACATGTGATCAGGGTTGAATAATCTCAGAGTACTGGATTTGGCCCTATTACGCAGCTCTTGTCTGAGTCCAACCGTTATGGGGACGAGTCTTTACTCGAAGGATTATCTGAGCCTCGTCACATGTGATGGTATTCAGGTGATGGCTAATTGGCATCACAAGGAGGCCTTCAGTAGCTTAGGACTGGTTTGAGTTGAGTCGGAGGTTCCCTAGGGTAATCCTAGGATGAGATAGTGCTGGGAGCAGTAGTGGTGGAAAACGGACCTCGTGAAGTCGAAGCAATTCCTGAGGAAAGTATGGATAGATGTGGAAGGTAGTATGGGCCCGTACTACTGAAAGCAGCAGATCCGTACTCGATTCGGGAAAGGCCGAGACAAGACTGGGAACCTGGTAGTGCGTGTGTTCGGTCTCGCAGCAGTGATAAGTATTCTGATAGTGGATGTATGATATTTTCAGCATGCTGACGTTGCGAGAGAGACTAGTGGGTGGATCAGGCGCCGGAGAGGGATCAGGCTCGGGTTCAAGAGCCGAGCAGCTCGAGGAGCGAATGAGGGAGTTGATATCAGTAAAGGTTACGCGCAGTATTCTAGATCAGACTCCTGTGATCTTTGGCACGATCAAGGAGGGTATATTGGAGATTTTGGATGAGAGGCTAGGAGCCTTCCGTACCGAGATGATGGCTTTGATGGGAGTACGTACCTTGACATTTCGAGAGTTTAGGGCTTGCGGGGCACTAGATTATCATGGGGCTAGGGACCCCATCGCTAGCACCAGATGGTTGGCTGATGTTGCCAACGCATTCCGTACGAGCCGGTGTCCTGAGGGGGACATGGTCAGACTCGCTTCATGTCTTCCAAAGGAAAGAGCGAGGGATTGGTGGGAGGAGATCGGTCATGCTTTGGGGGATGATGCCGCGTTGGACACGATGACATGGAGCGATTTCTCGGCCAAGTTCAAGGTGGAGTTTTCGACAATTATTGGGGTGCAGCAGTTGGCACGAGAGTTTTAGGATTTGACGCAGACCACTGAGACTGTGGCGGATATTACCACCAAGTTCAGGGAGAGGGCTCTTCTTATACCATAGTATGTCGCTGATGAGGAGATGAAGAAGGCCCGATACCATGAGATGTTGAGGGATGACATCAGGCAGTTTGTGAGCAGGTCCAGCTGCAAAACATTGGAGGATATGATCGCGCGAGCTAGAGAGAGAGATTGATTTGGAGAAGATCCGGAAAAGGAAGACGGATGAGGTTCAGGTAGCCATGGGCTCGAGCAAAAGGCCCAAGGGATCGAATTCGAGATGGAGGGGTTATCTGGACCGCAATCGGTGCGGGAAGTTTTGCAGGGCGCACGGGGGCGCATGCAGGAGTGGTAGCGGTGGTGAGTCTGGCTGCTACAAGTGCGGTCAGACTGGTCATTTTAGCAGGGATTGTACTGTTACCACCACTTAGGGATCCGGCCTGATATGTTTTCACTGCAATCAGCGGGGTGCCCCAGTTTGCTTCTGGCAGGACGGGTGATGGCACCTGCCCCTGTAACTTTGAGGATCACGGACGGCCGTCAGGGCCGAGCAGAGGCACCTGCGGTAGGAGGCTGGGCTTTTCAGATGACTACCTTAGAGACGCGAGCAGCATCGGACGTTGAAGGTATGCAATTTCCGTTTTCAGTTCTTTTATTTGTGCATTATTATATTGTTATGGTTCTGCATCATTATCGTTATGAGTATTTTATTTTTGAGCGGCTTGATTGTGATCGAGTTATATGGCATCTACATACCTTGGATATTTGAATGGTAGTTAAGGTATGGCCTCTATTGGAGAAGGTTACTTAGGATGCAGTAACTGTAGCATGCCTGGGAGGGACTTGGTATGTCTCGCTAGTTCGGAGCCATATAGTTTTAGAAATGGACTGGTTAGATCCCTAGCTATGGTAAGCTTGGGGTTCCTCAGCAGATTAATTATGGAATGGTAGCAAGGATTGGGATTTCTTTTCGAGCATTGAGCAGCGAGGTGTAAGCAGGATCGAAGTGGGGGAGAATCCTCCGAGTGTACAAGGGTAAGAGCACACAGATCCAGAATGAGTACGCGATCTCTGAGATGGAAAAGAAGTAGTACAACTTTTGACGGATCGAGGAGTTCAAGGTTGGGAGTTTGATAAACTCCCAATCAGTTAGTGCGTGTAATGGTGATGGTTAGTACAGGGTTGGGAATTCAGGTTGAAGGATCGGCTGTAGGACTCGAGTGAGTTGGAAGGAGGATCTTGAGAACTGATAGCATGGGGTGCTTTCGTATTAGCGGTCAATGGTAGAAAGTGTTGTAAGACTACGGGGAAGCCGTAGCATCCACTAGCAGTCTGTGATGGAAGGTGATGTAAGACTGCGGGTAAGCCATAGCATTCCATACTAGCTTTGTTGGCAGAGTTGAGGCGAGGCCCTTATCTCCTAGTGATCAGATTGGGATCAGGAATGGGTAGTGGACGAGAATGGTAGGGAGTTTGCATGTATAGCCCTAGAGAGGTGAGACCTTGGGAGAGGCCGCTCCTGGATATAGTTGGGTGAGACCTATAGGCAAGGCCCGTATGAGAGTAGCAGTATAAGTGAGACCTGAGAGCAGGGTTGCTCAGTATTATGGTTGGGTGACACCCATGGGCGAGGCCTAAGCGAGAGTTGTCATACCCCGAAACCGAAGGCGGAAACGTTCCGGGGCGGAGGACGTCATGAATATCGCAACCAGTGTACATAGTAAGCGTAGTAAACACAAAACATTACATTACATAGAATTATTACATTTGTTTGAAATCAAAGTGTTACAAGTGTTATACATATATATCATATGAACAAAAGTTAAGACGAGTCTGATAAGCGCTCTGTCTTCTCCAAAAGATTGCGGGTACCTGTCTAATGTGGACCTTAGAATACAAGCAGTTTGAAAATCAGCATAAAGTTGGTGAGTTCCTAAGAGGTTTGTTTTCTGAAAATGTACAAGTTTCCTTTGGTTTTCCGAAAAAGTTTGTTATTCAAGAAAATCCCATATTTTCTTATAAGTATAGTTTAGTTATCCGTTTGTTATACGATCCAATTATGAACAGTTTGTTATCCTAGGAAAAACCCTTATTTTCCTTAAAAGTAAATTTTAGTTATCCATTAGTTACACGGTCTAGTTAAGAACAGTTCAGTTATCCCAAGAAAAACCCTTATTTTCATAAAAGTAAAGTTTCTGTTTGGTTATCGAATCCAAATGTAATGTACAAGTCTCTACCATACTTAAAATGTTTGCGTGAAGTTTCCTGAAAGTCTGGTTATCCTTGAAATGTATGTTAGTCTTAACATGTATATAAAACTATTGTGAGGAAAGTAAACTAATTCTTAAGGTTATTAGCTTACTAAATTCATTATTACGAACAAGTAAATCTCCGTAATCTAAATTGCGAGTTCCTTAACCATACGATAGACTAAAAATGGCAATAAGTAGTCCATCTTCAATTTATGACTTTCGTCACCCATGTACCTTTCGGTTCGGCTGTAGCTACTAGCCAATTGCAGGGTAGTCAACCCCGTATAGATCTATACACTCAAGTCACGCTCTCCCTCCAGGAGATTCTGGTTACGGGGGCGGTCCTCCACTCGCGTATCTCTGTGGAGTGTTTACAGAGGATGTGTCTCTAATTATTAAGATCAACGAATTTACAAGTAATAATGCGGAAAATCCTGTTTTAAATTCTAATTACAAGGGCGGTCCTCCACTCGCGTATCTATGTGGAGTGTTACGGAGGACAAAATAAATGTACTAAACTAATGATTTTAACAGTAACAAAGTGGAAAATCATGTAAGAAACATATATTATAACAATATATAGTAAGATTTGAAAACTAATTTTGCAAGTCAAACAGTTGCTTAATACGGTTTTGATTGTTAAAAGCATGTGGAATATGAAAAATTTCAAATGAAATAATAAGTTTGAGTACAACCTATCCTTGTACTTTTGCTTGTATTTCCCCCCCTGAAAACATTGAGAAATGCGGAAAAAGGTGTAGGGGTATGAACTCACCGGACGAGAATTGTGTCGGTTTGGATGCTAAACATCAGTTCGAGGCTTGAGAATGTGCGAGATTCCTATGTAATATAAAATTATACACATTTGTATCTAATTAGACCTTGATCTACTAATTAGATATGAATATACACTTCGAGATGCGAAAACACTACAATTCAAGTGTTCGGAGTGACCCGGGTGGCATCTATGGATGTGTAGGGCTTAATTATGGAGTTTGCTCTTCAAGAGTAAACTCTTTGAGGAGTTTACAACCTAGTGACCATATCCCCATGAGTTTACGGCCATAAACTCATGGGTGGAGTGTTCCTGGGTGCTAAATGGTCTTACAATGCACAAAGGAAAGTTCTAGGGTTGATTCCATGGCTTAGCAAGTGATCGGGACTTGAATTGACCTTGGAAAAGGAGTTTACGGTCTATGAAGATGTTATTAGGGAATTTACTACCTTAAACACATGATTTTAGAACCGTAAACTCATGTTTGTCCATGATTCATGGGTTTTAGTGGTTGTAGGTTTAACATTCAAAGTTCTAGGTCCAATTCCAAGCCATTCAAGGTGTTAGGGGCACTTTAACACCCCTTGGAGGAGTTTATGGTCTAAGAAGGGGTGTTTACGGTCCAAGAATGTTCGTGGGCTGTAAAATCAAGTGTGAATCATTTTTGTGTGTTTTGGTGCATCTCATGAAGGAATATAAGGTTCTATGAACTCATGGAAGCTCATAGAAGCTTGTGGAGGTGTTTAAGGGGAAAATTAACACCTTAAAAGGTGTTTATGGTCTATGAATGAGGGTTTACGGTCCAAACATGTTCTCGGACCGTAAAATCAAGTTTACCGCCTAAGTGGTACGATTTTGGTGCTCTAAGTCCATTCCTGCAAGTCCAAAGGTCATAACTAAGCACTAAAAGTGGTTTGGAAGGGTTTTGGGGCTTCAAAACCCTCTTTAGGGGTCTTCACGGTTTTGGGAGGGTTCCCAAACTGCAAACACTTGTTCATGGGTGTTTTGAGTGACTCAAACATGGATTTGCATACCAATCAAGTTAAACAACAAGCTAGGATAGATTGCTTACCAAATTGAAGCTTGAAAGGGGATTTTTGGGATCAAACTCGAGTTTTAGAGAGAGAGTAGTGAGAGAAAGTGTTTTAAGAGAGAGGAAAAGCTTCAAAATGATGTCACTCAATCCCTTATATAGGGGTTGAGTTTATGGCCTAGAGGAATTCTACCCGATACTGACGTTAAACGGTGCTTTTGGTCGTACCCGATTTAGTTGTTGTAACCCGATGTAGTCGAAACTAAAAATTTTCTAAATAATAGTTTGGGATATTTTCATGAGTTTCTAACGTGTTTGGATACCAATTAAGTCATAATGTAAGACTCAAAAATAATGACTTAATTTAAAAACTTAAACGGAAACAATTCGAAAAAGATGAATTTTATAGACGGAAACGGGTTACGGCGATGGAGCAAACTTCGGGTTGTCACATTATCCCCCCGTTAGAGGGAATTTCGTCCCGAAATTCAAAATTTAGATACAACTCAAGGATTTGGAACGAGATACGGATAATTCTGTTTCCTCGGATCTTCACGCTCCCAAGTGAATTCGGATCCTTCACTTATCGGGATACGACTTTGTTTCGTACGTTTAATCTCTCGATCTATGATTTCGATTGGTTCTACCATGAGGTTCAGACTTTCGTTGATTTCGATCTCATCAAAGGGATTACTAGGTTTTCATCAGGTATGCACTTCTTAAGGACAGAGACGTGGAATACCGGATGGATGCCGCTAAGTTCTGAGGGTAGTCGGAGTTTGCAGGGTACGGATCGATCCTAATGAGGATTTCGAAAAGTTCTATGTACCTCGGGTTTAGTTTTATGCATTTCAAAATGTAACATGCCTTCTTCGCTTATTACGTGACTAAAGAAAATGGTTGACCGAAGGGCATCACTACATCTTCGTAGTGACTATATCGAGTCCTGAATGCTGTTTTGGAAACACCGTTCCTGTGAGCTCGTAGCTGATGGTCCTTTGACCTAAGATCTATCTATGAGAAGTAGCTGGCTCTCTGAAATTGGTCGAAGAGGTCATCTATTCGAAGAAAAGGATATCGGGTTTTGACGGTCAACTTATTCAGCTAACGGTAGTCGATACACATTCGAAAGGAATAGCAATACCCAGGCTCCTCGGGCTGAGGAACTTGGCCTGATGAACCCTTTGCTAAGTAGCTCATTAAGCTGACTAGAATGCCCCTGTATTTCTGATGGAACTAATCGGTACTGAGATTTATATATTGGCGCTAGAAATTTGATCGATATGAAAATTGGAATTAGGTTTGTCGCCGTAAATCTTGAGAGTCGGGTCAAAGGGGAGATTGAGACGGATGGCCTTTTCGAAACCAAGAATATCAGTATGACTGGATTCAGTCAATCCATGCCAATGATAATATCAAATCTCTTCTTGAAAAATTGGCATTAGGTCGAATGGAAAGGAATAGTCGCCCTGAGTAAGGATACATCCTATGGATATGTCGTTAACGTTCTCTTTCTCATTGTTAGCTATCTCGATGGTAAACATTTTGGTTACTAACGAAGAACTAAGTTTAGAAAGGTGTTTGAATGAATACTAACAAATTTTCTTTCAACACTAGAGTTGAAAAGGATTTTGGGCATAAGATTTATCGAGGAGGAATATACCTGTGGCAACGTTAGGGTCGGCGGCTGCCTCATTTTGTGCAGTAGCTAGGACTCTCCCAGTGTTGCCAGTTGTTGCTGTTTTGGGGCAGTTTCTCTTGTAGTGACCAACTTCACCATAACCATAACAGGTATGACTGATACCTGCTTCAGAAGCTTGGCTGGTTGATTGGGCTGGTGCCTTGAAGAATCGAATCGTATGCCCCTTTTTACCATAGTTGGAGCAAGACAGTTCACAGCAGGGGCCGGGGTTATGGTGGTATATACACTTGTCGCATAAGGGAAGGTTACCAGCATACCTACTAGTAGGTGTTTGAGCTATGGATCCTACTACAGAAACAACAGCAACAGGGATAGTAGCAGCATGAACTACCACAGTTCGTTGCTTCTTTGAGGACTCATGCGAAGGCTGAATCTTCTTCTTCTTCCAAAATTTTGTTTTCTCACCGCTCCTCTCTGTCGGCTCAGGAGTGGTGGCTGCTTCCTCTAGGCCATTGTTATGGTCGATCAGGGTTTGTGCTAGGCATTTGGCGCTGTCATAGGTGTCTGGCTTTGCAGCCAAGACATTTCCTTTGGTTGGCTGGGTCAACCCCCAGATGAACCTCTCAATCTTTTTACTCTCTGGGGTAACCATTCCCGGACAATGTAGCGCCAAGTCATCAAATCTTGAAGTGTAAGCGGCGATATCAGAACGCTTCATCCTCAGGTTCCAGAGTTCGTGCTCTAGCTTCGGCATTTCGCCCCGAGGGTAATACTCTGCAACTAGAAGTTCCTTCATGGCCTCCCAACCCATGGCATTGGCTACAGGTAGGGTTAGGGATTTGACTCGGCCGTTCCACCAAGTCAGGGCTTTATCGGTGAAAGTGCAGGCGGCGAACTTCACCTTATCAGCTTCAGAGCAGACACCGATTTCGAAAATAGATTCGATTTTCTCGAACCATCGGGTTAGGGCAATGACACCTCCAGTGCCATCGAAAGATGTGGGTTTCGCGTTCATAAAGCCCTTATAGGAACACTCCTTTCGGTGTCCCTGGCTACCTTCTTGGTTTTGGGGCTGGGGACCACCTCCTGGGCCATCGGGGTTCATTTGAGACATGGCGGCTGCCACTGCAGCAGCAACAGCTGCCTAGAACATTACAAGATCAAATTAGGGAGGAGGTGGTGGCAAAGGGTTGTTGTTGTTCTTTGAGTTGGGTCTCTTTCTTAGAGGCGTCTTGATCTAAAAAGAACAGGAAAGAGAGGACGGTAAGTCCTCTGAATTGAATCAAGAGATATGGAACAGGGGATATCTCATTAAGACAGATATAGAATTCTATTAAGCGATAAAGTAGGAAAGAGTTATCCAAGCAGATAAACTATCGCAAAGGAATGATTGAGGAACTACGCTGGGATGAGAATTTCTATAACGGATTTGGCTCGAGAAATACTCCCATAGTATTTCATGTCTCGCTGCAACGACGGCTCGTTCTTTGGGTATTGGGTAAGTTTTAGGCATGCTGCATACCACAGTCACTCCTAAGCACATGTTGGCCGTGTCTCGAATGAATGTAGTTGGCCACGCTATATTGATCCTAGACATGACTACATAACCGCCCAGGTTTAACCGCAACGTACAAAACCCATTTACTTATGTTTTGTTCTACTTGAAGTTACGGATTTCGACGGTTAGGTATACTTGTATACTCTTGAGAATACTTATATTTTAAGGTATACTTTTAGTTCAGAGCACTTAGGTCCCTTAGTGTTTATAATCTTATACCATGTAAGGTTTGGTATACTAGTTCACTATAAACAAGGGCTCTGATCCCAATCTGTCCCACCCCGAAACCGAAGGCAGAAACGTTCCGGGGCGGAGGACGTCATGAATATCGCAACCAATGTACATAGTAAGCGTAGTAAACACAAAACATCACATTACATAGAATTATTACATTTGTTTGAAATCAAAGTGTTACAAGTGTTATACATATATATATCATATGAACAAAAGTTAAGACGAGTCCGATAAGCGCTCCGTCTTCTCCAAAAGATCGCGGGTACCTGTCTAATGTGGACCTGAGAATACAAGCAGTTTGAAAATCAGCATAAAGCTGGTGAGCATAAGAGGTTTGTTTTCTGAAAATGTACAAGTTTCCTTTGGTTTTCCGAAAAAGTTTGTTATTCAAGAAAATCCCATATTTTCTTATAAGTATAGTTTAGTTATCCGTTTGTTATACGATCCGGTTATGAACAGTTTGTTATCCCAGGAAAAACCCTTATTTTCCATAAAAGTAAAGTTTAATTATCAATTAGTTACACGGTCTAGTTAAGAACAGTTCAGTTATCCCAGGAAAAACCCTTATTTTCCTAAAAGTAAAGTTTGTGTTTGGTTATCGAATCGAAATGTAATGTACAAGTATTTACCCTACATAAAATGTTTGTGTGAAGTTTCCTGAAAGTCTGTTTATCCTTGAAATGTATGTTAGTTTTAACACGTATATAAAACTATTGTGAGGAAAGTAAACTAATTCTTAAGGTTATTAGCTTACTAAATTTATTATTAACAACAAGTAAATCTCCATAATCTAAATTTCGAGTTCCACAACCATACGATAGACTAAAAATGGCAATAAGTAGTCCATCATTAATTTATGACTTTCGTCACCCTTGAAACTTTCGGTTCGACTGTAGCTAGCAGCCAGGTACGGGGTAGTCAGCCCCATATAGATTTATACACTCAAGTCATGCTCTCCCTCTAGGAGATTCTGGTTACAGGGGCGGTCCTCCACTCCTGTATCTCTGTGTAGTGTTTACAGAGGACGTGTCTCCAATTATTAAGATTAACGAATTTACAACTAATAATGCGGAAAATCCTGTTTTAAATTCTAATTACAAGGGCAGTCCTCCACTCGCGTATCTTTGTGGAGTGTTACTGAGGACAAAAAAAATGTACTAAACTAATGCTTTTAATAGTAATAAAGTGGAAAATCATGTAAGGAACATATATTTTAACAATATATAGTAAGATTTGAAAACTAATTCTGTAAGTCAAACAGTTGGTTAATACGGTTTTGATTGTTAAAAGCATGTGGAATATGCAACATTTCAAATGAAATAATAAGTTTGAGTACAAGGTATCCTTGTACTTTTGCTTATATTCCCCCCCCCCCTAAAAACATTGAAAAATGCGGAAAAAGGAGTAGGGGTATGAACTCACCAGACGAGAATTGTGTCGGTTTGGATGCTAAACGTCAGTTCGGGGCTTGAGAATGTGCGAGGTTCCTATGTAATATAAAATGATACACATTTGTATCTAATTAGACCATGATCTACTAATTAGATATGAATATACACTTCGAGACGTGAAAACACTACAATTCAAGTGTTCGGAGTGACCCGGGTGGCATCTATGGATATGTAGGGCTTAATTATGGAGTTTGCTCTTCACGAGTAAACTCTTTGAGGAGTTTACAGCCTAATGAACATATCCCCAAAAGTTTACGGCCATAAACTCATGGGTGGAGTGTTCTTGGGTGCTAAATGGTCTTACAATGCACAAAGGAAAGTTCTAGGGGTTGATTCCATGGCTTAGCAAGTGACCGGGACTTGAATTGACCTTGGAAAAGGAGTTTACGGTCAATGAAGATGTTCTTGGGGATTTTACTACCTTAAACACATGATTTTACAACCGTAAACTCGTGTTTTTCCATGATTCATGGTTTTTAGTGGTTGTAGGTTTAATATTCAAAGTTCTAGGTCCAATTCCAAGCCATTCAAGGTGTTAGGGGCACTTTAACACCCCTTGGAGGAGTTTATCGTCTAAAAAGGGGTGTTTATGGTCCAAGAATGTTCTTGGGCTGTAAACTCAAGTGTGAATCATTTGTGTGTGATTTGGTGCATCTCATGAAGGAATATAAGGTTCTATGCACTCATGGAAGCTCATAGAAGCTTGTGGAGGTGTTTAAGGGGCAATTTAACACCTTAAAAGGTGTTTATGGTCTATGAATGAGGGTTTATGCTCCAAGCATGTTCTTGCACCGTAAAATCAAGTTTACCCCCTAAATGGTATGATTTTGGTGCTCTAAGTCCATTCCTGCAAGTCCAAAGGTCATAACTAAGCACTAGAAGTGGTTTGGAAGGGTTTTGAGGCTTCAAAACCCTCTTTAGGGGTGTTCACGGTTTTGGGAGGGTTCCCAAACCGGAAACACTTGTTCATGGGTGTTTTGAGTGATTCAAACATGGATTTTCATACCAATCAAGCTAGGATAGATTGCTTAGCAAATTGAAGCTTGAAAGGGATTTTTGGGATCAAACTCAAGTTCTAGAGAGAGAGAGAGAGTAGTGAGAGAATGTGTTTTAAGATAGAGGAAAAGCTTCAAAATGATGTCACTCAATCCCTTATATAGGGGTTGAGTTTATGGCCTGGAGGAATTCTACCCGATACTGACGTTAAACGGTGCTTTTGGTCGTACCCGATTTAGTTGTTGTAACCCGACTTAGTCGAAACTAAAAATTTTCTAAATAATAGTTTGGGATGTTTTCATGAGTTTCTAACGTGTTAAGATACCAATTAAGTCATAATGGAAGTCTAAAAAATAATGACTTAATTTAAAAACTTAAACGGAAACAATTCGAAAAAGGATGAATTTTATGGACGGAAACGGGTTACGGTGATGGAGCAAACTTCGGGTTGTCACAAGAGTGGTTAGACAAGTGGGACTGCGTGTGAGACCCGTGGGTGAGGCCCGTGAGTTTTAGCAGTACATGTGGGACATGGTAGGGACCTTAGTCTCTAGATAGGGGATCGAGGATCTCAAGATTGTAGTACCTGAATGGTAGAATAGATTGAGCAGTTATAGGCGGTTGAAGGTTCTTCGAATGTCGCTGGGAGTGACTAGGAGTTGTGTTGGGGCTAGCGACCGGTAGGAGCCGGTAATCCAGATTTTGATAGATTGGTAGGGACCAGGCTGGTCTCGGTTCATCCGGAAGGCAGATAAGGGTTGGCAGAAATTTTCAGTCAGTAGTAGTGCTGGTAAGCAGTCTATGGTGGAATTTAGTTAGTTGATCGTGGGGTGCTCGACACCAAATTATAGTAGAAAGAAATGCCCAGTGGATACTGGCGATAATGACCCGTACTAGAGGTAGCGGGGTTAATGGATTTGGTGAAGGATAGGACCTTCACAGTGACAAAGGAAATAGTTGGTTATGGAGCATCGCCTTGGGAAGGCGAGAAAACGCACAAGGAAAGAGGGGGTGAACCCCTATGGGTTCTGTTGTAGTACTCGGAGAGTACCAGAAGGATTGTCAGTTGAGTAAGTTTTGTTTCCAGAATGTTCAGGGTCAAGGTTGACTCGAGATTATTATCCGCAAGGATTAATGGTCGTCAGGAGGACCGGGGGAAAGGCCAGCGAAGGTAGGTAGCGGGTGTTGGATTAATAAGTAGAGTATTGGAAGCAGATCGCAGGCGATTGGCCATAACAAACTTCGAGGACGAAGTTTATTTTAAGTGGGGGAGAGTTGTAACACCCAAAATCAGGAAGGCTAAGAAAGGATAGGAAACCCTAAGTTAAAGGGTCGACTCGTCGAGTCCAAGGAGGAACTCGAGGAGTCCGAGTGGGATCCGGGTCAAGGAATAAGTGACCGACTCGGCGAGTCGGCTAATGGGACTCGGTGAGTCTGGTCTGAACGAGGAAAACCCTAATCCCAGGAGTTGTATCCTATATAAAGGGTGTTATGTCCCTCCCTCAGCCTCCATATCATCCTAGAGAACCTGTAAACCCTAGATTTCGTGTAAGCTTCCATCATTTGAGAGAAATAGCTTTGGAGGAAGGAAACTTTGGAAAGGAACTTGAAGATCAAGAAGGTTGCTTCAAAGGGGTGGTGTAGATCCGAGATCTACTTCAGTTTGTGTTCATCTTGGAGGTAATAAGCTGCTATTTTCCCTCCTTTGCATCTAGATCTATTTTTGTTATGAGATTTGGGGGTTTTATTGTTGTTTGAGACCCAATTCGAGTTTGGGGCTTAGATATGTTGTTGCCACTTCAGATCTAGTGTTGGGATGGTCCAATATGTCGTAAAGCATCAGAAGATGAGTAGTTGGTGAAGGCCTTTTATCCTTAAACCTAGCCCTGGAGTGTTTTGAGCCTAGATCTCTTTAGTTATACGTAAAGTTTGCAACTTTACATGAGGATTGAGCTTTGGAAGTATGGATCTATGATTTGGATCCCCTGCATGGCTCGAAAAACCACTGTATGGATTAAGCATTGGAGCGACTCGGCGAGTCACATGGTTGGACTCGGCGAGTTGGTTGAAGTTGGGCAGGAACTCGGTGAGTTGGAAGAACAACTCGACGAGTCTGTTGAAGATTGCCTTGGACTCGGCGAGTCTGTTCTTGGACTCGATGAGTCATGCCGCGAAACCCCAAACCCTTTGAGTTAAGACTCGGATCAGTGTGTTGAGTGGGGACTCGGTGAGTTGGACAGGTCAAGACTCGGCAATTGGTGGACTCGGCGAGTCATGGACTGACTCGGCAAGTCGAGTCGCGAATGGAAGGACTCTGAGCATATAAACTCGGCGAGTCGATAGGCAGACTCGGCGAGTAGGGTTGACCTGGAAGGTTGACTTTGACCAGGACTTTGACGTGGACCAGAGTTGACTTAGTTGACTTTTGCTGGACAGTAAGTGTTGCAATGATATTGGTAGCCCGCGGAGCTAGTGGAGCAGGAGTTTAGAGAGTTGTCGGGCAGCAGTTAGAGGTGTTATCAGCAAGTTCAACAAGTGCAGGTGAGTTTCCCTTTGTGTGAATGGGTCTAAGACCACAATGCCGGCCCATGTAGTTATGAGTAGAAGACCCGGGGGTTAGCCCTAGGCACAGTATGATAGTATGATATTCAGGACGAGGTCCAATGATAGCGGGCGGGTGCCCATGGAATGGTTTAGATGATAGTTTATACTTGTTGTCTGTTTGATACATGTATGTGCCGGGTAGGGAGCTGAGTGTGGGCGAGGTCCCGTACCTTACCAATAGCAGAGTGTGGATGGTGTTCCACATCTCATTAGCAGCAGAACAGGGGCGAGGCCCAAGTTAGGGAAAGAGTGAGTGTGGGCTGGGCCCGTATCTCACTACTAGTAGGAGTGTGGACGGGGTTCCATGACTCACCAGTTGCAGGACATGGGCGAGGCCTAAGATAGGAGAGGCCTTTAGAACAGGATTCGGTAGTGTATTCTTAGTGTGTATCTGTTGCGATATGTTTTTGTGTTAGTATTTGTTGGCAGGTGAGGCCCAATGACAGGCGAGGCCTAAGTGAAATAGATCTGTATCCGAGCAGGGCTCGAAGCCAGGAGAGGCATGGAGCGGCGGGGCCGTTGTAGCGGGCGAGGTCTGAGGCAGGGGGCGAGGCCCAGAATAACGGCCGTGGCCTAGTATGTGCAGTATGTCGTTATGCATGGTATGTGGTAGGTTAGGGAACTCACTAAGCTTCGTGCTTACGGTTTTCGGTTTTGGTTTCAGGTACTTTTGGTAGCGGAGGGAAGAGCTCGAGGTGATCGCATGGCACACACCATAGATTAGACAGCCTGTGAATGTTTTACTCTGATAATGAACATGTGTTTTGGAAATTAATACTATGATTATGTTTCGGATTGATGATTTGGCTTTAAGAAATGTTTTATTAAAAGAAATTTTTAGTATTGAATTTTGGGACGTTACATCGGTCCACAAAGGCATAACAACCAAAAGAAAAGTTTTGGTCATTAGACGAATGACAACCAAAAAGGAAGTTTCGGTCCTCAAGTGGTGAGAAACCAAAAGGATGGTTTTGGTCCTAGATCAACCATTAGGAACTTAAAGGAAAGTAGTTTCGGCTCTCAACCAAGTAAGAGCAATAACCAAAAGCTTAACTCTGCTCTCAAGTCTCATCTTTCTCATTCTCACTCTTACTCACAGAATGATCGAAAGGGAAAAGGAAAGCTCTTTCCAGAAAATGATAAGAAGACATCGTTTGAACCCAAAGTGAAGAACCGAAAGACTGCTAATGCCAATTTGAAAACTGAAACTGAAGCGTTTAAACATAACCTTATCAGTGTTTCTCAACTGGTGGTTGGTACCGGGCTGAAAGTTTCGTTCGATGACGATGGCTCAGAGATTATTGAACAAAAGACGAACAATATCTTGCTAAAATCAAAGCGAAAAGGACAGATGTACCCTATGAATCTCAATCCCATTCGAGGGAAACTAGCAGTTTGCTTGCTAACGAAGGCTCATTCAGACGAAAGTTGGATTTGGCACCGAAGACTCTCCCATCTCAATTTCAAAGACATCAACAAGCAATTTCTTGGGGATCATATTCGAGGCCTTCCTGTTCTGAAGTTCAATAAAGAAGACTTGTGTGCTGCATGTGAAATAGGAAAACAAAGTCGACATAGTCACCCTTCTTGAGTCAATACAAAAATTATTGAACCACTAGATTTACTTTACGTTGATCTATGTGGTCCATCTTCAATCGAGAGTATTGGTGGTAACAGGTATATACTTGTTATAGTGGATGATTTCTCTCGGTTTACCTGGGCGTTCTTTTGAGACAAAAATCAGAGGCCAATCCCAAGCTTAGACTCTTTATCAAGCAGGTAGAAGTTCAACTACGAAAGGTGGTTCGAAATATCAGAAGCAACAACGGGTTGGAGTTCAAGAGCAAAGACTTTGAAAGGCGAAACTCACGACTTCTCAGCTCCATATACTCCACAATAGAATGGAATTGTCGAAAGGCGAAACCGATCTCTATGTGAAGCAGCCCGAACCATGCTTAGCTTCGCATCTCTACCTCTATATTTCTAAGCGGATGTCATTGCTGCTGCTTGCTACACGTAGAACGGATCTTATCTCAACAAACGTTTTTCCATCACTCCATATGAGATCTTGACCAACCGAAAGCCTAATGTAAAGTTTTTTCATGTGCTCGGTTCCAGATGCTTCATCTTTAATTCAAAAGAGCACCGAAACAAGTTTGACGTCAAAGCAGATAAAGGAATCTTTATGGGTTACTCGTTAAACTCCAAATCATAACGAGTCTTGAACAAGCGTTCGAAGAAAATCGAAGAGACTTACTATGTCACCTTCGATGATAAATATGTTAAGAAACTGAAGACAACCAACGGTTCTGTAGAGGAAATATTTCCTAAATCTGGTCAAGCTTCGGTACCAATCTCAAACCTCTGTGAGCAATACATGCAGCTGTTCGATGAACCAGAAAAGGCTATTCACTCCGAATCCAAAGATGTAGATAACAAGGTTGACAACCTGAAGAAGATAATCGATGATGCTACAAAGAAAATGGCAGATGGACAACCACCAACAATCGAATAGCCTGACTCTAGCGAACCGCCAGGAGATCGTTCTTATGTTCAGGGGGAAGGTTCGTCATCTCTAAATAAAAAAAGATTCATCATTCTAGGGGGAGAGTCCATCATCATCAATACAAAACGAAAGTCAAGTCCAGGGGGAGAATTTTGAGCCTGAAGTTCAGGTGGTATCATCATTCGATGGGAGAATGTGAATTCAAACAATGATGATATTCAGTTAGAATTCGAAGAAAAAGTGAATGTCGAACTGGATCCCTCTTATGATCCTAATTACCTTCTGCTCACCAAATGGACCAAAGATCATCCTCAAACACAAATTATTGGCAAACCATCAGAAAAGGTTCTCACATGATCACAACTAAAAGCGAAACAAACTGCACTATTCTCTAAAGTGGAATTTTGCATGTTTAATTCATTCGTCTTCAAGGTTGAACCAAAGACGATCAACATTGCACTCGGTCATTCTGATTGGGTACAGGTGATGCAGGACGAACTCAATGAGTTCGAGCGAAACAAAGTGTGGATACTGATTCCAACACCAAAGGATGCTTCTGTGGTAGGACTAAATTGGGTTTTTAGGAACAAGATGGATAAGGAAGGAAATGTGATTCACAACAAGGCAAGATTGGTTATGAAAGGTTGTTGTCAAGAAGAAGGTATAGATTAAGAAGAAACCTTCGCTCTAGTAGCAAGGCTAGAATCAATTTGTATTTTTCTCGCCTAGAATGCACACAAGAACTTTGAAGTATACCAAATGGATGTGAAGTGCGCCTTTTTAAATGGAGAACTGGAAGAAATGGTGTATGTAGAGCAACCACCGGGTTTCGTGAACGACAAGTATCCAGATCACTACTACATTCTTGACAAGGTAGTCTATGGTCTCAAGCAAGAACCAAGGGCATGGTATGAAACTCTAACTAGATTTCTTAAAATTTCTAAGTTTAAACAATGTTCGTTTGACCCAACCTTCTTTCGTAAGAAAGAGGGTGACCACCTTATGATCTTTCAGATTTACATCGATGACATCATCTTCAGTTCCACAAATCCTAGCTTGACAGCTGAATTCAGGAAGTTGATGGAGACAAAATTTGAAATGAGCTCAATGGGTCTGATTAACTTTTTCCTTGGCTTCAATATTAGACAGGGACCCCAAGGCATATTCATTAATCAAGAGGCTTACACAAAGACCTTGCCTGCCAAGTTTGGAATGTTAGGAGATTCGAAAGTGAAGGTTCCTATGGCAGTTGGCAAAAAGTTAACACCTTATCTGGACAAACCGACTGTTGACATGACCCTCTATCGTCAAATGATAGGGTCCCTAATGTACCTAACAGCTAGTCAACCAGACATAATGTTCTATGTTCGCTATTGTGCTAGGTTTCAAGCTAATCCACACGAACCTCACCTGCTAGCTGTGAAGAATATATTCCAATACCTAAAGCGAACCTCTTCGCTTTGTCTATAGTACCCAGCCAAGTCAGAGTTCTTTGTCCAAGCATTCTATGATGCAGATCTGCTTGATGGAAAACTTGTTAGTTGGCAGTCAAAGAAACAAAGATGCGTCTCACTCTCCATAGCCGAAGCATAATACATAGCTATAGCATCGTGCATATCTCGGGTCATTTGGATACAAAGTCAACTTCAAGACTACGACCTGAACATGAAGAAAATCCCACTATATTATGACTCAGAGAGCACGGTTAGGATTTGTCATAACCCAGTGCAACACTCAAAGACGAAACACATAGCACTAAAGTATCACTTTATCAAAGATCATGTGGAAGATGGTAATGTAGAAATTCATTTTGTAAGAACCACTGATCAATTGGCTGACATCTTTACTAAGGCCTTGCCTGAAACAAGTTTTAATAAAATCCTAAAAGGCTTAGGAATGATGGAAGTTGAGTTTATACCGAAATCACTTTCACCTCAATAATTGTTGGAAGTGAAATAGAGCGAATGCTCGGTCCATTTCGGGTTCGGTCTTTCTGAACTCGATTCGCTTCTTATATTCAGGTGATGGTTTCGGTTGTATAGTATGTTCATTCTTTTACTTGTAATTTATTTTATGTCTTTCTTTTACTTTCATAAAATCCAAAAATATTTTTCTTTCTGTTTTTAATTCTTTTTCAGAAAATCTTATAAAATCCAAAAATATTTTTCATTTATATTTTTATTTCTTTTTAGAAAACTCAAATCATAATTCAAAAATATTTTCTTTTATTTCAATTTGCATCTATCTTAACCAATTAATGTATAAGATCTATTCACAATAATGTTGCTAGGGCAAGTATAATTCTTTTTCTATATACTAGCTTAGTGTTCCTAGAAGCATGTTGTTGTATGTTGACCCAAGCCTCCAAAGATTCTGAGTGAAGCCTTAATGACTTGATAAATACTAATCATGTCTTCCCAATTAGGCTGTCAAATTCACTCTAATCGTGAGCTAACCTACTCTTCTCTAAATTGAGTTAAGAGTTTTTCTGCTTGGTCCAATTTTATAGTAGTGGTATATTTGTTCTTTAACCACCTCAATCTTATTCTCCATTGAACATTCGATTCACAATTGTAACCCTTGAGACTCTCAGCACTACCATTGAGGTTTATGGTTACCCAAGTTCCGTGTTAATGATCTTAGTTTCGTGTTACTACGTGCTAAGTGAAACCCAAAATTTAATACCTATAAAGCAATGACGGTGACCATCTTAATGTTTTAGTTTTTACTTTGAATTGGCGAAACCACTTTTGTGAATGTACCATTAAATCTCTTGTTATTTTGAGAGATCCTTATGAAAATGTCTATCACCAAGACCTTTCTTCCCAAAAGGATTGAATTTTAATTTTTTGGTGAGATTTGTCATTTTCAATTATCAACAAGTCACTAAAAATGTACCAAACCTACTTGTTCAACAGGCCACATCGGTCTCACAAGTACTTCGTTCCATTTCGGTCTTATGTCAAGTACAGAAACTTGAATTGAAGCTAAAGCCACCCTTAATAGCCTTATATATAAAATATGTCTTTCAATGCTTCTTAACAAGTATTTGATCATAATTCAACGGGAATCCAAACAAGCACTTTGAAGTCTATCTTGACTTTGAAGGAAGCGATTCGTGCCCAGGATCCATTGCTTTGTGTCTAAAAATGACATCACCAAATCCCACAAAAATTTTGATTTACTTCTTTATCTTTGACACTATCTTGCACGAAAATCTTGGATTTTCCAAAAGTCTAGTTCGGTTACTAACAAGCTATTCGCAAATGTATAGCTGCGGTTCCTTATGGTGTTATGCAGTTATTTGCAAGCGAAGGAATACATTGGTATAAAGACTTGCTTAATTATGGCGATAACGATTCTATTAAAAGATTCAAGGGATGAGTCAGCAGGAAGCTTAATCGATTGGTGATTCGAAAAGACGATAAGTATGGGAACACGCGTGAATGTGAACCGTTACCTAATCATGCGTCAATAACTGCTTTATCGGGGTTGCTAGTTGTCAAATCATGCCTTTTTAGGCATTGTTTCCCAAATTAGTGGAATCATTAATCTTGATTTCTCTCTCTCCATGAAATTGTATATAAGGGTTTTGAGCACCGTGATTTTACTCTTCACCACACTTCTCTCTCTCTCAAGCAAAAAAGCGATTTTAGCCGATTCACTGCTCATTGTTCATCTTCTTCTTCACCAGATTTCAACAATGGCAGAGTCTTCTTCTATTCAAGAAATCTCTGCACGCTCCACTCTTCTTGCAATCAAGCCAAACCAGAACCTGCTCATCGACCTCACACCCTTCCTCTACGATACTTACATGTATCACGTGGTTGAATGTCCTAAGTATTCGCCACTCATCAAAGCTTTATCAATAGTAGAGGTCATACCAATTGCTTGTCTCTCACAACTCTATGCCACTGCTACTTATGACAAAGGTGCGGACAAGATTTTCTTTGACATTCTTAACTAGAAAGCCTCCATCTCCAAAAACCGATTTTGCTCGTTTCTAGGGCTCGCTTACGATGAATCCAGGGTGGATCTTGATTCAATCTCTATAGGTCATCTTTGCTCAATGTTTTAAAACATGGGGTACACTGAAACCCTAACTACCATAACAATGTTCAAGAAATCATGCCTTCATCCTCAATGTAATGGATTGTTCACCCTTCTCTACAAAGGGCTTTCCGAACGGAGTGTAGGATCCGACGGTGCTAGCAAGTCTTTTATGACTCTGCTTTATGGGTTGTACCATGGTATCAACCTTGATTATGGTCCGGTTTTATGGCTCCAATTAGTCCAAAGTCTATCATCTGCTTCTCGCCATACAAAAATATCTTGTGCTCGCTTCTAGACCATCATCACTCAATCGATAATGGAGCGTTTTCATGTTCCCATTATGATGGATTCTCTACTCTCCTATATTGCTATATTTCATACCACAAACATCATAGTCACTCATACCTCCAAATTTCACTTCGTTGGCTCCATCCCAGAGTCAATGTATGCCTGTGTGTCTCTTGCAAGAAAGCTTCTTTAGGAGTACAAGAAGCTCCCTTCTTCTGGTCTAAGGGAACTAACCCCAGAAATGTTAAAGTCAATTGAAGAAGCAGATAAACCTGCTAAAAGGGGCAAGAAGCAAGAAGCCAAAAAGGAAGAAAAAGGTGGTAGAGTATCAAAGGTTCAGTCTCCAAAGAAGCGAAAGGCAGAGAAGGTAGCACCTTCACAGCCCAAGCAGAAGAAGGTCATGAAACCTGCTCGAAGGCTAATTCTTGCATCATCAAGTGACTCCGACTCAGAATACGTATTAGAGGTGGCACACCTCCTTGTTCGCCTACACCAGAGGTATTTGTTCGTTCCCAAGCACCTTCTCCTCCACCTGTTTCCATTCCTACTTCCCTTCCTCCCATTTCCCGTATCATTACATCTCAACCCTCATCCACCATTCCCATACCTACACCCATATTTTCAGATGCTACAACTACCACCACTGGAGTGCAGACCAAAGTATCTGATACGGGGGTTCGTACTTCAGCATCTGCAACCCTTCCTACTACCAAACCTCCATCACCTACCCAATCGACAAAGACCAATACAGTTCTTGGTGGTGCAGATGTCATGTTTGACACCTTCTACTATAGTCCTTACAGGGTGGAAAAGCGACAATGATGAAGATGCCCCAGTCACCAAACGCCATCTCAAGGAGCTGAATGAGAAGCTAGATAAGCCTATGGCCTCCTTATCTACTCATGATTCATCTTATGAGTGGGTCCTAAAAGACTTGATGGCCAACTAGGTTCCAGAACACAAACCGTCAATCTCCAAAGCTACTTCAGCCATTGATGCTTCTACAAAAGTTTGCACAGAAGCGACCGTAAAAGTCGATAAACTAATTTCTAACACGAATATTTTTCTTGAGTCTTTACAGGGTGCTGCAGATCAAAATGCCAACACGGTCAATGCCTATGTTCAGAACCTTACTCAATCTCTTCAATAAGAAAAAGAGATTTTTGAGGTGTCTCGCAAGAACCTCACTTCTGATCATGTTAAACATCAGGCATCTGTCTCTAAATATTTGGATAAACATCAAGAAGATCTTGCATTGGAAAGTAAAGTGATGGATGAGCTTGCTCTGAAGACCACACAACTCAAAACACAGACTCTAAAGCTTAATCAAGTGAACAAAGAACTTGAAGCACTGCGTTCGGAGCGGTTTGTGGTCAAAAGCTATGTTGGTGATGTTCACCCCACTCTTATCCATCTTCTGGAAGCCTATGATTCGGTTCTTACCATCTCAGTTAGGCGTCATTTAGCTGAGAAATTACAGCCTGGTCTTGATATTTTAAGCCGGATAGAGGGTCTTCCGGAGTCCGTTGTCCCACCGCAACAAGGGGGAGAAGAAACAAAAACCTCATCCCTACTACCGAAACATCAACACCCGAAACCACAACAACCGAAAGTGGTTATCGAACCAAAAGGGAAAGAAGCTTCGGGTTCAGGAATGCATGATAACGGAAAAGGTATTGCTGATGAAGATGAGGATGATGTTGATGATATTGAAGAAATAGTTCCTAAACCAAGTCCTCTCAAAGCCAAGCCCTCTGCTCAGAAGATTAAAGATAAAGTTACTGAAGCAATTAATAAGGAGAATGAGAAGAGGGAAGCGAATCTGCTTAAACAGAGGAAATTAAAGTTTCCTCTGTGGACAATGGAAAGGCTTGGAAGGGAAGTTATTGAAGCTCCAAGTTCATAGTGGTTGGAACCTGTTCTTTCCTTCAATGTCGAGAATTCTAAGGGTTCTCAATTTGATATGCCAATCACTCGTAAGGCATTCATCTTTCACTGCTTTGAGCCTACAATGGTGATTCCTTCTCCTGACCTGAAGATTGTTCAAGATTTGCTTGAATATTATCATGAATTCTCTTAACCTCAGTACGTCACCTAGAGTAACAAAAATATCACAATGGTCAAGGTGCTGAAGCCGACTGCACCAGAGAAGTTCATTAATACCAAGTTCAAAGTGACCTGAGGATCAGATGGTTCGATCCATACGATGTCGCTTGCCGATTTGCTAAATCTGAATCCACATGATTTGATTCTCCTGAACAACATTCTACTCTCCAATCAGAAGGAATATGAGCCAATTATTGATCACATCAAGCGTATGCTTGTGTGTTACATTCATGAAGTGACAAAGATGGATCAGGAGGTTACTGCTGCTATACGCAAAAGGCCCTTAATTAAGCCAATCAGGAAGGCAGGCGACACAAAGTTGATGGTAAAAGGAAAAATTGATCCACAGTCTCATACTCTCATGTTTCTTAGAGTCGAAGGTCAAAGGTGCCTATTTACTCTGACTGACAAACATCTATTATCCAGTTCCTATTTGGAGCACATTCTTGAGCTTATTCATAGGTGTGATCAAAACAGTGAGGCAGACAAGAAGTTATTCTCAGATATGCTTCGGTGGTATATGGATTTCAGACAGACTCTTCTTGCCATTATTCCAAGATTGTTCATGGTTGTGAAGTGAACTCCCCAACCTCCATCAAAGTGAAGTCTCACCTCTATTGACGCAAAGGGGGAGATTGTTGAGTCAGGAAGTGTTGTGTCTTTAGGCTCGGTCCATAGCCCAGTTTTGTTATCCGGTTTGGGCCTGTCCAACCATGATTATTTTATTAGGGTTTAGTATTCAAGGTGCATGTATGCATCCTTTTTTTGATGGCTTTCATTTATTATTTCTTGGTATTGTATTACAAACCCTAGCTCGCCTCTACAGTGGAAGTTCTTAGTCGAGTTCTACTGAGGCGTGACTACATTTGAATCATTAAGCATTAGTTGATTCTATATCGTGTTTATTGTCTTTGTTTGTTTTATTGATGAAACCTGTTGAAGATCTAATTGATCTAAGAGTTCTTGAACTCATCATTAATGTTTGTGAGTGGGTGAATTGAATGATTCCAAACGATCTGATGTTGTCTGTTTATAAAAGACATTGTGATTTCAATACCCTAAAACTGAATATTAATGTGTGTGTTCCTGTGTTATAAACAAATGTTGTATTCCATAAATTTTATAATGGTGTTAATTCCTCTAAGTGAGTCATTATAACCATACTTGATAATGAAAATTCCGCCTGCTATGACGTTTTTGGAACGCCGATAGGTTTACGGTAAGGTTTGTCACCCTAGACTGGCCTAGTCTAACTATAGCAAACAGCGGGTATCACCCCCATATAGATCTATACACAAACTCTCGCTCTCCCTCTAGGAGACTCTGGTTCTAACTACATGCTACGGTTGTACACTCAATAGGTGTCAAACGAAATGTCTCACAAGATCCTTAAGCAAATTTACGCGAATATGAAGTTGCACAGAGTATATTGTTTTCGTGTAAGTATTTAGTTTTCAAAGCCTAACGTGTACGTTTGTGAATGTGTGAAGTCAAAAGCATATAGATGGACCACGAAAGCCCAATAAACATGTACGGTATATTCCAGGCCCAATAAACATGTAAAAGGAAAACTAAGGCCTATTACACATGTAGATTATATTACAGGCCCAATTAGCATGAAAGGTATATTCCAGGCCCAATAAACATCTAAAAGGACAACTAAGGCCCACTAAACATGTAAATTATATTTCAGGCCCAATAAGCATGAAAGGTATATTCCAGGCCTAATAAACGTGTAAAAGGACAACAAAGGTTCACTAAACATGTAAATTATATTCGATGCCCAATAAGCATGAAAGTGACATAATTGATCCGTTTGTTGTTACGTTGGTTCTTAAGTTTAGTTGTTTACCAAAATGACATAAAAGGCCCACATTTTGTAAAAAGACATTTTTGGTTCTTAAAACCGAAAATGTACAATTAAGGCACATTTTTAGTAAAAATGACACTTTAGGTCCTTTAAGGCAAAAAGTTTAGATTTAAGGCTAGTTTTAAGTAAAAATAACATTTTCAACCCACTTTTGTCAAAAATGTCATTTTTGGCTTAACTTTATGAAATTAAATTTGCATTCTCCGCCCCATTTATAAATAAATTTATCTTTTTGGCCCAAGATTTAATAAATTTACATTTTCAGCCCGTTTTATCAAAAAATTACATTTTTGGCACAAATTTGTTTAAAATGACACTTAATCCCACAAAAGTCCAAAAGTTTACGATATTGGCCCAAAAGTCATGGAAGCCAAAATGCGGCCCATTTGTGATAATTTACACTTTTAGCCCCTTGAAAATCGCAAATACCATAAAGATTCGTATTTATCAAAAATAAATCATTTTTGGCCCCTTAAAGCCGTGAGTTATATAAATAACCTCACTTTTGATTATTTTGTCATTTTTGGCGCTCTCATGCAATTTTCTTAGTTTTAAATGACTTTAAAGTGTTTTAAACCTTTTCTTTACATAATATGTTGTAATAACTGCCATGTTCTATAAATGTCATCATAAGTTAGTATATTTTCAAGTTTATGAAGTTTATAACACATAATCACACTTATATCATGAAAAGCACATAAAATCATGCATATACACATAGATCTACTCAAAACCACTTGTATTCTCCCCCGAAACATAGTATAAACCGAAAATAGCGGGTATGAACTCACATTGGTTTGAAGATTTCGGTTTTTGATGAAGAATGAGAAGGATTTCGGCCCTAATAAGCTTCTTGAGTGGAGTTTTCGAACTTAAGATGGATCTAAGGGCATGGATAACGAAATGATGTGTTAAGGAGTGAATATTATCATAAAATGAAGTAAATCATCATACTTACAAAGTAGCTTACAAAGTGAGTGGAATTTTCGATGAAGTGTTCTTGGATATACACCTTAGCTCACACAAAATTTTGGAAGAATAAGGGAGGTTTCCTTGAGAGTGTTTAGAGGAGTCTACAGGTTGAAATTGTTGAAGTGTAGGTGGTGGTGTAGGCTCGTATGGCCAAGAATAAAAGGAGAGGGAGATAAGTGACAAGATTGTTGCATTGGAACATGAAATTAGCCTAGATACATGATGTATAATTGCATGGATACACATTCAACAATTATGAGGTGTCAAGTAATTATTCATGGAATTTTTTTTATCTATAGGCCAAGAATGAGAGGAAAGAGTGGAAGAAAGGAGTGTTTTGAGATATATTGAACATTCTTGAAATTTTATGCCCAATTTGAAGGTTTTCAGCCGATTGGACCCTTCTTATGGGTTTACGACCCAAAGGTGATGAAGGAGTTGGGTTTTCGGCCCAATAAAGCCCAAGAATATTATTTACTGCCCAATAAGGCTTATGAAAATGAAGTGAGACATTTTAGGCCCAGTAAGGCCCATAAAAAAGTCTTATGGCCAAAACGGTTATAGTTTAATGAATGTGAGTCCAACTAGGGTCCATATAATGACTCTTAGCCCAAAATAACCAAGTTGTGAGTTTATTGGCCCATTAGGCCCAATAAATGATTTCTAGCCCGATTGTCGTTTGAACTGGGAAATTAGGGTTTCAAATCCACAGTTAAATATATGAGATGTATTGAATTATGTTTTGAACTTCACGAGTGAATTTTGGTTCAAACAGTTGTTTTTGGAATGACCATTCGCACAAAACTTCAACTTAGGTTACAAGTTACGCTAGAGTTGATTACATGAGTATAGAATTTCCTAGCCAAAAATGCTACTTGTGATAGTATAAAAATAGTTAAAAACTATGTTTGCAAAAAGCATTTAAAAGCCAAAATGTATCTTTTTATAAGTAAATCCATACTTAAAATCGTGTTTGTAGAGAATCTTTGGAAGCCAAAATGTATCTTTGTATAAGTAAATCCATACTTAAAACTGCGTTTGTAAGAATCCTTGAAAACCAAACTGTACTGTTACATAAGACTTTCCATATTTAAAATAGTTTTGAAAGCAACCAAGCCCATGGTTTGTAGTGAGAAAGAGAGAGAGAGAGAGAGAGAGAGAGAGAGAGAGAGAGAGAGAGATAAATTCCAGTTAATGCTTATAGTGAGTCATATAACTGAGTTATGTGACTGAATATACCCACTACAATGCTTCATTCGACATTGCAGTAATAATGGTAGACACTTATCACCCGCTTTGGTTGATCGGTCGAGGTTGTAGCTATAAATCGCCGGTGGGGAAGTCAACACCGTATAGATCTATACATATGTGTCTTGCTCTGAAGATTAACGGTTATAGTACTGTGGGTATGCTAAGTGTTTAAACTCAGCTAATGAATATAGTCTCACTAAAAAGCCCTGAACTAAAAAGTATGTGAATAACTCTCAATTCTAAATTAATTGTGGTTAACTCACTAGGCATAATGCATTGCGTTGTATAAAGTTTATAAAAGTCGAGTATGCTTGGTATGCATGTATTTTTTTTATAATGATGTATGTTTCAAAGTAATGAACATATATACATATATAAACTTTATGTATTTAAACATAATAGTAATAGCTTGAATCCTTGAAATACTACAAATTTTTGTAACGTGCTTGTTAGAATATACAATGTCACATAAAAATTATATATTTTTGTATCATGCAACATCTGTTCTCTGGAGTAGTTATTTCATGATAAAGTAACTACAATACCTATATGAAAAGTTTATACTAGTTTATTTGTAACGACATGTTACATTGTTAAATAACATCTTTATAAACTAGGATTATTGTATTTTTGAAAAAAAAGATCCTTGTATTAACGAAATATATAGGCACATATATTCCCCCCGAAATAATTAGATATACTAAAAGGGGGCCGTAAGCACTCACCCTGAAGAATGAGTTCGAGTTGTTCGGAGTTCGTTTATTTTTGGGAATCCTGTCGTGAGAACCCGCAACATGTTTCTTGAACTTTGAAATACTTCCAAGACCATCTCTTAATGAATTTTAACTATTAGGGACTGTTTGATAATTTAATTAACCAAAATAGGATTGCTTTGGTTAAAATAAATAAAAAGAAGGACTGAAATGGTTTAAATTGATTTAATGTTTGAGTCTTGGACTGATGTTGTTAAGAAAGTTCCATGGAAGGGGTTGTTTTGTTTAAAATACACTAAATTTTGGGGAAATTGAATTAATGTTCAAGGGGGGGGGGGATCGTTTTTGTTTAATGGCACAAACTTAAAAGAAATTAGGGCTTTTGTGCCCTATCGTCATTTGTTCGATCAGTCATATGTATGAAGAAACAAATGAATCACGGAGGAACGAAGCTGATGAACGAAGGCTCGCAACAATGAAGAAGTTTCATCGGTCAATTTAGGAAGTGGGAGGCGTCTTCGCGGCTTGACAAGGCGAAGAAAGAAGAAGGGGATAAATAGTAAGGTTGCTTTCATTCTCATCTGGCTTTGAGGTGTGAATGAGGGAAGGGTCTAATGGGGATCCGGTGAGGTGTCGCGAGGAGCGTCAGTAATGAAGACGAGGTCCTCATTGGACGTTCTTCGATGGCAGTGGAATGTGTGACTTCCGCCTTATTTCTTGTTCCTTGTTTGGTTGTGGGCTTAGGGTAGATTCACACATTTAATTGTCCATCCAATATTAGATTATATATAACTAGTATAAACTAAGTGATTATACAAGGAACTAATTGTGGTTACCATTTTACTAATGGAAATATATGATTTTCCTAAGGATTGTTTTCTTCAAACATAAAAGAGCTATTACAGTTAACTCCATAAGTACCAAATGAATACGTCATGGTTGTATACATATAAGAGCAAGTCGTCTTACCATTAGTAGGCTTCATTCACGAAGCCGGTCTATAAGGGGGGTATAAGGTTACTACCTATAAAATGGAAGTTTAATGGGTGTGCACTCTCACCCACCGCTTCCTTGACAGGTGGAGGGTCGTTAGCCGAACAGGTAGGACAAGGACTATAAATCTCCATTCATTAAAAGTATTAATGATAAATATAAAGTAACTAAATGTTTTATAATTCCCAATCTTAGTTACTTTAGGAAAATGTGAGTAAGGTGCTAATCCATGAAATTACACCTTGCACTTTGTTTAAGTCAGTTAGTGGAGCGTGTGTGGTTAACCGCCACACTAGCTTGATTTAACAAGGTAGGCAAAGGGTAACTTAATGTTTATCATAGTATTCGTGGAGCGTGTCTGGTTAACCGGCACATCGATTAAGGGGTAAATATTAAGGGTACCAAGTAATTTGCATGGTTACTTCACACCTTGTTTTGTGATCCTCGGCATCCCGGTCACAAAACCTAAAGGGATCACTCAAGATTTAAACATCCATTGAACAGTTCAATGAATCTCAAAAGATCTAGGAGTTTCAAATCCAATTAAAAAACCTAATAATTTAATTCGTTTTTCATGGTGGAAATTGGTGAATTGTCATTCACCTACCTTCAAATATTCTACAGCTTGGATTACAACATCCCTCTTCCAAGTTATAAAATATTGTGATGGGTCCTAGCCATAATATTTCAAATTGGGTGTTATTTTACGGACTTTAGATCAACTATCTTGAATATCTCCCAAAAGATGTCTAGTTCACACATCTATGATCTTCCCAAATCTCTTGGAACTTCACTTCCTCCACCTCCCTAATTATTCTCCCTTACCCACAAGTTCAAGGTCACTCAAGCCCTAATGGCAAGCAAAGTCTATGAGTGCTCACATCTTGGAGATGAAGTCACATATTGACAAGCCAGGAGAGTTGGGTGTCAAAGTCTTAAGAAAGTTGGATGTTCAATCACTTTCTAAGTCACATAGTGAGTTCCTTTGGGACTACTATGAAACAGGCTATGACAAGACCCTTAATGATCTTATCTATTTTCTTGGGGCTGCTGAATCAGAATTGATTTGAGGACTAGTAAAACAAATTTGATTAGAAGATCAACTTTCCAAACCTTGAATGGACATTGACAACGGTTACATTGGATACCCAGTAAAAGCTTTCTCTTCCCAATTGAAAGGGATTGGCCATAGTCAACTCGGTTGACTAAATGGTAAAGAGAAAGGCTAAGTCTGAGATTGTCCCATGTACCATTCCCAAAGGGTCCATATGGTTCTATTGCTAAAAGGAAAGGGCATTGGTTGTGAAGCTACTAAATTTACCTGAAAGATCGTAACGCTAGTAAAGTCAATAAGGTTGACTCTACTTCAAGGAACGTCCACAATCTAACTCGGGTAAGTTTCTATTCTGAGATTCTTATTACATAATGTGACCGGGTCACATGTTGATGTTTTAAGAATCAAAGAAAAGTGAAGGAAACTTAAAGAAAGAGTATGATGAATCTGATCGTGAAGATGGAAGTCTATCACTTGATTGACGATCGGATTCTTGAGCTACTCTTAGGAGTTATGATAGATTGTTAGGAAACATGTAATAACATAGTTTTCATTTAAATTTGCATTGTAAGGAAAAGTTTTTTCTGCATTTTATAAATAAATAAAAGTTTGTTTTACTTTATTTTATATCTCCTTGCAATGACATTTACGAAAACTTGATGTTTGTATGTTTCTAGCAATATGAATTTGATTCTTTCATTTGTGGTAGTGTCTAAATTTACCAAATAAGGAAAGCTTCTCATCACCCAAGTTGTCAGTTGGATAGAAACTTGGAATCATACAAGTTGTACAGTATGATGAATGAGAACTTTCAACTTTGGAAAATTAAGACTAGTTCCTTGTTCACATGTATATGTGAGTCAAGTGAAGGACTAAGGTATCAAGTACACATTTTGTGCACTGGTCAAGTCCACCACAAAAGATCGATAAGACTATTTGTCATGATTTGCTAAAGTTTATTAAATATGGTTATACTTACAGGCTTAAGTATAATTCTGAAGCATTGGAAAATTTTCAGTGTATGCTAGAACGAATAAGAAGAATCAAATTAGGCAGAAGGATACAAGTTTCTCAAATCTGAAAAGATAGGAGAGTACTTTAGTATCCGGTTTTTTGATCATCTTAATGATTTGGAAATCATATCACAATTAGTCCTCTAAGGAAACCTTAGTGCATTCTCTTAACTAAGAAGAGGAATCTTGAATTGTTGCAATGGTTAAATCAAGAAGATGAGTCATACTTCATTCCAAAACAAATCTTAGAGTCATACTCCAAGACTGTAATGTGACAACCCGATATTTCGAGACAATGTAATGTAAAACCAATCAAATTTAGGTCAAAATATAACTTTCCTAAAATCTTATTTGGGTTAAATAAAGTAGTAGGAATCGTATCAAGGTTTTCGTACATATAAAGAACCCTAAAATCCGAGTTATAACGAAGAAGTTATGACCAACCGAAGATTCTCGGCAAAACCGGCAACACCGATTAAATGAAAAACGCGAAGTTTCAATACAATAGTTTATAGCCTTAAGTATCTAAATGAAAGTTATAGATAACCTCAAACCGTGAGCGTACATAAAAAGAACGTCCAAATCTGACTTCGTATGAGGAAGTTATGATTTTTCCAAGATTCGGGTATAGCAGTAGACAGCTAAAAACTCGAAATAGAGCTCGAGATACTTTTGACCAAAACAACCAAAATGAGAATCTAAGGTCTCAACATTAGTAGCGCAATGGCGAAAAGTCTGACGAAAACGGACATCGGATGAAGAAGTTATGGAATTTCAACGGACTTTTCGTGTCCCGGCCCGTTAAAAATAAATAATTAAAAATAAAGTCATAATTTGCCGATGAAGTCTAAACGAGAGTTGTAGATAATGTTTTTAGCTACGCGTGCATATAAAGAACGTCAAAACGGAGCTCGTACGCGAAATTTATGGATTTTACAAGTTCGGGGTCCAAAATCTGAGGCTATCAAGCCCCCACGACGTGGCACAAGCTTGCCGCGACCCGACAAGTGACTGAGGGCGTCCAATCAATGGAAGAGGATAGGTTTGACTCCCCACGACGTGGCCATCACTTGCCACGACGTGGCACACCCCAAAAATGCCCCTATAAGTAGATTTAAAGGGTTCTGAGCTCCATTGCTCAGTTCCTTTCTTTCTCGCGCCGAAACTCTGCGTTTAAGCCCCCGAGAACCTCCCAAAGCCCCGGTTTTCACCTTCAAGTCCCGATGGAAGGTTTTGTGTTCTCGAGATTCCCGAGATTCCCGAGAATCCCGAGATTTCCCGCGTTTTCAACTCTTCCTGTCGAAGTTCTGCTCGATTCCTCTCTCGACTATTTCAAATCAACCACTTCAATCAAGTGAGTTCATACCCCTATAATCCACACTTTTAAATGTTTTATAAATGTTTATATACGCTTTTAAGGAGGGAATACAAGTAAAACACGCGATGATTATCGTATGTTATACAAAGTTTCGTTATACACTTTTTACCAACGGAACCACATTTTATTTATAACTATTATAAAGAAACTTTCGTATGCAAAATGGATCACGATAACATCATATCTTTTGAAATGAAAAGTGTTGTTATCTATATATAAATCAAACACTCTGCTTATACTGTATGTATATGTGTCCACCTTTCATACTACAAACATACGATTATTTTGGGATACTTCTTGTTAATAAATCAATCTTATGTGATTTATAACTAGTATACAAATGGATTTACTACAACTTTAACAGTTTTACTAAACATATTACTTCAAATGACTTTCTTAAATGTTTTTACATGATTAAAGCTCGTTATCAAACTGTCTTACATACTGTAAGCTTCCTTTCAAACTCGGTTACAAAGGTGTTTTCAAACAGTGGTTTTCCGTGTACTTAAACTGTCTTATCAAACAAAATACTTTCAATCATTTTATAAAATGACATCATGTCACAAATTCTTTATTAGACTTTTCAACGGTTTTACAAAACTTCTTTATGCTTTTATATTATAAATTGCATGCCTCTATATGTATAGTTATATAAGAAATGTTTAAAAGACTTAGGAAGGCTATCCACCCTATTTCCTTTTCGCGCCTTGAGATGTGGTCTGGTGGGATATTGGGTATTCGTCCAAAAGTCGTTTAAATATTAGTTATATATCATGTATACATATATGGTGATAAATGTTCCATCAGTTAATTTAGTTCCGATACTCTTGGGTAGTAATGGTGTATAAACCTACTTGGACACTCATCAATTACATTCTAGTAAACTATTATAGGAATAGTTTAGAGTAAACAAAACATTTTCCCTACTACAAGAAATTACACCGGAGTCAGTTCATTCATGAGTCTAGACTACAGGATATATGAAGGAATACTCTTACATGAATACTTATACATGAATACTTTTACATAGACATTATATGGCAAATTACTACTACATGTTATATGAAATAATACTCTTACATGAATACTTATACATGAATATTTTTACATAGACATTATATGGCAAATTACTATTACATGTTATATGTCTAGATACGGTTATATCGTTCGCCTTTCTATCTTTACCTTGTGATTCAATCACATCATCGACGAGATTGATTGGGACTTTATCTCCTAGTTCCACATGATACTTTGAGGGACTAACCATTCCAACAACCACTGTTAGCTACAGAGGTAAATGAAAAATCTACGGATGTTTTAGGTTGATACCATCGTGGGTATACATAAGGGACTAACTATTCCTAAACCCGGCTGTTAGCAACAGAGGTAAATGAACAATCTACGGATGTTTTAAGTTGATACCATTTCAGGTATACTTAAGGGACTACTAATAAGAGTTAAACAGGGAAAAACCGTCACATTTTCAAGAGATGCGTACTTTCAAAACATTTAGGTCTAGGTAAAAGACTACTTTCAAAACATTCGAGTCTTGGTAGAAGACTACTTTTATACTAGTAGGAAATATGGGATTTTCTAGAGCTTTTCATACTTATACTAAATGTTTCATCAATCATTCACCAGTCTTTCATATCAACTAATCAAAGAAATGACATTAAATACTTATGAACTCACCAGCTTAAATGCTGATCTACTCTTTCAAAATAACTTGTATTCTCAGGTTACAAATAGACAGGTGCCGATACAAGGTTTAGAGAAGACGGAGCAGTCAAGACTCGTCTTTTATTTTGATCAGTTATCATGCTGTCTTGTACTATGAAAGAAGACACTTGTAACTAAAATTATACTATTAATGCAATGGATGATGTTGTTGCTTGGTTACTACTTTACATTTGTTGTGATGCATACATGACGTCCTCCGCCCCAGAACGTTTCCGCCGTTCGTGGTTTTGGGGTGCGACAGATTGGTATCAGAGCATTGTTTATAGTGAATTGAGTATATCAACCCATAAAAGATATACTAACTATAAATACAAAGGGATTAAAAATACTCTGACCAAGAGTTTATACTTTAAATAGCAAAATTTTTAAGTAAGTATACGTGCTGCATTCATACTAAAATCAGTGTCACTAGGACAGTACAAAAGAATTACGATTATTGGGCAACACAAGTGGGCTTAGAGACATATGGTCAAAACTGGGAAGATATAGCCTGATCGCCTATATTATCCGAGGGTTGACTAGCATGTGCCTAAGTTTAAGTGTGTGGTTGCAACAATGCTAAAATCTTACCAACCCTACCACAATGAGAACAATAGAACATAACAGTAAAATTAAAATACTATAGGAGTATTTGGTGTTACTATAAGTACTTTATACTTGAGAATTAAAACGGGATCCTCATTACTAAGTTGATAGTTGCTAAGTGGATACACTAAGGCTACATGTAATTAGGATGTTATAGACTTAGAATCAGTGATAATTTTGCCTTACCCCTATTCTGTGTGAATTTGGAAATAAGGTCACTTATTCGAAGGTCTATCCTGTTTAGATTACACATAGCTGGTATGCACTTCACAAATAGTGATGTAACTAATGAGGGTTTTCTAAATAATTATCTAGATAGTTCGTCTAATAATTATCCACTTACCCTAAATTCTCGCATAGAAATCATAGCTGGACTCCATCCCCTTGACAACCAGTATCTTCCGAATGAAGTCATAGCTGGTTGGTTTGGAGAAGAACCAGAGAATGATCATCCTATCCCCTTGGATGATCACCGTGATGAAGACTTTTCGTATGATGCTAACTCCGAACCAGAGGTTGAGAACCTACCCCAAGCAGCTCCTTTCCAATTCCTAACCCTCGTCCGGCTTTTCATTGCCCGACCCTGAGTGAGTGGAATGCTTGGAAACAGGGAGCCAAGGACAAGATCAGTTTATGCTATTTGATAGCGACCGAAGCTTTTACGACTTGAGCAATGGGGACTCAGCAGATAGAGTCTTGCCAATCTTGGTCCGCAGAGAGGCCCGAAATGAGATTCAAGGCAGGACAGCCCTACATCAGATTGCAGAAGTAGGCGCCTATACTAGAATGCATACCCTCCACACCATTCATCTAGAAGATGCTCACGAGAGATCAGAGAGAAACCATGAAACCCTACTGCAAGCACTGACTGAATCACTAGCCGAAGTCATAGGGCTCCAAGTATGCCAGATGGGGTGCGAAAGACACCTACTTGACATGGAACGTCAATTGGTTGAACTAAGAGTTCACCAGAGGAATGAACGTCGCCAGTAGTAGACGCTTTACTTTATTTCCCTTATAAAAAGAGGAATCGTATTTTTCTGTCTATGCCTGATGTGGCATTTTCTATGAAATTATCTTGTACCGTAAGTACTTTAGTTAGGTCTTTATGCTGTCAGGAACTATCTCCTATGGATATGATGTAAGACCTTTACAAGGTCATTTTCCTGAACCTTTACGTCGTAAATATCCAAGATATTGACAACCGGCTAACTTTAATGTCATTTCCTTCATTCAAGTACTCTTATCATACTCTCATTGGAGTCTATCTGAAACCTGCTTTAGTTAAGTCATTGGACCATAGCAAGTTAGATACGGAGACATTTCCAAGTCTCTTTCAGTGGTTGGATTTGCTATTCACCAACCCACGATACCTCAACTTGTACAACAAACGTCTTGAGATCATTCTACGAACTTACCTCTACTCATTACTAGGACTGCATCATAGGGATGTAGGTCAAACCTTCGCGAACATACTTTCATTCTGTACTAGGACTGCATCATAGGGATGTAGGTCAAACTTTCGAGAACATCGTCGTACTCTTTACATGGACAATCTAAATTCTCAGGATCACAGCTACAGGAGAGCCTACTCCGGAACCACGTTAAATGTAATTTGGGCGTTTCGTTGTAACAGACTTATAAACTATCTAGAACTAGTGCAACTAGAGTCTTATCTTTTGCGAGATCCTGTTTGTATAGGAATTCTCGTGCTGCGTATACTTGTCTTTTGTAGTATATCTTATTCGCAGCAATAGTCTTGTGGTAAATCTAAAGTACTGTAACTCTGTTCATGGTTGCACAGTTGTGTTTTGTCTGTAATCGTCTATGTTTAATTCTAATGTCTTTAAAGTTTCTGTATGATTCCGACATTATCATACAATCAGATTCAATTTGATCGACGCCAAAACAGCTTCATACGTACATCTCTTTCTTCTATATCGTTTTTCCAGCGAAGCCGTCATATCAGAACACCGTAGTACTCATGCCAGGAGTACCACTTAGTTATTTTCTTTCCGAAGAAATCCCCGAAGTACCACTCGTGCAGTACGTCAAGTTCAATCCAAGGATTTATACGATTGATCTATCACTGAGAAATGTTTGCATAAGAGTGATATATAATCAAGGTTCTACAGGTTTAGAATTGATGATTCCACTTTAACTTCTTTTCCCGGATGGGATGTGAGGGTAAGGAAGAATCAGTTATTCGACTACCTTTTCAATCTTAATTATATACGACTCGTATACACGAGATTGTGATCGTGAAGCCCTGTATAAATTCTAAAATGGACTTCAGGACGGAGAACTGCCTAAGTATACGAGTAATCACATCGTCATGTGAACAAACTTAGAACCCAGTACGACTCTCGAAAACAGATCGCCCTATAGTTTAAACACCCTCGGAGATACCAGAACAGTACAAACCACTTGACGAACTACACAGAAAGAGAATTAGAAGACTAGGCTTCTCACCCTAGAGAACCCCGGTCATATTCTCGCGGAGATCGACGGATTGCAACGTATGTGCCTCGGATATCGAGGACTCCGTCAAGATTTTCATAGAAATCGTTATCTCTGCCTCGCATAGACAAAATGGTTGAGCAAACTCAAGGAAAGAAACTACTTCCAGGAATGGATCTGGAATCCGAATATCACCAGTTCGAGTGTTAGGGGAGGATGTCCGGAAGACTATCTCCTGAACTCAATACGGACACTTCGAGTTCGTAGTGATACCTTTCGGATAGGACCAATACGCCCATAGTTTTCATGAGCTAAATGAATAGAGTTACGTCTTTCTCATTGGGATCAGTCATCATTTCTCCATGTAATGACTTACTTATCTACCCTCGTAGTAAGAAGAAAGCCCATGGTAACATTTCTACAGAGGAACTTTTAGCAAAGTTCTCTAGGCACGAGTTGTGAAATTGAAGAGTCAAATTTCTAAGACACATTGTTAGTAAGGTGAGAAATTTTGAGTACTCTTTCAATTTGTCAAAACCATTGAGCATTTATCGACACCAGAGACGCCGACAGTTTTTCGCCAGATTCTAGGTCTTACCGACCTACCGCCTTAGCTCATTCAGAACTCCTCGCAAGCTACAGAAACTCGTACGACTTTGACCCAGCAAGGGGTGGCCTTTGACTGGGAAGTTACGTAAGAAAAGGAACCTTTGAGATTCCAAGTGAGTGACCAAGTTCTTTAGGATAACTCACTCTGGGAATGGCTTAATACGCCTCGTAAAGAGTGGAAAGCTAAATCCAAGTTAGACAGGACCTCCGAGATTCTTATCAGAATCGGTCCTGTGCCTCACACAAACAAGACCTACTCTGCGAACTCAGTAACATACTTTCTACTCTTCGCATCTCGATCGTGAAACCATACCTTTCCGTTAGGACTCTTGCAAATCCACTCGTCGAGATCCTCGCCTTCGTATTAGAATCGTAGTGACCCCCGACCGAGAGGTCAAGCGGACGAAGAAACGCCATCGCCAGTTAGTGAAGGTTCGTTGGAATGCCAACCGAGAACCCGTGATCACTTAGGTGCGCTAGAACCAATCGATTAGGAAGTTTCCTCCTCACGACTCGATCATTCGTGCATACTTTCTTGCTTAAATTCTAATTTCGGGACGAAATTCCTTCTAACGGGGGGATGATGTGACAACCCGATATTTCGAGACAATGTAATGTAAAACCAATCAAATTTAGGTCAAAATATAACTTTCCTAAAATCTTATTTGGGTTAAATAAAGTAGTAGGAATCATATCAAGGTTTTCGTACATATAAAGAACCCTAAAATCCGAGTTATAACGAACAAGTTATGACCAACCGAAGATTCTCGGCAAAACCGGCAACACCGATTAAACGAAAAACGTGAAGTTTCAATACAATAGTTTATATCCTTAAGTATCTAAATGAAAGTTATAGATAACCTCAAACCGTGAGCGTACATAAAAAGAACGTCCAAATCTGACTTCATATGAGGAAGTTATGATTTTTCCAAGATTCGGGTATAGCAGTAGACAGCTAAAAACTCGAAATAGAGCTCGAGATACTTTTGACCAAAACAACCTAAATGAGAATCTAAGGTCTCAACATTAGTAGCGCAATGGCGAAAATTCTGACGAAAACGGACATCGGATGAAGAAGTTATGGAATTTTAACGGACTTTTCGTGTCCCGGCCCGTTAAAAATAAATAATTAAAAATAAAGTCAGAATTTGTCGATGAAGTCTAAACGAGAGTTGTAGATTATGTTTTTAGCTACGCGTGCATATAAAGAACGTCGAAAACGGAGCTCGTACGCGAAAGTTATGGATTTTACAAGTTCGGGGTCCAAAATCCGAGGCTGTCAGGCCCCCACGACGTGGCACAAGCTTGCCGCGACCCGGCAAGTGACTGAGGGCGTCCAATCAATGGAAGAGGATATGTTTGACTCCCCACGACGTGGCCATCACTTGCCACGACGTGGCACACCCCAAAAATGCCCCTATAAATAGATTTCAAGGGTTCTGAGCTCCATTGCTCAGTTCCTTTCTTTCTCGCGCCGAAACTCTGCGTTTAAGCCCCCGAGAACCTCCCAAAGCCCCGGTTTTCACCTTCAAGTCCCGATGGAAGGTTTTGTGTTCTCGAGATTCCCGAGATTCCCGAGAATCCCGAGATTTCCCGCGTTTTCAACTCTTCCTGTCGAAGTTCTGCTCGATTCCTCTCTCGACTATTTCAAATCAACCACTTCAATCAAGTGAGTTCATACCCCTATAATCCACACTTTTAAATGTTTTATAAATGTTTTTATATGCTTTTAAGGGGGGGAATACGAGTAAAACACGCGATGATTATCGTATGTTATACAAAGTTTCGTTATACACTTTTTACCAACGGAACCACATTTTATTTATAACTATTATAAAGAAACTTTCGTATGCAAAATGTATCACGATAACATCATATCTTTTGAAATGAAAAGTGTTGTTATCTATATATAAATCAAACACTCTGCTTATACTGTATGTATATGTGTCCACCTTTCATACTACAAACATACGATTATTTTGGGATACTTCTTGTTAATAAATCAATCTTATGTGATTTATAACTAGTATACAAATGGATTTACTACAACTTTAACAGTTTTACTAAACATATTACTTCAAATGACTTTCTTAAACGTTTTTACATGATTAAAGCTCGTTATCAAACTGTCTTACATACTGTAAGCTTCCTTTCAAACTCGGTTACAAAGGTGTTTTCAAACAGTGGTTTTCCGTGTACTTAAACTGTCTTATCAAACAAAATACTTTCAATCATTTTATAAACTGACATCAAGTCACAAATTCTTTATTAGACTTTTCAACGGTTTTACAAAACTTCTTTATGCTTTTATATTATAAATTGCATGCCTCTATATGTATAGTTATATAAGAAATGTTTAAAAGACTTAGGAAGGCTATCCACCCTATTTCCTTTTCGCGCCTTGAGATGTGGTCTGGTGGGATATTGGGTATTCGTCCAAAAGTCGTTTAAATATTAGTTATATATCATGTATACATATATGGTCATAAATGTTCCATCAGTTAATTTAGTTCCGATACTCTTGGGTAGTAATGGTGTATAAACCTACTTGGACACTCATCAATTACATTCTAGTAAACTATTATAGGAATAGTTTAGAGTAAACAAAACATTTTCCCTACTACAAGAAATTACACCGGAGTCAGTTCATTCATGAGTCTAGACTACATGATATACGAAGGAATACTCTTACATGAATACTTATACATGAATACTTTTACATAGACATTATATGGAAAATTACTACTACATGTTATATGAAAGAATACTCTTACATGAATACTTATACATGAATATTTTTACATAGACATTATATGGCAAATTACTATTACATGTTATATGTCTAGATACGGTTATATCGTTCGCCTTTCTATCTTTACCTTGTGATTCAATCACATCATCAACGAGATAGATTGGGACTTTATCTCCTAGTTCCACATGATACTTTGAGGGACTAACCATTCCGACAACCACTGTTAGCTACAGAGGTAAATGAACAATCTACGGATGTTTTAGGTTGATACCATCGTGGGTATACATAAGGGACTAACTATTCCTAAACCCGTCTGTTAGCAACATAGGTAAATGAACAATCTACAGATGTTTTAAGTTGATACCATTTCAGGTATACTTAAGGGACTACTAATAAGAGTTAAACAGGGAAAAACCGTCACATTTTCAAGAGATGCGTACTTTCAAAACAGTCAGGTCTAGGTAAAAGACTACTTTCAAAACATTCGAGTCTTGGTAGAAGACTACTTTTATACTAGTAGGAAATATGGGATTTTCTAGAGCTTTTCATACTTATACTAAATGTTTCATCAATCATTCACCAGTCTTTCATATCATCTAATCAAAGAAATGACATTAAATACTTATGAACTCACCAGCTTAAATGTTGATCTACTCTTTCAAAATAACTTGTATTCTCAGGTTACAAATAGACAGGTGCCGATACAAGGTTTAGAGAAGACAGAGCAGTCAAGACTCGTCTTTTATTTTGATCAGTTATCATGTTGTCTTGTACTATGAAAGAAGACACTTGTAACTAAAATTATACTATTAATGCAATGGATGATGTTGTTGCTTGTTTACTACTTTACATTTGTTGTGATGCATACATGATGTCCTCGGCCCCAGAACGTTTCCGCCGTTTGTGGTTTTGGGGTGCGACATGTAAGTTCAGTAACATATGTTAAAGAGAGGTTTAAAACACTTGTCAAATGTAAGAGTAAAAGTGTCCTACTCTTGTACATTTGAAATTGGTAAGTTGTGATGTTTTGGATAAAACAAAGACAAACTAAGACCTATTGTGTGATGTGTTTGTCTTGATAAAGAATCCAAATTATGTCTTGAATATTTGGCAAGATAGTCTTATATGTCAAGAGGACAGTGGGAGTCTTAAAGATCCTGAAAAGAATTTCAAGATCTAATCAAGAATAAAAAACTTGTAGTTTAACACTAGCACACGATGTGAGGTTTATAACCTATCGTGTTGACATATTTCTATTTTTGTGCCCATTCCAGTTAAAGTTAATGATGAGATTAAAAACTTTAATCTATGAAGATCGATTAGATCTTAAACAGGTAATTAATTATAAAAACAGCAAGAACACGAAAATAAGAATAAGGCAATAGAGAATCAATCGTGTCGAATGATTAAAACAAAATCCTCAAAAGAGCTCGATTAAGAACATCAACTGTAGAGGATTGGTAGGTTACAAGAACGATTAAGGAAATCTTGAAATACTATCGTTATGCTCTAGATGAATCGTTAAAATCATTAACCTAATATGCATGCAAGCATATACTTATATAATAAACAAAATGGGCTCTCGGTTGGACAGGCCCAAACCGGAATATAAATTAAATAAACAAACAGCCGAGCCCAAATGACGCAATCAAAAAAATAATCTTCAGCCCAACAATCTCCCCCTTTGCGTCAATTGGAGCGAGATCTTCACTTGTTACTTGGGCCAACAGCTGAAGCAGGTACCTTCTTCTTCACGGTGCTAAACAGACATTTGGTGAGAGCGAGAATTGTCTGTCTAAACCGGATGTACCATTGAATCATGTCGTCGAAGTACTTGACATCATCAGCTGAATTCTCTTTACACCTTTTGATGATCGATAACACATGCTCCAGACAAGCAGTGGTGTAAAGATGTTTGTCAGCTAAAGCAAAGAGACATTTCTGTCCTTCTCCTCTAGTGAACATAACCGAGTTGCGTCTCGGGTCGATCTTGCCCATTTGCATTTGGTTGAGATCAATGGCCGATCCCACAGGAGCTATCTTCAGTTTCTTCTTGAAGACTGTGGCAACCTCCTGATCCATAAGGGCAACCTCCATGATGTAACAGACTAACATCCTTTTGATATGGTCTATTATGGGACCATATTCGGCTTCATCAGTCAAAAGGATATTATGCAAGACAATCCAATCATGAGGATTTAAGTTCGGTAGATCTGCCAGGGAGATATGATGTGCAGTTCTTGCAGATCCTCGAATCACCTTGAACCGAACGTTTATAAACCTTCCTTCGGTGTAAGGCTTCAGTACCCGAACATTCACTATCTTCTGGGCGCTCCAAGTCAGATACTGAGGACGAGCAGCCTTCAGATAGAAGTCGATGAGCTCCCTATCAAGTTCAGCATTTGGATGAGGGACTTCAAAGATATTTGAGAAGGCATCGAAGATAAACGCATTTTGAGTCAGCGGCATGTCGAACTGCGAGTCGACAGTATTATTGCAGTCGAACGAGATAACCGGGTCGAGCCATAAGATGCTGGCAGTATCTATGGCCTCTTTAATCAAGCGCTCTCGAGTCCAGGCAGGGAAGAGAGTCTTCCTGCTCTCGAGGAGATCGTGGGCTTCCTTCTGCTTGCGTTCGGCTTCTTCAGCCTCTCGCGCCACACGATTAACATCATCATCCACATTGCGACTGTTCTTTCGTTTCAAATGTCAGCAGTGGTCTCTTTATCTTCATCTTCATCTTCTTCCTCAGCTATGTTTTTCCCTTTGTCCTTCACACCCGAACCCGAAGCTTGACCAGTCGGAGGTGGTTCGGTTGTGTGAGTAGCTTTGGAGGAAGGAGGTGGTTTCGACTCGGTCTTCTTCTCTTCTCCCCCTTGTTTCGGTATGGACACGAAACTCGGTAAGCCTTCTATTTTGTTGAGAAGATCCATGGCAGGAGAAAGCTTTTCAGCAAGGGTTCGCCTCACTGAATGGTTGAGAATTGGATCGTGTGCTTCTAGGATGTTTGATAAGGCAGCGTGTACATCCGAAACACAAGTCTTGATGACCTCCCTTTCGGATCGAAGAGCTTCAAGTTGTTGTTGTGAGTTTGAAAGCTGCGTGCTCTTGACCTTGAGGGCAGTTGTTTTGCTCGCCAGAACGTCCATCAATGAATTTTAAGCTGTGAGATCCTCCTGAAGCTTAGCGAGGCGCGCATCGATGGAGGCACGAAGGGCCGAGTTGTCGTCGCTTAGGGATTGGCGAAGTGTAGCGAACGAGGTCAACTCCGTAGAAACAAACTTTGCCAATTGCTGAACAATCGGTTCCAAAGTTGTCTTTGTGGCGTCGGCGCTTTCCTGTAAGGATTGCAACAGGATGGAAGCGTCGGAGAATAGTTTATCGACTTTTTCGGTCGCTGCCTCACAGGCTTTGGTTGAGGCGTCTATGGCAGCAGTGGCTGAGGCTACCGAATCATGTTGAGCCCTGGAGAAGGCATCAACAATCTTTTGAAGTGCAGCTTCAGAGAGAAAGGATTGTTGGTTGGAAGATGAGGCGAGAAGTAGGTCAACCTTCTCGTTAAGCTCCTTAAGATGTTTCTTTGTCACTGGAGCATCATCCTCTTCATCACTTTGAACCTGAAATGGACTATAGTAGACCGAATCGAAGTTCATGTTTTCACCACCAAGAAACGGGTTATCTCCATCAGAGGCATCATCTGGAGATTGTGGAGGTGGTTAAGCTGGGGGTGTGGTGGTTTTGAAAGGTTCAGGTTGAGAGGGTGTGGGGTTAGTTTCGGGTGGTGGTTGAGTTTGGGTAGGTTCGGTTGTATGTTGGGTTTCGGTTTGAGGTAGTTGGGTTACGGGTGGGGTTTCGGTTACTGGTGGTGTTTCAGTTGCAGTTGTGAAAATGGGTGGTGGTATAGGGAAAGAGGTTGGTGGAATAGTGGTATTGGGGATTATGGTCGGAATGGAAGTAGGAATGGTTGGAGGAGGTGAAGGAACTGGTGAATTATGAAGTTCCATCTCTGGGGTAGGTGACCGAGGTGGTGTGTTGCCTCGTTGAGGGGTTTCGCCTCCTTGAGAGCCGTCTGAACCCGAACTCTCGCCCTCAGAATCACTTGAAGAAGAGGGAATAACAAGCTTTCACTTCGGTTGAGTCTTCCTCCTCTTCGGTTGTGGGGACTGTGCAGCTTTAGGCTATTTCCTCTTCTTGGGAGAAGGACCCTTAGGAGCTTTGGTCGCTTGCTTCCCTTTGTCCGCCTTTTTGCCCCTGTTCACCGGTTTGTCAGCATCGTGGATGGACCTGAGCATTTCCGGTGTAAGTTCCCTAGGACCAGTTGGTCTGAATTCCTTGATCGTCCTGATTAGTCTGCTGTCAGAGGGAACGTCGCCATACATTGTCTCCGGAATAGAGCCAATGAATGAGAATTTAGATGCATCCGAGACGATGATCTTCTTTGTATGAAACGTACCGATGGAAGACATCGATGCACCAGCAGCAGTGGGAATGTCGAACTTGTCCATCGCCCACTTTGTGATTAAAATCCAGAACCAGGCCAACGACACCTCAGAGTGTCGTGATGATGAAGAAAGGCTCTGGATGAGCTGTTGCCAGAGGACCAACCCAAAATCCAAGTTGACCCCGTTGTAGACTGCATACATGATCGACAAGAAAAGTCGACTAGCACCGTCGGATCCTGAGCTCCGTTCCGACAAGCCCTTGAAGAGAACTGTGAACATGCCGTTCCACTATGGCGGCAAGCAGGACTTCTTGAATTTTGCGACGGAGGTGAGAACCTTCGTGTACCCCATATTGTAAAACATGTTATACAAATGCCCAACCGGAATCGTCTCCGGATTTATTCTTGATGGGTCAACAGCCAACCCCAGCATTGTGCAGAAACGTTGTCGAGACACAGAGGTCTTGTGTTCAGCAATCTCGAAGAACACCCGCTCGACTGCTTTGTCGTAATAGGCAGTCGCATAAACCTGCGAGAGGGCCACCATGGGCACAGACTCGATCCTGGAGAGAGCAGTGGCGATTTGGGAGTACTTCAGGAACTCGATGATCGGCGACATGTAGGAGTCGTACGCCAGAGGGTTGAGATCGATCACCAGGCATTGTTGCGGACGAATAGGAAGGATTTGTGATGTAACATGGACGGACGATGATTCTGCCATTGTTGAAGGTAGTAGAAGAAGAAGATGAACAGTGATGCTTTTGGGAGTTTTGCTCTCTAGAAAATCCGGAAGCAGTAAAAAGGTAAATAAGAGTGTAGACTGCCTTTTATAGTGAGGGATTAGAGAGAGAAAAATCGTTTCAAATCTTCTATGTGATGATCACGTAGGAGAGAGAGTGTCAGATTCCTAGGATCACGCCACCCAACAAGCGTCGTTTCAAAAGAAAAACGGTTCAAATCCTCACGCGCCTTTAAATGCCAGAGGGATGTCGCTTGGATTTCGCACACGCGTCCATAATGTCAGTAAAAGTATGGGCGTTTCAAATTCACACGCGCCCCCTTTTTACCGTCGTTTGAATTTCAATCCGTTTAACTCCCGCCGAGTCAGCAACCTTTCGTCTTATCTTTTTAAATGGCATCTTTTGAATTAAATACCCACGTGGATTGTTTTTTACCACAGCTTCATAATTAACCACCAAAGTAATAATACAGCCTGTAATAATTAGTAACGGAATTTGGGAAAATCAAAGATTTTCGTGCAAAGCGTGTAAAAGGAAAAGAAATAAAGCAACTCTTTTAAGGATTTTCTGTGATGTCAATAATGACACGAAACTGATGATCCCGGGCATGAATCTCTTCCTTCAAGGTCAAGAGAGACCTTAAAGTGTTAGTGTGGATTCCCGTTGAATTACGGTCAAACACTTATTAATAAGTGTTGAAAGGCTTCTTTTAATTAGGCTATGTAAGGGTGGCTTTCGCTTTGATTCATCAGTTCTAATCTTGAAATAAGAAAGAAAGTGAACAAAGTACTTGTGAGACCGGTGTAGCCTGTTGAACAAGTATGTAGGAATTTATTTTAAATTGGCTTGGAAAAATATAAAATCTCAGATAAAAAATTTAAAAATTGGATCCCAAGGGAAGAAATGTTATGGTGTTTAACAATTTCATAGGAATCACACAAAATAAAATTTGAGATTTCATGAAGGTACATTCGTCGATTCTTTGGTGAAAACTTGAGCAAATTAATTGTTCACCGTCAATTCAGATTTGGTGTTGAATTTAGGGTTTCACTCAGCTCGTAGTGGCACGAAACTAAGATCATAAACACAGATGTTGTGTAACCATAAACCTCAGTGGTAATGTCTGAGAGTCTCAAGGGTACGTTGATGAAACGAATGTAATGGAGAAATGTAATGGAGATGGTGTAAGAAAACATAGTACCTCTGCTGCGAAATAAAGGACCAAGCAGCAAACTCTTATCGCATGTGAGAAGAGAGTGAGGTAGCTCACGATTAGAATAAATGTATTAGCCTTATTGGGAAGACAAGGTTTGTGTATACCAGGTCATGAAGGCTATTATTCAAAATATTATGAGGCTTGAGACACATACAACAGCATGCTTCTAGGGACACTTAATTAATTCAACATATATATTCCCATAAACGAACGAACACACACAAAAAAAATAAATAAAAAAATATTTTTGGAGTTTTTGAGATTTTTAGAAAAGAAAAGAAAAAAAAATAAAATAAGTAAAATAAAAACAATAAAAAAAATAAGTAAGAGAAAAAAAAACTGAGTAAAAACTTTGAAAAAAATATGAAAAACCGAACCCGAACGTTCGGTTGGTTTCGGTTGGGAAAAAGTTGAAAAACCGAACCCGAGCGTTCGGTTGGTTTTGGTTCCAGAAAATTTTGAAAAACCGAACCCGAGCGTTCGGTTGGTTTCGGTTCAACAAAATTTTGAAAAACCGAACCCGAGCGTTCGGTTGGTTTCGATTCAACAAAATTTTGAAAAACCGAACCCGAACCTTCGGTAGGTTTCGGTTTTGGAAAATTTTAAGAAACCAAGGAATTTAGACATGCAACTGGAAAATACTTTCAACACTAAGAAAAAACAATTTTTGTACAAGTAATATACAACATAGAAAGACTACCTTTGAAGTGATGAGCGAGACAGATGGTTTAACCGAACCCGAACGTTCGGTTGGTTTCGCTTCTTACGTTTGAGGTTGAGAGGTAGTGTGAGGTACTGACTCTGATTCCATCACACCTAGCCCTTGCAGTATTCTATTGAATGATGCTTTAGGAAGAGCTTTGGTAAAGACGTCAGCCAGTTGATCAGTGGTCCTTACGAAGTGAACTTCGACGTTTCCATCTTCCACGTGATCTTTGATGAAGTGATACCTCTGTGCTATGTGTTTGGTTTTAGAGTGTTGAACGGGGTTATGACAGATCCTAATTGCACTTTTAGAGTCACAATATAGTGGGATCTTCTTCATATTGAGTCCATAGTCTCGAAGTTGACTCTGGATCCAAATCACTTGGGATGTGCAGGATGCAGCGGCAATGTATTCCGCTTCGGCAGTAGACAACGACACACACGTTTGTTTCTTGGATTGCCAGCTGACCAACTTCCCGTCAAGGAATTGACAGCCACCAGTTGTGCTTTTTCTGTCGAGTCCACATCCTCCAAGGTCAGCATCAGAATAAGCTTGAACGAAGAAGCCTGAGTTGGAAGGATACCATAGACCCAAGGAGGTGGTTCGCTTGAGATAGCGTAAGATGTTCTTCACTGCAAGCATGTGAGGTTCGCGTGGGTTCGCCTAAAATCGAGCACAATAACACACAGAAAACATGATGTCAGGCCTGCTAGCAGTAAGATACATTAGTGAGCCTATCATTTGACGATAGAGCGTGATATCGACAGCCGGTTTGTCAAGGGATGGAGTTAGCTTGGTGCTGAATGCCATTGGGACTTTGACTTTCGAGTCTCCCATCATACCAAACTTTGCTAGGAGAGTCTTCGTGTAAGCTTCCTGATTGATAAAGATGCCTTTGGGTCCCTGTCTAATATTTAAACCAAGGAAAAAGTTAATAGGACCCATTGAGCTCATTTCAAATTTAGTCTCCATCAACTTTCTGAATTCAGCTGTTAAGCTGGGATTCGTAGAGCCAAAGATGATGTCATCGACATAAATTTGAACAATCATAAGGTGGTTACCTTCCTTTTTGCGAAAAAAGGTTGGGTCAACCGAACCTTGTTTGAATTTAGACATCTTTAAAAATTTTGTTAGCGTTTCATACCAGGCTCTCGGAGCTTGTTTAAGGTCATACACAGCTTTATCCAGAATGTAGCAATGATTTGGATATTTCTCGTTCACGAACCCAAGAGGTTGCTCCACATACACGGTTTCTTCAAGTTCTCCATTAAGAAATGCACACTTGACATCCATTTGGAAAACTTCAAAGTTTTTGTGAGCAGGATAAGCCAGAAATATTCTAACAGATTCTAGCCTAGCTACTGGAGCAAAAGTCTCTTCATAATCAATACCTTCCTCCTGACAATATCCCTTTACTACCAGACGAGCTTTGTTCCTTATTACATTCCCTTCTTTGTCCATTTTGTTCCGAAAGACCCATTTGAGACCAACAACCGAAGCATCTGGAGGAGTTGGAATGAGGCGCCAGACTTTGTTCCTTTCAAATTCGTTCAGTTCGTCTTGCATTGCTTGAACCCAATCAGAGTGATCGAGGGCAGTGTTAACTGTCTTCGGTTCAACTTTTGATATGAATGAGTTAAACATACAAAACTCAACTTTTGAAAATAAGGATGTCTGTTTTGCCTTCAGTTGTGATCGGGTCAGAACCTTTTCAGATACATCACCAACCACTTGAGAGATAGGATGATCTCTGGTCCATTTGGTAAGAGGAGGGTAATTTGGATCAAAGGTTGGGTCTAGTTCAGCATTGATCATTTCTTCTGGCTCAGATTGGCTATCGTAGTCAAGCGTCATATCATCATGCTCCCCCTCGATTGATGAGCTTTGAGAAACTTGAGGTTCAGTGGTTTCTTATGATGCTGGACTTGCAGGCGTTGATGCACCTTCGGTTGAAGAAGCACTTTCGGTTGGAGAAGCACTTTCGGTTGCAGTTGTAGAGCTTGGCTCCACCTCGACATTTGAACTTGGCTCCCCCTCGACTTGTGAGCTTGGCTCCCCCTCGACTGAAGCATTGTTGGATGGAGGGTCATCAGTAGTCGATCCTCCCTCATTCATTCTCCTGGCAGCTTCTTCGACAATTTGCTTCATGTGGTCGACCTTGTTGTCTGCTGCACCTGCTTCTGTGAGAGAAGCTTTCTCTGGTTCGTCAAAGAGCTCCAGAAATTTATCGTATAAATTAGCGATCGAGACTGTGACTTGCCCAGTTTGAGGAAAGATTTCCCCAGCGATATCTTCTTTGGCTTGTAGCTTTTTGACATAGCCATCGTCAAAGGTCACGTAATATGTCTCTTCAATTTTTCTCGAACGCTTGTTTAGGACTCTGTATGCCTTGGATGTGAGCGAGTATCCCAGAAAGATTCCCTCGTCGGCTTTGACGTCGAACTTATTGCGGTGTTCTTTAGAATTAAAGATGAAACACCGTGAGCCGAACACGTGGAAAAATTTCACATTAGGCTTTCTGTTATTGAGAATCTTTTATGGTGTGAGCGTGAATCGTTTGTTGAGATAAGACCTGTTCTGTGTAAAACAAGCAGCAGAAATAGCGTCAGCCCAAAAATAAAGAGGTAAGGAAGCAAAACTTAGCATAGTTCGGGCAACTTCACACAAAGATCGGTTTCGTCTTTCGACAATTCCGTTCTGTTGTGGTGTGTAGGGAGCTGAGAAGTTGTGACTTATTCCCTTTTCTGCAAGAAATTCTTCAACCTCCCTGTTCTTGAATTCTAGACCATTGTCGCTTCTGATGTTGCGAACGACCTTCTTGAGCTGAACTTCAATCTGCTTGATGAACACTTTCAGCTTATGAGTCGCTTCAGATTTGAGCTTTAGAAAGAACACCCATGTAAATCGTGAAAAGTCATCAACAATAACAAGAATATACTTTCTACCACCGATGCTTTCGATAGATGAAGGACCACACAAATCGATATGAAGTAATTCGAGTGATTCAACAACTTTTGTGTTAATTACAGATGGGTGACTTTGACGACTCTGCTTCCCCATTTCGCATGCAGCACACAAATGATCTATGTCGTACTTGAGCAATGGAAGACCCCTAACATGACCTCCAGTGACAAGTCGGTTGATATCTTTAAAGTTGAGATGAGAGAGTCTTCGGTGCCACAACCAGCTTTCGTCAGATTGAGCTTTTGATAACAGGCATATAGCTGGGTTACCTTTGATGGGTTTCAGATTTAGAGGAAACATTTCACCCTTTCGCTCCGACTTGAGAATTACCTTCTTTGTCTTTTTCTCAATAATTTCAGAACCTTCATCGTCGAATGAGACTTTGAGTCCTGTACCTCCAACAAGTTGAGATACACTGATGAGGTTGTGTTGGAGTCCTTCCACATAAGCCACCTTCCTTATAGTAAAGCCACCATTTGTTATCATCCCGTATCCCTTTATGGTGCCGAAAGAATTATTTCCAAACTTGACATTGCCACCATTTGCAAGAGATCTGTATTCCCTGAGCTCCTCTTTCCTCCCTGTCATGTGACGTGAGCAGCCACTATCGATGTACCATTCTTCGTCGAACTGCTCGTCACTTATAACCTGCAAAAATTAAGCAGATTTAGGAACCCAAAGTTTCTTGGGTCCACGTGAGCTTTTCATGGGAACAGGAACAGTAAGAGAGATATCAACAAGATATGTTCGTTTTATAAGTATTGTTTCATCTTTCTTTTTAATGGTAAAAACTTTTATTTTATTAGGATTGGGTGCGATCGGTTTAGACTCTGGTGTGGATTCATTAACCTTCTGTTTGCCCTTTTGTTCAGACGACGAATGAGATTTTTGAGAATGAACAGAATGAGCTTTAGAGCATGATGGAGATGAATTGGTGGAATTAGAAGAATTATATGAACTAGAAGAAGTGGGTTTAGATTGAGAGGACTTCTTGGTTGGAGACTCTAGGTGACCCTTTTGCTTTTGATCATTGGAGGGACTGACCTTAGAGTTTTGATCTCTTTTGACTTCAGAACCGAACCTTTGCTTTCGGTTGGAATCGTTCTTTGAACCGAACCTTTGCTTTCGGTTGAAGTCATTCTCAGAACCGAACCTTTGCTTTCGGTTGGTATTCTCTTGAGAACTGAACCTTGGCTTTCGGTTGTTGTGACTCTCAGGCTTTCCGACAGCATTGTTTTCATACTTCAGATTCTTGTCTTGATGTGAGAAGTATGCATTCTGGGATTGCCAGAATTGTCTCCTTTCAGAGAGATTCTTCCTGTATCTTTGGTTCCTTTCTCGTTTCTTATTCCTCATCTGCTTTGGTTGATGATGAACGTTAGCTTTCATTTTCGGTTTCTCCTTGGCTGGTTCGTTTTGAACTGTAGGAGTTTCATTTTGCAAAGTAGAGGGAACGTCTTCTGTTGCCGAACTTTCATTCTCCTGAGGAATGTCTTTTGTACCGCTGGTGCTTGGCTCATCAAAATTATCTGGCTTATTTAAGGGTTCAGGTATGTATCTACCTTTACTCATCCAAGAGGTTCTTTCTGATAAGCCCACCGTTTCGTTTGCATTATCTATTGGTGCTGACCAGAAGTACTCGTCGCAGCCATCAGCATTGTCTTTGTTTACAATAGCTGTGAGTTCAGTTGTCTGATGTTCGGTTACCCCAGTGACCTTGTATACTTGATTCGGAGTGGTCCTGACCTTTTGATACACAACTGCTTTCTCTACTAAGATCGGGGACTTTTGTTGGGACAATCGAGCGAACTCCACTGAATTTTTAGAAATTAGATTCTTGTGATTTTCAGGTTCGCTTTTTACAAATTCTGAGCAGTCAACCGTGTCCTCTACAGAAATTTCACTCATGTTGTCGTCCTCGTTAAGCTCAGATGCATTTTCAACATCAATTTTGTTTTATGAGCTTACGTTGGCGTTCAAAGAGTCAAATTTTTGTATGGTTTCGGTTCTCAGTTTAAGTCTATCATTTTCATCCAAAAGGTTTTTAAGCATGTCCTTGTGGTCCTTGGATTTAATGAAAGATTCAATTCTGTCCAGTCCATACATGTAGGTCGTATTGACATCATCAGATGATATCACACTCTCACAGTTATAAGCTTCAGCATCAATTTCATCCTCCTTAAACTCCAGGAAGGGTAAAATCATGCGATGGATCTTTTGGCCTATTTCACAAACTAAGTGAAGATGAGTAATATTAGAAAAAAGACGTTTTGCAATTAAACAAAAAACATTCCGTTGTTTTAACAACTTTAAATTGTCTCTTTGTAAATAAATGTTTTCGTCTTTAATTTTAACTAATTCAGACTCCTTTAACTCGATCCACATGTGCCGCTCCTCACTCTTCGACGACACCCTGCTTAATTGATCAGTTAGGTTAAAATTGGTGACTCGAGTTTGAGTTAAGCTACTATCTAGATGAGAAATTCTTGTATTAACAATTTTTAGTTCTTTCTCATATGAGGATTGTGGTACTTTAAATGAAACAAAAACCGATTGTACCTTCTTTATCAGTTCATCAAGCTCATTGAACTGCTGGCTGAGTGGATTGGCCGTAAAGCACATGTCCTCCTGCACCTTCGGTTCATTGCTTCCACTATCGGTGTTGTATCCCCTCATCTGAGATACATCAGACACCATGAAGCATCTTCCTCCACTTCCCTCCTCCTTTGCCACATAAGCCTTTCCATGAGTAGGCCTCCTAACTTCATCGTCTTCTGAGTCGGTAGACCAAACTTCCACGCTACTGAACTCGTCATCAGCAACCGAACCCTGCACAATAAGAGCATTCATAGACGGGTTAGCGGTAGACTTCTTCTTTCTCATCTCATCCAGCCTTTTCTGCAGCACAGCTTCCTCATCCTTTTCATCATCCTTTTCAGCCATCTTCTTAAGGACATAATCTTTAGCATAGTGGTTTTTCCCACCACAGTAGTAACAGCTTACTCCAGAATCACCATCAGCCTTCGGTTCCTTCTTGGGCTCTTCAACCTTCGGTTCATTGTTAACTTTTTCTGAACTATAACTCCCCTGCCAGTTTCGGTTTTTATTGTTGGGGAATCTCTTCTTTATGAACCTCTTGGGGTTAGACACCATCATAGCATAATCCTCAGACGTGAGGTCATACTCTTCCAAGTTGAAGTCTTCATCCTCCATCACAGCTTTACTTTTTGACAGGAGGGCCAACGAACCAAGGCTTGAAACAACGTTTTTCTCCTGCAGTACAATCTTCTTCTAGGACTTGAGAATACCCACCAGTTTGGCCAAAGAATATGATTTAAACTGCTCATGGGCTTTGACTGTAGACACCACTGCTCTGCATTCAGACCTTAGACCATTTAAGAATGTAACCTTCTACTCGATAAGCTTCCTTTCGATGTCATGCTTGATCATCCTGCTGAGAAGATGATTGAAGCGATCGAACGTCTGGGTCACTGTTTGTTCGGCTCCTTGTCTGAATTCTCCAAACTCCGATAAGAGCAAGGTTTGGATAGAATGTTCAAGATCCTCGTCTGTAGAGTACAGTTCGCGAAGTCTATCCCAAACTTCCTTTGCCGTCGTGCATGATCTGACCAACCTGAAGGTGTCGGATTGAAGGGCAAATCTAATCAATCTTAACGCCTTGATATTGCACTGGAATTTATCCTTTTCATTTTGTGCAATATCTTTAACATCCTTCAGCAGATCATTGTACTCCTTTTGAGTTTTGATAATCCTGGACGTTCCAGAGTGAGAAAAAGGTCCATTAATGATAGCTTCCCATATGAGGTATCCATTATCCTCAGATCCTATCACGTAGTCTTCGAAGTGATGTGCCCAGACTTCATAGTCATGGGTATATAGGATTGGAATCTTCGTGGTTGAACCGATGCTGTTGGAAATATTAATAGGATTTGATTGCGACTCATCCATTATGATCGAAAAACCTGTTCAAAGATCAGACTTGTAATAAAGCAGATTAGGGCAAAACAATAAATATCAAGATACGTCAATAATGAGATGACGGATCAATAAATATCGGTAGTTGCGGAAAAACCCTAATTGAAACCTTTTCACAGAAAAGATGTGTATCGATTACACAGCCTCCTGCTCTGATACCAATTGATGAGATTAAAAACTTTAATCTATGAAGATCGATTAGATCTTAAACAGGTAATTAACTATAAAAACAGCAAGAACACGAAAATAAGAATAAGGCAAGAGAGAATCAATCGTGTCGAATGATTAAAACAAAATCCTCAGAAGAGCTCGATTAAGAACATCAACTGTAGAGGATTGGTAGGTTACAAGAATGATTAAGGAAATCTTGAAATACTATCGTTATGCTCTAGATGAATCGTTAAAATCATTAACCTAATATGCATGCAAGCATATACTTATATAATAAACAAAATGGGCTCTCGGTTGGACAGGCCCAAACCGGAATATAAATTAAATAAACAAACAGTCGAGCCCAAATGACGCAATCTTCAAAATAATCTTCAGCCCAACAGTTAACTTTGCATATGAGGTCTGAGAGTTCTCAATTGGTTGCATAACAACTTGGAAGCAATGGCAGGTCCTTGAGCTGCCAGGTGGCAAGAAATTAAGATTGAGTTCAGTCCATATGTGTTTTGGATTTGTCATTATCCTTGTCTTGTGACTATGGTTTTGACAATTCACATGGATAAGAACACATACACCATAAAATCTAAGGGTCATAGGGTTTCTCTCTGCTTCATGAAAATGATGGTGAGGAAATACTTCCACCAAGTAGATTTGAAGCAGATGGCAAAAGGCCTAAATAATTAAGACTATGATTACGGCATCCCTTTTCATAGCTCTAAAATTGATTAGACACACCTATGAGCTGTCTAAGATAAGGTGTATGATTTTGATAAAGTCTTATCAAGGCAATCTCGTCTCAGAAATCTGAACTTTGGTAAGAAAGTCAGGAAAGTATTGACTTCTAGATGTCTAGCTGATTCCTGAGTACATGTCAAAGCTAGTGGGAGCATAAGTGTTATGCTAATAATCATCATGTTAGTGGGAGCATGATAATTATGATAAAGGTTGCAAGTTAGAAATGTTAATTATAGAAAATAAAAGTTTCAATTCGTGGAGTTGCAGGGATTGAAAATTTGTTTTACTATAATTAAAGGAGAGGAAATTATATTCCATTTCCCTTCAAAAAGCTTAGATTTGAGGTTTTAATCATCTTTATTCAAGGATATATATCAATTTTGTGTTGGAATGGCTCAACATAATATGAATTATGAGAACTTGGCAAATAGAAATATTGTAGCAAAAGACTAGTCTTGAATCATATCTTTATGTGAGACATCATGAATCATGTCCCATATGCTTCGGATATAGGATCGATTACAAGTGCTATAATATTCATCCTTTCTAAAATTTTCCAAATGCCTGGGGCATGAAGAAGGGAAAAGGTCTAGAATTGGATTAGACTAAAATGATTAAGCAATTGTTGAGGACAATCTAAGGTTTTCAAAAGATTGGTTGCTTAGGGACAGTTGGAAGTATAATATTAATTTTTGGAAGGACCATATTGACATATTCTGAAAAGAGGCAACTCTTGTTCAGAAGTGATAGTCAAAATGGGAATATGGGAAGGTGGAAGTTGTTCAATAAATCTGTGTAAGATTAGGAAACTTTATGCAAGAAGGATGTTTCCAAGGAGTTGGTGTCAGTTGGAATGCTCTATAATGTTTGTTGTCAAGTCTTTGTGACTTTGTGCATAATCATTACAAGAGGATCAATGCATATAAGTTTAGAATCTAACAGACGTCGGTAAATGGCATGAATTTGGAATTCCTGCATTTGTGGTAAGGAATCGGGACTGTGAAATGAGAATCACTGGAGTTATGTGCAATTGATCTATTTCACAAAGTAAAGATCATAGACAAACTTAGTATGCATACTTGGAGTATGGAATGACTAGTGTTTAGAAAACATAGTGTACATGCTAGGAGCAAGGGATAGTTATTGTTTTAATTCAAGTATAAAGTTGATAGTTTGAAGCAGTATGCAATGAATAATGTGTAATCAATATGGTAATAAGTAAAGGGTGTTTTATTTATATTCATAAGTTCTGAGACCATATTGGATTCGATTATTCTTGTGTTTCACTTTGCATGTTTTCACTTCCAGAATAACTAGGTCGTTCTTCCTGAATGACTAAGTTATTCAAACCGTCCACAGTCGGTCATATGTTGGAAGTAGATATGAATCAAGACTGCCATGGGTTGGCTTGTAGAGGTCTAAGTTGTTGGACAAAATGGTGCTACAACACTCATGAGTGCTCATAAGTTCTGAGTATTGGATTTAACCCACACTCATTGGAAACACTTCTTGGATTTTATCATGAGTGATCATGAGAAGATAATATCTTATATTCTTCAAACCTAGAGATATGAGTTGTTACTATGAGTTGGTCATACATTGATTGCACAAAACCGCATTGGTAACTCGATGTTATAAAACGTGCCTTTGTGTATGATTCAACAAGTAGTAGAACAAGCCATATGAGTCGAAGTTTATCCATTCCTTTTACCTTCGGGATAAAAGAGATATCTATGGGCCCCTCGATGATTTAATGATGATACATGTGAGTGGTTATCCAAGCCAGGACGGATTTGATCTATTCAATCAGTTAGTCATCATGAATCGGAAATCGGGAAACAACAAATAGATAGAGAGAATTATTTGTAATCCATGTCTAAGTCCATATGATATCTAGAATGGAGGAATATATGATCCCTTATCTAATGGACAAGTCATTGACAAAGGTCAGAGTTCATCGACAAGGTCAGAGTTCGACATCGGCTTTTGAGAGCTACGATTGCCAGTTGGTTCTTGAAGTTATACACAATAATAGTTTTAGACTTATCCGAGTGGGAGATTGTTGGATTAGTGTCTAAGTCCATAACTATAATTGGTATGTACTTGACCCGACTCGGCATGGTCCATTTGGGTTGCATGGCATTGGAACATTTTGATAGACCGTTTGTGAGAAGATGACATTTGTGACATACTAATATATTATAACTTCTAATATATTAATATGAAATCATGTTATTTAATTAGTATTGATCAAGAATAAATTTGGACTTAATTTAGTGATCAAAAAGAGACTAATTAAATATATGGGGATTGATTGTGTAAATCATTCATTCTTATATATGTGGGCTTATGATCCAAGATTCCTTATGTTGGGTTTAACCCATGTGGTGATCCATGGATACTCCATGGAGGTTAAAACCCATGGAGCATAAGGAATGGGTAAAGACATGGGTTACATGGTGTAACCCTAATGTAAACACTATATAAGGACCCCTTTTGCTCAATAAATTTGCACTAGTTATACATATATGAGGGCTAGTTGATTTGAGCATGAAGTGTCTTCTTCTCATGGTTATTCCATGTGTTGGTGATGTTGTGTGAACCATTTGAGGTGTCACACTTGGGGCACTAGGCTGTCGACCTTCATGGAGTCAAGCTACATCAACAAGGTATGTATTCTATCTATTTTATTACCCAAGTATAAAAGAATGTATGCTAGTAAGGGTAATACCTTGGAATATTCATATTTGCATGTATACCATAGGAGTGTTAGAATGCTCATAACCCAACAATTGGGTCGTGAACCATTCATGAATTTGGGCCATGAACCTCCATTGGGCCGTGAACCATTCAAGCCCAACCGTGAACCCTCCTTGTTGGGCTGTGAACACCCTATCAGCCTCCTATCATGCTTCTAGCACTCTTTTGGTGAGTTATTATTGTATCCTAGGTTGTTTCTCAATCACCTTTTTAGTTATATTCACCAATTTCATGCCTATATGTATCAATATATGTCATTTAGGACTCAATTGTGCCTCGGGACTTCATTCGTGGAACTTATCATCCTTACGTGAATCTTCAATTGAATCACCCACATAAAGTGAGTTCATAGCCCCATATCTTTTTCCAACTTTTTAAATGTTTTAGGGGGAATACAAGTATAACACAAGATGTGTTGTGTTTTAAATATAAATTTCTTATTATGTCTTTGTACCAATAAACTGTGTTTAGAAGATGAAACTTTGAATAGAACATGGAAATGAGATTATAAACTTTAATAAGTTTAGTTTAAGGAACAAAAGAATCTTTTTATAAACTTATTTGTGAATTATAAAAAGGGTTTTCCACATTATTACTTGTAAAGTCATTAATCTAGCTTGTGAGACACGTCTTCAGTACTTACATAAGTATCGTTCAAAGTCTACCCTTATTACTAGAGTCTCCTGGAGGGAGAGTGTGAGTTTGTGTATAGATCTATACGGGACTGACAATCTCGCACCTTGTTGGTAGCTACAGTGGGACCAGTAGGTCTGCTGGTGACAAATGTCATATTCTTTTCGACGTCTACAATACGTCGTGTTTTATACTAGTCAAATTAGTATGGTCGTAAAACTCACAATAGATAACAACGATATATTTTCGTAATAATACACTTTTCATGAACAGTCTCAAGAGGTATTAACTATGTGATTACTCAGTATATACCATACAGTTAGATAAAACTGAAATTCGATAGGCAGTGGAATGTGTGACTTTCGCTTCATTTCCTGTTCCTTGTTTGGTTGTGGGATTAGGGCAGATTCACCCATTCAACTGTCTACTCGATCTTGGTTATATGCAGCTCGTATGTATTAAGTGATCATAGGAGGGTGGTATCGCCGTATTAGGTTTTCCGGGTAAACAAATCTTTATTCAGTTTAACATATCAACAAAAATAGATATCATCGAAGTAAGTATATGGAGTATACTTGTGCTTTTCAATCTTGAAACAACATAGACAACCAGTTGTTTTTATAGAAAATATAGGATTTTCTATGGTAAACATCATTCTTTTAAGACACATAGTTTTCGATAGAACTTTCTGAAAACAATAACATTTATTACCGAAAACAATGTTTCACAATAGAGTTAGTGAAACTAGAAACTTATTTATAAGATGTTTAATTCGTATTATTAAACTTGTTTAACATAAAGGACCTTAAAATGGTTAATCCTATAATTCTTTAGTTAATACATCATGGTTATGTATAATTAATATCCGATAGGCAGTGGAATGTGTGAGTTCCGCCTCATTTCATGTTCCTTGTTTGGTTGTGAGCTCAGGGCAGATTCACACATTTAATTGTCCGTTCGATATTAGATTACATATAACTAGTATAAACTAAGTGATTATAGAAGGAACTATTGTGGTTACCATTTTACTAAATGAAATATATGATTTTCTTAAGGATTGTTTTCTTCAAGCATAAAAGAGCTATTAGAGTTAACTCCGTAAGTACCAAATGAATACGCCAGGGTTGTATACAATGAAGATCTAACAAACAATGGAATGTGTGACTTCCGCTTCATTTCTTGTTTTTTGTTTGGTTGTGGGCTTAGGGCAGATTAACACAATCGATTGTCTATTTACTGTAATATGTATATCACTTGTATCCATTTAGTACTCATAGAAGGAATTGTAGAGTCATTTTTACTTATCTTTCATCACATCAGAAAATATAGGATTTTCTGGAGGAACAAGCGAACTTTTCAAAAGAACTTATTGTTTACTTTCATAACTAAAATACTTATGAACTCACCAGCCTAAATGTTGATCTACTCTTTCAAAATAACTTGTATTCTTAGGAAACTAGTAGACAGGTACACACGCTGGGATTCAGAAGATGGGGTATAGTAGCCTCATGTCTTGTTTTGATATTTACTTTTTGAGTCAATATTTTGTGAATCGCATACTTTGTAAACACTTTAATATTAATGAAATGGTTGTTTGTTACTTTGATTACTATGATGCATGTGTTGTGATACTACATATGACTTCCTCTGCCCTCGAACGTTTCCGCCGTTCTGTTTTGGGGGTGTGACAGATTGGTATCAGAGCATTGTTTATAGTGAACTAAGTATATCTACCTATAAAAGATATACAACTATAAATACAATGGGGCCGAAGTGCTCCGACTAAAAGTATATTTTTAAGTATACATACCTACATATATATATATATATATATATATATATATATATATATATATATATATACACATTCATACTAAAGTGAGTATCACAGGAAGAACAAAACAGAAGTATTTAAAGGTTGGACACTGCGGTTAAACCTGGACAGTTATGTAATCATATCTGGGATCAATATAGGCTGATCAACTATATTTATTTGAGATATTACCAACATGTATTTGGGAGTGATGTGGTGTTGCAACAGACTTAAAACTTACCTAAATCTTTACACAAAGGATTTCTAGAACAGAACATAAAATTAAAATACTATAGGAGTATTTTATGATACTATAAGATAATAACAAATTTAAAACTTACCAAGTTCATACCATTAAAATACTATAGGAGTATTTTAGACACTATAAATAACATATGTGAAAATTTAAAAGACCCTTACTGGTAGGTCTATAATTTTGGAGTGTATACTGCCAAGGTTTTATATAATTGAGATTTTATAGACTTAGAATTGGTGATCTACGCTCTACTTTATGTTCCTTGTTTGGTTGTGGTGTTAGAGTAGGGTCACTTATTCGAAGGTCTATTTAATCTTACATTATATACAACTTGTATACACTGCGCAATTATAGGAGGACCCGATATTGATCACCCCATAATGTTTCACTTAATCTCATAGATTCTTTAGACACTCCCATTCTCGCATGAAAAACCTAGATAAATGTAACTACTCCATCATAAGCATGCAATAGAGGAGTCAAGGAGGAACTAGAAGAGAATCATGAGGAGGATTTCAAGAAGGGATTAGCCGAAGAAACCGAACGCCTTATGCATCAAGCTAATAAATTATAAACTAAAATGACTTAGTGAGCTAGTGAATACACTACTCACACTATGTGTTAGGATTATTTATGTTTCATCCAGCCAGTAACAGTTATTCAAATCACATAAATTCATTCGAGGATAGCCACTTCTGACTCATAAAGTTTATTTTTTTTAGACTCTCATTATGAATTGTTTTTCATAACCCTATGAAAGCCAGAACCGGATACACTCAGAATTAGGATAACTTAGTTATTCAGCATTCGGCTTATAACCACTGCTATAGAATTATCGTCATTTCACTTTGTATTCATTTTAGCAAAATATGCCTCGCAATAGACCTGTAAGGCGTGTGCTCAATAACACAACAAAGAACCCACCACCACAACCCGACCCTGCTGTTTTGCAAACAGCGGTAACAGCTGCAATAACGCCTGCCATAGCTCAAATCTGCGCAAGTGGTACCAGTGGATCTGGTAGCGGTACCCACCTAACTAACCTCAGAGGTAACCATGGACACCTATAGGAGTATTCGTACAAGGACTTCATGAACTGCAAACCCAAATCATTTAATGGAATTGGGGGAGTCGTCGCTATAATGCGGTGGTTCGAGAAAACATATTCAGTTTTCAAAATCTGTCTGTGCCCAGAAGGGAGCAAAGTGAAGTTTGCTGCCTGCACTTTCTCCAACAGAGCCCTAACATGGTGGAATGGCCATGTTATGTCACTGACTCTATCAGTGGCTAACTCGATGGGTTGGCATCACCTAAAAGAAATGATAAGGGAAGAATACTACCCAAGAGGCGAGATTCAAAAGCTGGAGCAAGAGCTGTGGGATCATACCATGGCTGGCTCAGATACAGTAGCCTACACTGAAAGGTTTAGCGACTTGGCAACGCTGTGTCCTGGGATGGTTACCCTGGAGAGTAAGAAGATAGAAAGGTACATCTGGGCTTAACTACCCCGATTCAGGGGTATGCACTGTCTTCTAACCCAACTAACTTCGATAGCGCCAAACATCTTGCTCAGCGACTCATTGACCATGGAATCCGCCATGGTGTGGTGGTCCCTGTTCCTGAGCCATCAAAGGGAGGGGACTATAAACGAAAGTCGGGGAACAAGAGGAAGAAGCAAAAAACACAGGAACCCCCACAGGAGCAACAAGTGGAACTGTACGTGCCGCTACAGCACCTGCCACTCCAACATCTATTAGTCAACATGTTGGAACCCTCCCGAAGTGTGGCAAGTGTAACTACCACCATACCGGAGTTTGCCGGGAAATACAGTGCATGAATTGTTGCAGGAAGGGGCACACTGCTCGTTTCTGCAAGGCGCCGACACAACCAATCTCCCAAGTCCCTGAAGTAGAAGTAAACCAGGCCTGCTATGGCTATGGTGAGACTGTTCACTTCAAGAGGGACTTCCCAATAACGAAGAACTCATGTGCGGATAGATGAATTCTGATGATCACCACAGGAGAAGCTGCCCCAGAGCCACCAGCGAATAGCAGTACGTCTTCTAAATAAAAATTACCTTAAGGATTTAAGTTTATATTAATATTAATATTAAAAATTGGGGAAATTTTAAAAGTAATTATAAATTATTAATTCGTCCGAACAAGTCACAACATTCATAAGAACACTGAAGATCTGTACAGGTGAGCTGTGATGGCGTAGTATGTACATCAGGGTTATACATAACTAAGATTTTGCAGGCTTAGAGTGAGTAATTCCACCTTATTTTCAGTTCCTTGTTTGGTTGGGAATTTAGGGTAGAGTCACTCAGTCGACTGTCTTATTCATCTTAATTATACATAACTTGTATATGCCAAGCGATCATAGAGGTACCGGGGAGGATCATAAAATAAAGTATCGACACTAGGTATCAAAGCACTTTCACTGTTAGTACTCGCTCATCACGATACGATTTGTGGCAGTGGTTTTATCAAGGAGAAAATTGAAAGCACTAGAAAGTCTACACATAATACATTGTCGGGCACACTCGGGATACACCATTGTATAACAAACGTTTCTTTCAAATCAGCCTAACATTTATTTCTGTAAAGAGACCTTCGCCATCATTCATCATGGATTGGCGTGGTCCTCACCATACCAAGTTCATGTGTTTCAAAGTTCCATCGCCTTAACCGACTGATTAACGAAACCCTCTTCATCCGTAGCGACAGCCCGAACCAGACCTAAGAATCATCTCCCTTATATTCTTGACCCCAAAGTACTCATATGAGGAGTACCTTGCCCTCCAAAACCATTTTGATGTTTAATCAAGCACTCGTCCAGCAGATCAAGTTTAAGCACAGAGACTAAGGACGAATACAGCCCACCTATCACTATTAAGTGTATACGCGAGGGTGGTATGTAATTATGATTATGCAGATTAAGTATGTATGTTTCCGCCCTATCTCCTGTTCCTTGTTTGGTTGTGGACCTGGGGTAGAGTCGCACATCCGACCGTCTTACTAATCTTAATTATATACGACTTATATACACGAGATGATGATAGATGGACCAAGTATAAATATTATCATGAGTGTCAGGACAAAGTTGCCCAGGTCTACGAGTGGATATTCTACCATTCAGAGGAATAGTACTATTGAGAAAGCTAATTTCGGGACGAAATTCCATCTAACTGGGGGATGATGTCACAACCCAAAAAAATTTATTGGATTAGGTCAAATACATCAGCTTATGGTCAAACTTATAGGCTTTTAGACCGAGTGTACGTAAGGGTTGCGTGTTAAGAAGTGAACCACGTAAGAACCAAGATCCTAGAACAATATTTGATCCATAAAACCTTAACAAGTGAGGTTCACGGCCAAGAACCATGTTCACAGCCGTGAGCCCCTCTTATGCCGTGAACTCATGGTATATAGATGAGTTTTATCCACTTTTCCTTCACTTCTTCTTCTCTTGGCCGAAAAACTCTCAAATCCTCTCTAGTATCATCCAACAAAGGCTCTCATTTCACCCAAAAAAACGTAAGTGTCTCATCTCTTCTTGTTGTTCCTTGAAAGCCCTTACCTTTCCATCTTGATTCATCATCTTTACATCACTTTTCCTCAAGAATCTTCAATATTAGGCCGTATACCCTTCATGTGTTCATCATTTGGGCCATGAACTCCCATTGGGTCGTGAACCATTCATCAATTTGGGTCGTGAACCATTCAATCCCAGCCGTGAACCCTCCTTGTTGGGCCGTGAATACCCTATCGGCCTCCTATCTTGCTTCTAGCACTCTTTTGGTGAGTTATCCTTGCATCCTAGGTTGTTTCTCAATCACCTTTATAGTTAGATTCACTAATTTCATGCCTATATATATATATATATATATATATATATATATATATATATATATATATATATATATATATATATCAATATATGTTATTTAGGACTCGATTGTGCCTCGGGACTTCATTCGTGAAACTTATCATCCTTACTTGAATCTTCAATTGAATCACCCACATAAGGTGAGTTCATACCCCCATATCGTTTTCCAACTTTTTAAATGTATTAAGGGGAATACAAGTATAACACAAGAAGTGTTGTGTTTTAAAGTATAAATTGCTTATTATGTCTTTGTACCAATGAACTGTGTTTAGAACATGGAACTTTGAATAGAACATGGAAATGAGCTTATAAACTTTAATAAGTTTAGTTTAAGGAACAAAAGGATATTTTTATAAACTTGTCTATGAATTATAAAAAGGGTTTTCCACATTATTAGTTGTAAAGTCGTTAATCTAGCTTGTGAGACACATCTTCGGTACATACATAAGTACCAGTGAAAGTCCAGCCTTATGACCAGAGTCTCCTGGAGGGAGAGCATGAGTTTAAGTATAGATCTATATGGGACTGACAATCCCGAACCTTGCTTGTGACAACCCAAAAATTTTTTCTTATAAAGTCCAACCAATCAATCGAGAGTCAGACTCATTTCTATTATCTTTTAGCATTGTTAAGGATCATGTTATGAGTTCTAAGCCTAGTACACATAAGAATTGGGTGTAGGGTTATGTTAACTTAGGTTCACCGGGTTGCAATTGAGCCAAACACTCCATCAAGTGGAGTGTACGACCGCACACATGAGTATACGGCCGTACACACATGGTGGACATGAACTAATGACCTTGTGTAGGGTATTCCTTCATTTCTTCTTCATTATTACACTTTCAACTCAAAGAACTTTAATTTTCTCTCAAGTATCATCAAAAATTACTCCATTTCCCGTCCAAATCGTAAGTGATTATTCCTTGTATTCCTTGATATCCTTCTTAATCTAGTACAACCCAATGATTTCATCCATGAATTCACCACTTTTGTCTAGATCTTCAAGATCACCATCTTTCACCAAGAACACACACTTGTTCTTGATGGTCGTGAACCCTCTTCAAGCATCTAAATCGTAAGTATCCTTTCCATATGCTTAGTATACATTAGAAACTTTTGACTAACACCCTAGAAACAACCATTTTGCATGAACAAAAGGAGTGTACGGTCGTATTCCCTTGCATGGCCGTACACACCTCAAGACCCTCCGAAATGAGGACTTTGTTCATCTTCTTGTTGTACAACATACCCTCTAGTTTCCCCATGGATCAAATACCCACTTTTTCACGTTTTACATTGAGTGTACGACCATACACTCCTTGACCGTACACCCTTTGGCCATACACTCCCTTTTGTGGTCGTATACTCCCTTTAGTTAATCACATGTGATTGCAACACTTCCTAGCAAGTGTTTCCTAGTCCCTAAGGGTGCTTCCTTGCATGTAAGTTGTGTAAAACACTAATTTCATGCCTATATATGCCATTATATGTCATTTAGGACTCGTTTGTGTCTCAGGAATTCATTCGGAGAACTTCTCATCCTTACACGAATCTGCAATTGAATCACCCACATAAGGTGATTTCATACCCCTATAATCAATCTTTTAAATGTTTTAAATGTTTTAAATGCTTTTAAGGGGGGAGATACAAGTTGAACACAATGATAATTGTGTAAATGTGATTTATGATAATCATCACGATTATAAGATTTCTTATGCTTTTATAAGTGATCAAAACCATTTCAAAAAACTCTTTTTAAAGTTATGTTACTTGATTGTTTATAAAACACCATTTTTAAAGTACAATCATAACTCAGTAGATAAATGAGTCTTTTCTTCAAGTCAGTATCAGTTCAAGTAAACATACTATTAAACTATAATAGGTATAGTTTAGAGGTTCAGTACTGTAACAGCCCAAAATCTCAAAGTATTGTTAAATTGCATTTTGGGGTGTTTTAAAGGGGAGACTCGGCGAGTTGGAGCAAGACTCGCCGAGTAGGGTCGCAGATTTGGTCGCGGGTTCGCGACTGGACTCGACGAGTCCATTAGGGACTCGGCGAGTCGACGCTGTTCAGCTGAAACCCTAGCCGTTTCGATTCTGGATCGTATATAATGTCTTTAGGGCCGTCATGTCTCGTCTTTTGGCCGATTGAAGATAACCTAAACGGCTGTGGGCATCTGGAGCAAGGGTGAAGGCTAGTGGAAGCTTAAAGAGGTTGTTAGGCTAGGAGAGGCTAGGTGGTGATCAAAGGAGGATCAAGGGGTTGAGTTCTGAGGTTTGGAGACACAGAGAGGGTGTTATTCATGTAATATTTCGAATTATCCTCTGCTATGTTGATGTGTTATGGAATTAGGGTTTATGAAACCCATTTGGTGATTTGATGGATTATTATGTTGTTATACAAGAGTTTATACCCTAGTAATAGGATGATTAGAGGTCCAGAAGTCCCATTGGTGTGTTTTTCGGGAATATATGTATCTCAGGAAGCAGTTTGATCGACTGCATGGCATGGACTCGCCGAGTCGGATGATCAGACTCGGCGAGTAGCTTGAAGATTTACTGGGACTCGCCGAGTTGTTCTTCAGACTCGGCGAGTGGAGTCGGGGTGGCCCCGCGATTCTTCCAGGAGTGACTAGTCGAGTCAAAGAGGATACTCGACGAGTAAAAGGGGAATCTCAGAGGATTGAAGGACGACCAGACTCGCCGAGTCGCCAGGGAACTCGCCGAGTCCAGTCGAGCTGACATTGGACTGTTGACCAGAGTTGACTGGTGTGATTCTTAGGGTCAGTTAACGTGGAAGATAGAAGTATTAAATAAGGGATATATGATGTTACAGGGAGCTTGTAGCTCGGAGGATCAAGTGCAAGGGATTTTAGGGGCTGCTATTTTCCAGTGTCCGCGAGGTGAGTCTTCTCACTATACCTCACCCGGAAGGGTTTGATTGTGTGACCGGAAGGTCAAGTATGTTGTGTGTTATGTTTATATGCTATGAATGGAAAGTTAGCTGCTACGTGTGATATACATGCTTATATATGGGCCGGAAGGCAAGGTATTATGTGACAGAAAGGTCAGGTATGATATGTGATATATGTGCTTTATGTGTTAGAGTATTTGTATTATGTGTTATATATGTGTACGGGCCGGAAGGCGATTATCTTGTGGACCGAAAGGTCCGGGCCGGAAGGCAATGTTATGTGGATCGAAAGATCCGGGCCGGAAGGCGATGTTATGTGGATCGAAAGATCCGGGCCGGAAGGCAAAGTTACGTGGATCGAAAGATCCGGGCCGGAAGGCGATATTATGTGGATCGAAAGATCCGGGCCGGAAGGCGTATGTGCGTAAGGTATATTGCGGAACTCACTAAGCTTTGTGCTTACGTTGTTTATGTTACGTTGTTTCAGGTTCTTACAGTAACGCGGGATGGCAACGGTTCGATTGTACACACCGAAGAAAGAGTTGTGTTTTGGAGGATCCTGGTCTTCTTTTATAACGAAAATGAAACTACGTTTTGTAATTTGAATGTGAATAAGATTTTAAACAAGTGTTTTTAATATTAAATTGATTAATTAAATGAAAATTTTATTTTTGGAAATCTGGGTGTTACAAATTGGTATCAAAGCCTTGGTTTGAGGGATTCGGACGCGCCTACGGGTAAATCTGGACTCAAACTGAGGAAGTAAGAAAAAGTTTTCCAAATAAATGGTTTTCTAAAAGTGAATAAGAGTTCAAAGAGGAAGCAAGAAAGAGCAGTGTGTACAATCAGCCAGAGCCAAACGGTGATTTCCCAAAATACCCTTACTTCTGTATTATGAAATATCTATTATGCACTTTATGAGATATTATTGCATGCTAGAGACAGGCTAGGTATTTCACATCTTAGGACTAGAGTGGCCTGATTTGTGATGCCTTAGTCTAGGGATTGTTGTTATATGTGCGTTATGCTTTTGTGTGTATGTGATGAGTGAGAGTATCTAGTTAGAACGCACAAGGGGTAAAGCTACGGGGTACAGAGGTACTTCCGAGGATGAGCCGAGAAGGTGGAGCTACCACAGATGGGGAGTCCTATGTATGCTTCAATGCTCGAATGCTGCTTGCTTTGTGCTTTGTGGAGTTGTCGATGATGGGAGTCAGCTACTAAGTGAGTATGACGATACTCAGGAGGTAAAGGGCTGGCATCATTAGGAACTCTTTAGCAGCTGATAGCAAAGAAGTGGGAGGACGGCGGAAGGGACTAGGGAATAAACCTAGCCAAATGAGTGCGCTGGTAGAGTAGAGGATTTCGCTGGAAAGCGAGCACGCGCGATGAGATGGGTGAAAGAGCAGGTTTATCAGGTAATTAGGAACTCTGGGATGGTCCGTGTGGAAAGTACGGGTAGATGTGGCAGGTAGTATGGGCCCGTACTACTGAAAGCAGAGGACCCATACTTGATACAGGGGGCATTCTGAAGGTCCTAAGGAACAGATTGAGGGGTGATGTTATGGTTCGGATACCATGCATCGGATCGGATACAGAGTGATGTTATGGTCAGGGCACCATACATCGGAACAGTTTGAGGTAGATGTTGTGGCTCGAGTGCTACACATTGGAGCAGATTGAGGAGTGGTGCTATGGTTCAGGTACCATACACCGAAGCATGTTGAGGAGGGATGTCATGGGATGAGTACCATGGTTCGTAGTGGGTGATGCTTGTGGCTATCTTGTTATCCGGTTATCGATCGGACAAGCACGAGCGAGCGGGATGCGAGGATTCGCGAGATCCGGCGTGATGAGGTTGCTGCATTGTTGCGGGCTGAGTCGCCAGAATTGTTTGGGTCGATTAGGACCACTATGATTGAAGTAGTTTGATGAGCGATATGCGGCTTTCGCAGAGACGGCTGCCGCGGCGGTTGCAGCGGCTGTAGCAACGGCAAAGAAAGGGACTAGTCGGGGTTTTTAGTATCGGGACTTCTATTATGCGAAGCCTCCCACATTCGATGGAGTTCAGGACTCGATTGTTGTTATGAGATGGTTATCAGACATGGAGGGGTGTTTCTCCACGAGTTTATGCCCTACTGATCAGAGGGTGGGGTGTGCTCTGAACCTGTTGAGGCTCGGGGCGAAGGATTAGTGGAGATTGACCACGAGGTCATTTTCTGATGCGCAGAGGGCTGCGGTTTCATGGGATCAATTCAGAGGGATGTTCAGTACTCGCTATGTTCCGCGGGATGAACAGGAGAAATTGGCTCGGAAGTTCGTTAAGCTGAGGCAGGATTTGGAGTCGGTGACTGAGAGCACCGGGATGTTTGTTGAGAGGGCGATGTTTTGCCCTGAGTTCGCTTCGGAGCAGGCTCAGATGCCCGATATTCGGGTAAGCTCAAGGGGGTATCAGACAGTTCGTGTCTGCGCGGAGGTGCGAGACCCTGTTGGAGTTGCAGAAGGCCGCCATGTGGCGTGAGTTAGAGGTTAAGTTGCAGTTGCGTGAGTTGGGACAGGCCCCGATGCAGTCGCAGTCGGCGCCGAAACGGTTCAGAACCGTAGACGTTGAAATGGGGAATCGGAGCGGTCACACTTGTGGGAAGTGTGAGAGAGATGGCACCGGAGTTTGTTGGCTAATGGTGCATGCCGCGAGTGCGGAAAGGAGGGGCATGGTGCACGGGATTGTCGGCAGTCAGTGCCAATTCGGGATCCCAGGATTTGTTATCAGTGTCGGCAGGTTGGACATTTGAGGGTCAAATGTCCACAGCTTTTGCAGGATCGGTGCAGGCTCTAGCACCGGCCACCTTGAGGAGTTCAGGAGGAGGACAGGATGGAGTAGAGCCCAAGGGCTCAGGGTTGTGCTTATCGGCTTGCGGCAGAGGGAGACGGAGCAGTGCCGGGGGGCAGCTGCGGGTATGATGCTGTCTTGATGTCTTGATTAGCTTGCGTTGATTGTGGCGTATTGTTTGTGCTGGTAGTGTGGATTTCGATGCGGTATTCGTTGTTTCGCGGGATTGGCATGGTTATGGATTGGTGCTTCAGGTTTCGCTTTGGCATTCGTTGTTCCCTGATGGTTTGGTATGGTTATAGTCTGGTGTTTTAGTGCCGGTAACTTTGTGCGGTTTTCGATGCGATATTCAACCTTTGGCAGGTTGTGGGTTTGGTTATGGGTTATTGCTTGGGAATTCCGTTGGTCATCGTTCGTGAGGGTTGATAGTGGAGGTGCGGCACTGGGTTGAATGATGGGTAGCATCTGCAGTTGTGGAGTGGATAATTGAAAGATCGGATTCTTTTGAGCGGATTGATCAGGGAGGAGAGGTGTTTTGCTGAGGGTTGCTTATGCTTGTGGGAAGCAGTCAGAGGGTAAATGTTCTCTTTGTGCAGGATGGTTCTGAAGGGTCGTTAATGACAAACGGTGGCAGTTAGTCAGTGCTTTAGTGGGGGAGAATTGTAAAATTCTCCGGGAGATCGACGAGTATGTGAGGGTGCTTAGCTGTTGGGATTCAGCAGTGTTTGTCAGCGCAAAGTATAGGCCGACGGAAGCGAGTGTTGGGTATGCGGGGCGAGATACAGACCTAGGGCATTTGATTGTGGAGGCCTGAAAGGAGGTCGGGATCGGGCTTGAGTAAGTAAACGGAATTTTGCGATCAGAGTATTGGTACGTTTGAGGTACGTGATGGTTGTACTGCATTAATCCTACGGGATTATGTTGTGCATGTTTCAAGAGCTGGAACCGGAAGGTTCCCAGAGTTAGAACCTGAGGGTTCGCAGAGTTGGGTGTACGGACCCACAGAGATATAGCCTCGAGTGGCTAGTATGTGTTATGAGAGTCGGTGCAGTCATATTGGAGACTCTGTTGGTATTGCTGGATTAGTTTGAGATTTGCGGATCACGTATGTTGCAGTGTGATTGCATTGGAAGGTCTGGCCCTGGGTTGTTGATCTTGTTTAGCGGAGGCAGTGATTTTGATGAGTGGAGAGAGTGCATGGGATTGAGAGCCCCTGCAATGAGAACCAGAGTATGTGAATAGCAGTTACGCAAAAAGGGTGGTGTCGCTTGGGGCGAGCACCGTGGCACCGGTTGGAGTGGCATTATGTTCAAGAGAGTTCCGTGGAAAAGGAAAAGAGGAGGGTATGTAACTCCGAAGGGGGTGCAAGTTCACGAAAGTGAAAGCTGTAGAGCAAAGTTATGGTTAGAGTATTTCGAGTATGGTTTTGAGCATCGTGTTCGCGGCAGTGGAGTAGGAACCCATCCGGTTGGGATGTCTGTTGAGGCTCAGAAGGGATGCATGGAGAGAGAAAATTTTAAATTTTCAGTGTGAATCTGATCAGAGTGTAGGGTGGATGTAGTGGTTCATCTTGGGAGGTGTTCGAGGATATCATCAGTGTATCGGGTCTTCCAACCTACGAGTGTTGGGGCTAGTTCAGCATGTGTATATGATGGCAAGAGGAGAATTTGTGAGAGTTACTCTGGGAGTGAGAATGGATCTCTCAGTTGATCTGGGATGGACAAAGTGGGCTTTGGATCGGGGATCCGGTGGTTCAGGGCTTCCTAACCCTCATTGTTCGAGTGATTGTTGGGGTTTAAGAGCAGAGTTGCATCTTGGGTGGTTCTCGGTTACAGAGAGAGATGGACAGTACAGAGTTTGGGCTTCAGTCGACAGAGCAGACTCAGCAGGTTAAAGAGAGTTAGTGATCGTTAGAGTTAACAGGAAAGTTATGCAGGCAGACGCCGTTACGAGTATGTGATTCAGGTCAGCGACTTCGTATTTCTGACGGGTGCTTCGATTTAGGAAGAAGGGTAAATGGGGGGCCCCGGTATGTTGGGTCTTTTCGTGAAGGTGCGAAGGTAGGAAGGGTGGCCTATCGTTTGGAGCTGTCAACGGAATTGGGTCGGATCCATGACACTGGTATGTGTCGCAGTTGAAGAGGTGTATAGCGGATGAGTCAGCAGTGGTTCTACTAGAGAACGATTAGGTGGATGTGAGCCTGTGTTACGTCGAGAGCCCAGTGGCCGTCGGAGATCGGAAGATCAAGGTTCTGAGGAACAAGGAGGTACCTCTGGTATTGGTTTAGTAGCGACCTCGGAAGATATCGGAAGTGTTTAGGGAAGCCGAAACGTGTGATGCGGGAGCAGTATCCAGAACTATTTTCAGAGTAAGACTTCGAGGGCGAAGTCTAATTCTAGTGGGGGAGAATTGTAACAGCCCAAAATCTCAAAGTATTGTTAAATTGCATTTTGGGGTGTTTTAAAGGGGAGACTCGGCGAGTTGGAGCAAGACTCGCCGAGTAGGGTCGCAGATTTGGTCGCGGGTTCGCGACTGGACTCGACGAGTCCATTAGGGACTCGGCGAGTCGACGCTGTTCAGCTGAAACCCTAGCCGTTTCGATTCTGGATCGTATATAATGTCTTTAGGGCCGTCATGTCTCGTCTTTTGGCCGATTGAAGATAACCTAAACGGCTGTGGGCATCTGGAGCAAGGGTGAAGGCTAGTGGAAGCTTAAAGAGGTTGTTAGGCTAGGAGAGGCTAGGTGGTGATCAAAGGAGGATCAAGGGGTTGAGTTCTGAGGTTTGGAGACACAGAGAGGGTGTTATTCAGGTAATATTTCGAATTATCCTCTGCTATGTTGATGTGTTATGGAATTAGGGTTTATGAAACCCATTTGGTGATTTGATGGATTATTATGTTGTTATACAAGAGTTTATACCCTAGTAATAGGATGATTAGAGGTCCAGAAGTCCCATTGGTGTGTTTTTCGGGAATATATGTATCTCAGGAAGCAGTTTGATCGACTGCATGGCATGGACTCGCCGAGTCGGATGATCAGACTCGGCGAGTAGCTTGAAGATTTACTGGGACTCGCCGAGTTGTTCTTCAGACTCGGCGAGTGGAGTCGGGGTGGCCCCGCGATTCTTCCAGGAGTGACTAGTCGAGTCAAAGAGGATACTCGACGAGTAGAAGGGGAATCTCAGAGGATTGAAGGACGACCAGACTCGCCGAGTCGCCAGGGAACTCGCCGAGTCCAGTCGAGCTGACATTGGACTGTTGACCAGAGTTGACTGGTGTGATTCTTAGGGTCAGTTAACGTGGAAGATAGAAGTATTAAATAAGGGATATATGATGTTACAGGGAGCTTGTAGCTCGGAGGATCAAGTGCAAGGGATTTTAGGGGCTGCTATTTTCCAGTGTCCGCGAGGTGAGTCTTCTCACTATACCTCACCCGGAAGGGTTTGATTGTGTGACCGGAAGGTCAAGTATGTTGTGTGTTATGTTTATATGCTATGAATGGAAAGTTAGCTGCTACGTGTGATATACATGCTTATATATGGGCCGGAAGGCAAGGTATTATGTGACAGAAAGGTCAGGTATGATATGTGATATATGTGCTTTATGTGTTAGAGTATTTGTATTATGTGTTATATATGTGTACGGGCCGGAAGGAGATTATCTTGTGGACCGAAAGGTCCGGGCCGGAAGGCAATGTTATGTGGATCGAAAGATCCGGGCCAGAAGGCGATGTTATGTGGATCGAAAGATCCGGGCCGGAAGGCAAAGTTACGTGGATCGAAAGATCCGGGCCGGAAGGCGATATTATGTGGATCGAAAGATCCGGGCCGGAAGGCGTATGTGCGTAAGGTATATTGGGGAACTCACTAAGCTTTGTGCTTACGTTGTTTATGTTACGTTGTTTCAGGTTCTTACAGTAACGCGGGATGGCAACGGTTCGATTGTACACACCGAAGAAAGAGTTGTGTTTTGGAGGATCCTGGTCTTCTTTTATAACGAAAATGAAACTACGTTTTGTAATTTGAATGTGAATAAGAATTTAAACAAGTGTTTTTAATATTAAATTGATTAATTAAATGAAAATTTTATTTTTGGAAATCTGGGTGTTACAAGTACATACTATAACTAGGACAGGGAGGAACATACTATAAAGAGAAACAGGGAGGAACATACAATATACTATAACAGAAGAACAAATCATGATTAACACATTTATATTAATTATTCCCAATAACCTAGGAAGGGAATGTATCATTAATTCATTGTTCTAAAAAAAAGATGATAATAAACGGGGTATAAGGATATATATATATATATATGTATATATATATATATATATATATATATATATATATATATATATATATATATATATGGTGAATCTACAATATGCCATGATTTATATGTATATATATACATACATATATATATATATATATATATATATATATATATATATATATATATATGGGGTACATCTACAAAGTACCAGAGTTATATATGGGGTCAAGGTTGTAGAACTCGTTACTCGGTACCTGTTCGGCCGACTACCGAGTAGCAAGTACTCGGGAGTACTCAGATTTGGAAATTTGTGTAGAAATATTTTTTGGGAAATTATATATGTCAAAATCTTAAGATAAAATCATAAGTTGATTGAAATATATAACAAATTTTGATACATGTGAATACACAAAAAATGAAAAACACATAATGATCTCACTTCGTGAATAATTACTGAAAATTTAAGATATATATCTAGTAATAATCACATGTGTGTGTGTTAAATAATAAATCATTAAGTATATTATACATATTAATCACCGAGTTGACCGAATTTCACAACAATACTTAGTTTGTAAGGGGCCGATCGGGGAGTACTCGGGATTATGTAACTCGCCTCAGCAAGGGGGGAGTAGCGAGTACTCGGAGGAGTAATCAGCCAACTCGGCGAGTTTTACAACACTGTATGGGGTACATCTACAAAGTACTGGCGTTATATATGGGTACATCTAAAAAGTACCAGATTTATTTATAAAGGGGTACATCTACAAAGTACCGGACGGTAATAAATAAAACACATAAATATATATACAAAAACTCACAACAGTATTGATTAAGGCGTTAAGAGTACAAGATTTCATTACTTCTAGTAGTTAACCAAACAATAGAACAACGCCACATAACTTCCTAGTAACATGAATATACAGTAGAAAGGGGCCTATAATACTATCTTTATGATTACTTAGTGCATACATCAGGGGTATATATTAATCGGGTCCAGTAGATAGTACAGTGTGTGTTTTCCGCTTCATTTCCTACTCCTTGTTTGGTTGTGGGCTTAGAGCAGATGCACCCAGTCTACTATCTATCCAATCTTATATATATATATATATATATATATATATATATATATATATATATATATATATATATATATTCCGTATACACCAAGTAATCCTAAGGAGTACTAGGTATGGGTCAGGTCGTAGTATACAAATTCAATACACCGTTTTCTAGTACAAAAACATATTTTTCAGTTAGAACATTTAGTAGGCTAAACTAGAAAGTTATCAGTAAAAGGGTTTAATCCATTGTATTAAACCAGTATAACTTAAAGGACCTTTAGTGGTTAATTCTATAATACCTTAGTTTATACATCAAAGTTATATATAATTAATATCCAATAGGCAGTTGGATGTGTGTTTTTCGCCTTACTTCATGTTCCTTGTTTGGTTGTGGGCTTAGGGCAGATTCACACAACCAACTATCCGTTCGATATTAGATTATATATAGTTTGTATAAACTAAGTGATTATAGAAGGAACTATTGTGGTTACCATTTTTACCTAAAGGAAATAAGGGTTTTCTTAAAGAATTTTGTCATCAAATATAAAGAACTATTATAGTTAACTCCGTAAGTACCAAATGAATACACCAGGATTATATAATGTGTGACTTCCGCCTCATTTCTTGCTCATTGTTTCATTGTGGGCTTAGGGCAGATTCAGACAACCGATTGTCTGCTTACTCTAAATTGTATATAACTTGTATCCATTTAGTACTCATAGAAGGAATTGTAGAGTCATTTTTATTTTCGTCCAACACATCAGAAGATATAGGATCTTCTGAAGGAACAGGCGAGCTTTTATAAAAATAACTTACAACATACTTTACATCAATAAAATACTTATGAACTCACCAGCTTAAATGTTGATCTACTCTTTCAAAATTACTTGTGTTCTCAGGAAACTAGTAGACAGGTACACGCGCTGGGATTCAGAAGATGGAGTATAGTAGCTTCGTGTCTTGTTTTGTTATTTAATTTTGGAGTCAATCTTTTGTGAATCACATACTTTGTAAACACTTTAATATTAATACAATGGTTGTTTGTTACTTTGATTACGATGATGCATGTGTTGTGATACTACATATGATGTCCTCTGCCGCCGAACGTTTTCGCCGTTTCGGTTTGGGGGTGTGACAATTGTCGCGAAGAATTATGGTTTGGTCAGATTATGAGTGTACATCATGTTTTCGATAGATTTCTGTTTTCAAGGACCCATGTGTTGTCCTCGCAGTCGGAAGCTGATGGTTAAGGAACTTATTATGGTCAATAGTTCCTTTTGGGTATCTCCATGGATCTGGATGGAGGGGCGTTGAAACAATCTTTTGTGCATTGGTTATAGGAACCATGGTTAGCCCATGATATGGGTTTGTTATCTTTGGTTGAGTTGGGCAATGGCTGATCGGCCTTAGTGTTTGTTGAGGTTTTTCGAAGGCTTCAAATTGTATCTGTTAAGGGTGCAACTGAGGAGTCGACCATTAGTCAAGTTAAGTAAATTTTATATCTTAGTCTCTAAGTAGGTGTTCTCTTAATTTCTTGATTGTGGAATTGTTGTTCCTAGTGGATTTGAGATAGTATATGGCCTTAGTTATTGGAAGATCAAATATCAGAGCAACATTGTTTACTTCTTCAGGTAAAATCTTGACTATGCAAAAATTCATATTTGGCAAATCACAACAGCTGGGTTCGAATTGGGAATTATTCAAGCAGGGTCTTAGCAGCCGTTTTGGTGAAATTTGGAATCCTTTCTGAAATTGAAAGTTTTACTAGTCTTTTTTTGCATTGGTGGGATATGTTCCTCCTCATTAAGGTGTGGGATCTTGTTATGGTTATTAGAAGAATGGGTCTAATAGCGGTTGAGATTCGTTGCTTTGTTCGATTTGCTGGTAGGTCACCTTTTGCGTAAGGTCACGATTAAGAAGGAACAAAGTCGGTCGGGTAGCATTGTGTTTCATCCTGGAGAGTGTGTGAAATTATGTGCTTTCACGTTGGAACAAGAGTGCATTTGTTTATCTTATTTTGGCTGTGTGTGGTCATGTTTTGTTTGATGATGCATTGGTGCTAGTGGTTTGTGGAAAAGTTTGCGTTTCAGAATGGTATGCCTCTTGTATTTTGGCAAGTACTGAGTAAATGTTGACTAGGTTCCTACTAGTCAATGAGATGATGGCAGTGTTATTTAGGTCCTTTGGACGTTGGTCAGGAGTCTTTTTGTGTATTGGTAAGAAGGCCCTCTGGAAAATTAGAATGGATGGCTTAAAATATTAAGGGTTGAATGCATTAACTTGTCTCAAGTTGCAGTAGTCATAACGTGACAATATGAAGGTCACGATGTGATGATGAGATTTCCCGATTGTTTTGGATAGACTTCGTCACGACGTGGGGGCATGACCATCATGACATGAAAATGGTTTTGATCGCAGTTGAGTTTTTTGTAACTAGACTTTTAGTCAATTTAAAGGTTTTCGGGTGTAGACTGAGAGGGTACTTCATTATTGTTGTTAGATGTCTAGTAGTAGCGGTGTGCACTAAATGAGAGCTTTCATGTTTAGCTATTATCTGCATGATGAGTATTTTCATAATATCTACATGTGTGGTAGTATATACATGCTGACCAACTGGATCTTAATTGTTGATTGTTGTTAGATGTGAACTGAGTTGATGATACCTCCTAGACTGTTGTGAGTCCATGGACCAGCTAATAGTCCCAAGGGTTTCTAATAACATGTGACATGTGTTGTTAATCCACATAGAGTGTTGTTAGCCCACTAAGTCAGTCGATAGTCCCCATGCTTGCAGATAACCCATAGTTATTTATATTTGTGTGTTGATGAGATTAAAACTTAATCTTGAAGATTGATTAGATCTTAAACAGGTAAGTAAATATAAAACAGCAAGAACACGAAAATAAAGAACAAGTCAAGAATGAATCAAACGTGTCGAATGATTAAAACAAAACCCTCAGAAGAGCTCGATTAAGAACATCAACTGTAGAGGGTTGGTAGGTTTACAAGAACGATCAAAGAAATCTGTAATACTATCGTTATACTCTAGATCGATCACCTAATATGCATGCAAGCATATACTTATTTAATAAACCTAAAAGGCTCTCGGTTGGACAGGCCCAAACTGGAATACAAAACAATTGGACTAATAGCCGAGCCCAATGACGCAATTTTCAAACGAATCTTCAACCCAACAATCTCTCCCTTTGCGTCAATTAGAGCGAGATCTTCACTTGTTACTTGGGCCAGCAGCGGAGGCAGGTACTTTCTTCTTCACGGTGTTAAACAGACGAGAGATAAGAGACAGTATCGTCTGTCTAAACCTGATGTACCACTGGATCATGTCGTTGAATTACTTAACATCGTCCGTTGTATTCTCTTTACACCTTTGGATGATCGATAACACATGCTCTAGACAAGCAGTGGTGTAAAGATGTTTGTCAGCTAAAGCAAAGAGACATTTCTGTCCTTCTGCTCTAGTAAACATAACTGAATTGCGTCTCGGGTCGATCTTGCCCATTTTCATTTGATTGAGATCACTGGCCGATCCCACAGGAGCTATCTTCGGTTTCTTCTTGAAGACAGTGGCTACCTCCTGATCCATAAGGGCTACCTCCATGATGTAACAGACTAACATCCTTTTGAGATGGTCTATTCTCGGGCCATATTTGGCTTCATTCGTCAAAAGGATATTATGCAAGACAATCCAATCATGAGGATTTAGGTTCGGTATATCTGCCAGGGATATAAGATGTTCAGTCTTTGCAGACCCCCGAATCACTCTGAACCGAACATTAATGAATTTTCCTTCGGTATAGGGCTTCAGTACCCGAACATTCACTATCTTCTGGGCGCTCCATGTTTGATACTGAGGACGAGCAGCCTTCAGATAGAATTCGATCAACTCCCTATCAACCTCAGGGTTCGGATGAGGGACTTCAAAAATATTAGAGAAGGCGTGGAAGATAAACGCCTTTCGAGTCAACGGCATGTCGAACTGCGAATCGACAGAATTATAGCAGTCGAATGAGATAACCGGCTCGAGCCATAAGATGCTAGGAGTATCTATGGCCTCCTTAATCATTCGCTCCCGAGTCCAGGCAGGGAAGAGAGTCTTCCTGCTCTCAAGGAGATCGTGGGCTTCTTTTTGCTTGCGTTCGGCTTCTTCAGCCTCTCGCGCCACACGATTGACATCATCATCGACATTGCGACTATTTTTGCGTTTCAACATGTCGGCAATGGTTTCTTTATCTTCATCTTCATCTTCTTCCTCAGCTATGTTTTTCCCTTTATCCTTCACCCCGAACCCGAAGCTTGACCAGTCGGAGGTGGTTCGGTTGTGTGAGTAGCTTTGGAGGAAGGAGGTGGTTTCGATCCGTACTTCTTCTCTTCTCCCCCTTGTTTCGGATTGGACACGAAACTAGGTAAGCCTTCTATTTTGCTGAGAAGGTCCATGGCAGGAGCAAGTTTTTCAGTAAGGGTTCGCCTCACCGAATGATTAAGAATCGGATCGTGTGCTTCTAGGATGTTGGATAGGGCAGCGTGTACATCCGAAACACATGTCTTGATAACCTCCCGTTCGGATCGAAGAGCTTCAAGCTGTTGTTGTGAGTTTGAAAGCTGAGTGCTCTTGACCTTGAGGGCGGTGGTTTTGCTTGCCAGAACGTCCATTAAAGAATTTTCAGCTGCAAGATCCTCTTGTAGCTTAGCAAGGCGCTCATCAATGGAGGCACGAAGGGCCGAGTTGTCATCGCTGATTGATTGGCGAAGTGTAGCGAATGACTGTAACTCCGTTGAGACGAACTTTGCCAATTGCTGAACAATCGGTTCCAAAGTTGTCTTAGTGGCATCAGCGCTCTCCTGTAAGGACTTCAACAGGGTAGAAGCGTCTGAGAATAGTTTATCGACTTTTGTGGTCGCGGCCTCACATGCTTTTGTGGAGGCGTCTATGGCGGCTGAGGCTGAAGCGACAGAATCATGTTGAGCCCTGGAGAAGGCATCAACAATCTTCTGAAGAGCGGCTTCAGAGAGAGAGGACTAGTGGTTGGAAGATGAGGCAAGAAGTAAATCAACCTTCTCGTTTAGCTCCTTCAGATGTTTCTTTGTCACTGGAGCATCATCCTCTTCGTCACTTTGAACCTGAAACGGACTAAAGTAGACCGAATCGAAGGTCATGTTGTCACCGCCAAGGAACAGGTTATCTCCATCAGAGACATGATCTGGAGATGGTGGGGGTGGTGAAGCTGGGGGTGTTGTGGTTTGGGTAGGTTCAGGTTGAGTGTGGGGTGGGGTAGTTTCAGGTGGTGGTTGAGTGTGGGTAGGTTCGGTTGTATGCTGAGTTTCGGTTTGAGTTGGTTCGGTTACGGGTGGGGTTTCGGTTACAGGTGGTGTTTCGGTTGCACTGGTATGAACCCCCGTATCAGATACGTTGGTTGTAACCTTTGCAGTGGTTGTTGTTGTATCAGTGAAAATGGGTGGTGGTATAGGAAAAGAGGTTGGTGGAATAGTGGTAGTGGGGTTTATGGTGGGAATGGAAGTAGAGATTGTTTGAGTGGGTGAAGGGATGGGTGAATTATGGATTTCCATGTCTGGGATAGGAGATCGGGGTGGGGTATTGCCTCTTTGAGGGGTTTCGCCTCGTTGAGAGCCGTCCGAATCCGAACTCTCGCCTTCTGAGTCACTTGAAGAAGAAGGGATGACAAGCTTTCGCTTCGGTTGAGTCTTCATTCTCTTCGGCTGCGGTGACTGGGCAGGTTTTGTTTGTTTCCTCTTCCTGGGAGAAGGACCTTTAGGAGCTTTGGTCACTTGCTTCCCTTTTTCCGCCTTTTTGCCCCCGTTCACCGGTTTGTCAGCATCATGGATGGATCGGAGCATTTCCGGTGTAAGTTGCCTAGGTCCAGTCGCTTTGAACTCCTTGATCGTCCGGATCAGCCTGCTGTCAGAGGGAACATCACCATACATTGTCTACGGAATGGAGCCAATGAAAGAAAACTTGGATGCATCAGAGATGATGATCTTCGTGGTATGAAACGTACCGATCGAAGACATCGATGCACCAGCAGCAGTAGGAATATCCAACTTATCCATCGCCCATTTGGTGATAAGAATCCAGAACCGGGCAAACGACACCTCAGAATGTCGTGATGAAGAAGAAAGGCTCTGGATGAGCTGTTGCCAGAGGACCAACCCAAAGTCTAGGTTGACGCCGTTGTAAATTGCATACATGATCGACAGGAACAGTCGACTTGAACCTTCAGATCCTGAGCTCTGTTCAGACAAGCCCTTGAAGAGGACTGTGAACATGCCGTTCCACTGTGGCAGCAAGCAGGATTTCTTGAACTTCGCAACGGAGGTGAGCACCACCGTGTACCCAATGTTGTAGAACATGTTGTAAATATGGCCCAACGGAATCGTCTCCGGATTTATTCTCGATGGGTCAGAAGCCAACCCTAGCAATGTACCAAATCTTTGTCGAGAAATGGATGTCTTGTGATCAGCAACCTCGAAGAACACCCGCTCGACTGCTTTGTCGTAATAGGCAGTCGCATACACCTGCGAGAGAATCACCATTGGCACAGACTCAATCCTGGAGAGAGCTGGAGCGATTTGGGAGTACTTCAGGGACTCGATGATCGGTGACATATAAGAGTCGTACACCAGAGGGTTGAGGTCGATCACCAAGCATTGTTGTGGACGAATAGGAAGTATGTGTGAGGTAGCATGGACGGAAGATGATTCTGCCATTGTTGAAGGTAGAAAGAAGAAGATGAACAGTAAAGCTTTTTCGAGTTTTTGCTCTCTTGTAAATTCTGAAGCAGTAAAGAGGTAAATGGTAGTGAAGACTGCCTTTTATAGTGGGTTAAAGGAGAGAGAAAAATCGTTTCAAATCTTCTATGGAAATACGAAAAGGTTTTCGGAATGACAGATGCGTGACAGTTAAGGCATGCGATGATCACGTAGGAGAGAGAGTGTCAGATTCCTAGGATCACGCCGCCCAACAAGCGCCGTTTCAGAATAAGCCATTTCAAATCCTCACGCGCCTTTAAGTGCCAGAGGGGTGTCGCTTGAAATTCGCACACGCGTCCATGATGTCAGTAAAAGAATGGGCGTTTCAAATTCACACGCGCCCATTTTTAACCACCGGTTGAAATTCAATCCTTTTATTTCCCGCCTGAGTCAGGAACCTTTCGTCTTATCTTGTAAATCGCATCTTTTGAATAAACTGCCAACGTGGATGATTTTTGACCACAGCTTGATAATGAACCACCAAAGCAATAATACAGCCTGTAATAATTAGTAACGGAATTTTGGAAAATCAAGGATTTTCGTGCAAAGAGTGTAAAAAGAAAAGAGATAAAGCAACTCTTTTTAGGAATGACTGTGATGTCAATAATGACACGAAACAAATGATCCCGGGCACGAATCTCTTCCTTCAAGGTCAAGAGAGACCTTAAAGTGTTAATGTGGATTCCCGTTGAATTACGATCAAACACTTATTAATAAATGTTGAAAGGCTTCTTTTAATTAGGCTTAAGAAAGGGTGGCTTTCGCTTTGATTCAGCAATTCTAATCTTGAAATAAGAAAGAAAGTGATCAAAGTACTTATGAGACCGGTGTAGTCTGTTGAACAAGTAGGTAGGAATGAATTTTAAATTGGCTTGGAGAAATATAAAATCTCAGATAAAAAATTAAAAACGGGATCCCAAGGGAAGAAACGTTATGGTGTTTAACAATTTCATAGGAATCACACAAAATAAAATTTGAGATTTCATGAAGGTACATCCGTCAATTCTTTGGTGAAAACTTGAGCAAATTAAATTTTCACCGTCAATTCAGATTTGGTGTTGAATTTTGGGTTTCACTCAGCTCGTAGTGGCACGAAACGAAGATCATAAACACAGATGTTGTGTAACCATAAACTTCAGTGGTAATTTCTGAGAGTCTCAAGGGTTACGTTGATGAAACGAATGTAATGGAGAAATGTAATGGAGATGGTATAAGAAAATAAAGTACCTCAGCTGCAAAAGAAGGACCAAGCAGAAAACTCTTAACTCATGTGAGAAGAGAGTGAGGTAGCTCATGATTAGAATAAATGTGGTAGCCTTATTGGGAAGACAAGGTTTGTATATACCAGGTCATGAAGGCTAGTATTCAAAATCTTATGAGGCTTGGGACACATACAGCAGCATGCTTCTAGGGACACTTAAGTAATCCAACAATTATATCCCCATAAACGAACGAACACAAACAAAATTAAAAGAGAAAAATATTTTTGGAGTTTTGGAAATAGATAAAAAATAAAAAAATTAAATTGAAAAGAGAAGAAAAAAATAAGCAAAGAAAATAAGACTTGGAAAGAGTAAAAAAAACTTTGGAAAAACTTTGAAAAACCGAACCCGAACGTTTGGTTGGTTTCGGTTGGAAAAATTTGAAAAACCGAACCCGAGCGTTCGGTTGGTTTCGGTTCAAGAAAATTTTGAAAAACCGAACCCGAGCGTTCGGTTGGTTTCGGTTCAATAAAATTTTGAAAAACCGAACCCGAGCGTTCGGTTGGTTTCGGTTCAATAAAATTTTGAAAAACCGAACCCGAACCTTCGGTAGGTTTCGGTTTTGGAAAATTTTTAGAAACCGAACCTGAACCTTCGGTAGGTTTCGGTTTTGGAAAATTTTAGAAAACCAAGCAATTTAGACATGCAATCAGAAAATACTTATTAACAATAAGGTAAACAACTTCGTACAAGAAATATACAACCAAGAAAAACTACCTTTGAGGTGATGAGCGAGTTAGATGGTTTAACCGAACCTGAACGTTCGGTTGGTTTCGCTTCTTACGTTTGAGGTTGAGAGGTGGTGTGAGGTACTGACTCTGATTCCATCATACCTAGCCCTTGCAATATTCTATTGAATGATGCTTCAGGAAGAGCTTTGGTTAAGACGTCACCCAGTTGATCAGTGGTTCTTACGAAATGAAATTCGATGTTTCCATCTTCCACGTGATCTTTGATGAAGTGATACCTCAGTGCTATGTGTTTGGTTTTAGAGTGTTGCACTGGGTTATGACAGATCCTAATTGCACTTTCAGAGTCACAATATAGTGGGATCTTCTTCATATTGAGTCCATAGTCTCGAAGTTGACTCTGGATCCAAATCACTTGAGAGGTGCAGGATGCAGCGGCTATATATTCCGCTTCGGCAGTAGACAACGACACGCACGTTTGTTTCTTGGATTGCCAGCTAACCAACTTCCCGTCAAGGAATTGACAGCCGCCAGTGGTGCTTTTTCTGTCGAGTCCACATCCTCCAAGGTCAGCATCTGAATAGGCTTGAACGAAAAAGCCTGAATTGGAAGGATACCATAGACCTAAGGAAGTGGTTCGCTTGAGATAGCGTAAAATGTTCTTCACTGCAAGCATGTGAGGTTCGCGTGGGTTTGCCTGAAATCGAGCATAATAACACACAGAAAACATGATGTCAGGCCTGCTAGCAGTAAGATACATTAGTGAGCCTATCATTTGACGATAGAGCGTGATATCAACAGCCGGTTTGTCTAGAGATGGAGTTAGCTTGGTGCCGAATGCCATTGGGACTTTGACTTTGGAGTCTCCCATCATACCAAACTTTGCTAGGAGAGTCTTTGTGTAAGCTTCCTGATTGATAAAGATGCCTTCGGGTCCCTGTCTAATATTTAAACCAAGGAAAAAGTTAATAGGACCCATTGAGCTCATTTTAAATTTAGTCTCCATCAGCTTTCTGAATTCAGCTGTTAGGCTGGGATTCGTAGCCAAAGATGATGTCATCGACATAAATTTGAACTATCATAAGGTGGTTACCTTCCTTTTTGCGAAAGACGGTTGGGTCAACCGAACCTTGTTTGAATTTAGACATCTTTAAGAATTTAGTTAGCGTTTCATACCAGGCTCTCGGAGCTTGTTTGAGGCCATACACAGCTTTATCCAGAATGTAGTAATGATTTGGATATTTTTCGTTCATGAACCCAGGAGGTTGCTCCACATACACGGTTTCTTCGAGTTCTCCATTAAGAAATGCACACTTGACGTCCATTTGGAAAACTTCAAAGTTTTTGTGGGCAGCATATGCAAGAAATATTCTAACTGATTCTAGTCTAGCTACGGGAGCGAAAGTCTCTTCATAATCAATCCCTTCCTCCTGACAATATCCCTTTACTACCAGACGAGCTTTGTTCCTTATAACATTCCCTTCCTTGTCCATTTTATTCCTAAAGACCCATTTGAGACCAACAACCGAGGCATCTGGAGGAGTTGGAATGAGGCGCCAGACTTTGTTCCTTTCAAATTCGTTCAGTTCGTCTTGCATTGCTTGAACCCAATCGGAGTGATCGAGAGCAGTGTTAACTGTCTTCGGTTCAACTTTTGATACGAATGAGTTAAACATACAAAACTCAACCTTTGAAAATAAGGATGTCTGTTTTGCCTTCAGTTGTGATCGGGTCAGAACCTTTTCGGAGACATCACCAACCACTTGAGAGATAGGATGATCTCTGGTCCATTTGGTAAGAGGAGGATAGTTTGGATCAAAGGTAGGGTCTAGTTCAGCATTGATCATTTCTTCTGGCTCTGATTGGCTTTCGTAGTCAAGCGTCATATCACCATGCTCCACCTCGATTGATGAGCTATGAGAAACTTGAGGTTCAGAGGTTTCTTGTGGTGCTGGACTTTCAGGCGTTGATGCACCTTCAGTTGGAGAAGCACTTTCGGTTGCAGTTGGACTTTCGGTAGCAGTTGTAGAACTTGGCTCCCCCTCGACATGTGAGCTTGGCTCCCCCTCAACATGTGAGCTTGGCTCCCCCTCGACTAAAGCATTGTTGGATGGAGGTTCATCAGAATTCGATCCTCCTTCATTCATTCTCGTGGCAGCTTCTTCGACAATTTGCTTCATGTGGTCTACTTTGTTGTCGGCTGCACCTGCTTCTGAGAGAGTAGCTTTCTCTGGTTCGTCAAATAGCTCCAGAAATTTCTCGTATAAATTAGCGATCGAGACAGTGACTTGGCCAGTTTGAGGATGAATTTCCCCATTTGTGTCTTCTTTGGCCTGTAGCTTTTTGACCTAGTTATCGTCAAAAGTCACGTAATAGGTCTCTTCGATTTTTCTCGAACGCTTGTTTAGGACTCTGTATGCTTTGGATGTGAGAGAGTAACCCAGAAAGATTCCCTCGTCGGCTTTGACATCGAACTTGTTGTGGTGTTCTTTAGAGTTAAAGATGAAACACCGTGAGCCGAACACGTGGAAAAATTTCACATTGGGCTTTCTGTTGTTGAGAATCTCATAAGGTGTGAGCGTGAATCGCTTGTTGAGATAGGACCTGTTCTGTGTAAAACAAGCAGCAGAAATAGCATCAGCCCAAAAATAAAGAGGTAAGGAAGCAAAACTTAGCATAGTTCGGGCAGCTTCACACAAAGATCGGTTTCGTCTTTCGACAATCCCGTTCTGTTGAGGTGTGTAGGGAGCTGAGAAGTTGTGACTTATTCCCTTTTCTGCTAGAAATTCTTCAAATTCCCTATTCTTGAATTCCAGACCATTTTCGCTCCTGATGTTGCGAACGACCTTCTTGAGCTGTACTTCAATCTGCTTGATGAACACTTTCAGCTTATGAGTCGCTTCAAATTTGAGCTTTAGAAAGAACACCCATGTAAATCGTGAAAAGTCATCAACAATAACAAGAATATACTTGCTACCACCGATGCTTTCGATAGATGATGGACCACACAAATCAATATGAAGTAATTCGAGTGGTTCAACAACTTTTGTGTTAATTACAGATGGATGACTTTGACGACTCTGCTTCCCCATTTCGCATGCAGCACACAAATGATCTCTGTCGAACTTGAGCAATGGAAGGCCTCGAACATGACCTCCAGTGACAAGTTTGTTGATATCTTTAAAGTTGAGATGAGAGAGTCTTCTGTGCCACAACCAGCTTTCGTCAGATTGAGCTTTTGATAATAAACATATAGCTGGGTTTCCTTTGATGGGTTTAAGGTTTAGAGGAAACATTTCACCCTTACGCTCCGATTTGAGAATTACTTTCTTCGTCTTCTTCTCAATGATTTCAGAACCTTCATCGTCGAATGAGACTTTGAGACCTGTACCTCCAACAAGCTGAGATACACTGATGAGGTTGTGTTGTAGTCCTTCCACATATGCCACCTTCCTTATAGTAAAGTCACCATTTGTTATCATTCCGTATCCCTTTATGGTGCCGAAAGAGTTGTTTCCAAACTTGACGTTGCCACCATTTGAAAGAGACCTGTATTCCCTGAGCTCCTCTTTCCTCCCTGTCATGTGACGTGAGCAGCCACTGTCGATGTACCATTCTTCGTCGAACTGCTCGTCACTTATAACCTGCAAAAATTAAGCAGATTTAGGAACCCAAAGTTTCTTGGGTCCACGTGAGCCTTTCACAGGAATAGGAATAGTAAGAGAGATGTCAACAAGATATGTTCGTTTTATAAGTGTTGTTTCATCTTTCTTTTTAATGGTAAAGACTTTTATTTTATTAGGATTAGGTGCGTTCGGTTTAGACTCTGGTTTGGATGCATTGACCTTCTGTTTGCCTTTTTGTTCAGCTGAAGAATGAGATTTTTGAGAACGAACAGAATGAGCTTTAGAGCAAGATGAAGATGAATTGGAAGAATTAGAAGAATTAGATGAATGAGAAGGAGTGGGTTTAGATTGAGATGACTTCTTGGCTGGAGACTCTAGGTGACCCTTTTGCTTTTGATCATTGGTGGGACTGACCTTAGAGTTTTGATCTCTTTTGTCTTCAGAAACAAACCTATGCTTTCGGTTGGAGTCGTTCTGTGAACCGAACCTATGCTTTCGGTTGGAGTCATTCTCAGAACCGAACCTTTGCTTTCGGTTGGTATTCTCTTCCGAACCGAACCTTGGCTTTCGGTTGTTGTGGCTCTCATGCTTTTTGACAGGATTGTTCTCAAACTTCAGATTCTTGTCTTGATGTGAGAAATATGCATTCTGGGACTGCCAGAATTGTTTCCTTTCGGAGAGATTCTTCCTGTATCTTTGGTTCCTTTCACGTTTCTTATTCCTCATCTGCTTCGGTTGATGATGAATATTGGCTTTCATTTTTGGTTTCTCCTTGGCTGGTTCACTTTGAACTGTAGGAGTTTCACTTTGAACTGAGGAACTAGAGGGAACGTCTTCTTTTTCCGAACTTCCATTCTCTTGAGGAATGTCTTTCGTACCACTGGTGCTTGGCTCATCGAAATTATCTGGCTTATTCAGGGGTTTTGGTATGTATCTACCTTTACTCATCCATGAGGTTCTTTCTGATAAGCCTACCGTTTCGTTTGCATTATCTATTGGAGCTGACCAGAAGTACTCATCGCAACCATCAGCATTGTCTTCGTTTACAATAGCTGTGAGTTCAGCGGTCTGATGTTCGGTTACTCCAGTGACCTTGTACACTTGATTTGGAGTTGTCCTGACCTTTTGATATACAACCGCTTTTTCTGCTAAGATCGGGGACTTTTGTTGGGACAATCGAGCGAACTCCACAGAATTTTCAGAAATTAGATTCTTGTGGTTTTCAGGTTTGCTTTTTACAAATTCTGAGCAGTCAACCGTGTCCTCTACAGAAATTTCACTCATGTTGTCGTCCTCATTAAGCTCAGATGCATTTTCAACATCTATTTTGTTTTCTGAGCTCAAGTTGGCGTTTAAAGAGTCAAATTTTTGTATGGTTTCGGTTCTCAGTTTAAGTCTATCATTTTCATCCAAAAGGTTTTTAAGCATGTCCTTGTGGTCCTTCGATTTAATGAAAGATTCAATTTTGTCCAGTCCATACATGTAGGTCGGATTGACGTCATCAGATGATATCACACTCTCACAATTATAAGCTTCGGCATCGATTTCATCCTCCTTAAACTCAAGGAAGGGCAAAATCATGCGATGGATCTTTTGGCCTATTTCACAGTCCAAGTGAAGCTGAGTAATATTAGAATAAAGACGCTTTGCAATTAAACAAAAAACATTCCGCTGTTTTAACAACTTTAAATTGTCTCTTTGTAAATAAATGTTTTCGTCTTTTATTTTAACTAATTCAGACTCCTTCAACTCGATCCACATGCGCCGCTCCTCACTCTTCGAAGACACCCTACTTAATTGATTAGTTAGGTTAGAATTGGTGACTCGAGTTTGAGTTAAGCTATTATCTAGATGAGAAATTCTTGTATTAACATTTTTTAGTTCTTTCTCATATGTGGATTGTGGTACTTTAAATGAAACGAAAACCGATTGTACCTTCTTGATCAGTTCATCGAGCTCGTTGAACTGCTGGCTGAGTGGTTTGGCCGTAAAGCACATATCCTGCTGTTCCTTCGGATCATTGCTTCCACCATCAGTGTTGTATCCCCTCATCTGAGATACATCAGACACCATGAAGCACCTTCCTCCACTGCTTTCCTCCTTTGCCACACAAGCCTTTCCATGAGTAGGCTTCCTCACTTCATCGTCTTCTGAGTCGGTAGACCAAACTTCCACGCTACCGAACTCGTCATCAGCAACCGAACCCTGCACAATTAGAGCATTCATGGAAGGGTTAGCGGTAGATTTCTTCTTTCTCATCTCGTCAAGCCTTTTCTGCAACAAGGCTTCCTCATCCTTTTCCTCGTCCTTTTCAGCCATCTTTTTGAGGACACAATCCTTAGCATAGTGGTTTTTCCCACCACAGTAGTAACAACTTACTCCAGAATCACCATCTGCCTTCGGTTCCTTCTTGGGCTCTTCAACCTTCGGTTCATTGTTAACCTTTTCTGAACTATAACTCCCCTGCCAGTTTCGGTTTTTGTTGCTGGGGAATCTCTTCTTAATGAACCTCTTGGGGTTAGACACCATCATAGCATAATCCTCAGACGTGAGGTCATACTCCTCCAAGTTGAGGTCTTCATCCTCCATCACAGCTTTACTTTTTGATAGGAGGGCTAGTGAACCTAGGCTTGAAACAACGTTCTTTTCTTGCAGCACAATCTTCTCCTGGGACTTGAGAATACCCACCAGTTTCGCCAAAGAGTATGATTTAAACTGCTCATGCGCTTTAACTGTTGACACCACTGCTCTCCATTCTGACCTTAGACCATTTAAGAACGTAACCTTCTGCTCGATAAGCTTCCTTTCGATGTCATGTTTGATCATACTACTGAGAAGATGATTGAAGCGAGCGAACGTCTGGGTCACAGTCTCTTCGGCTCCTTGCCTGAATTCTCCAAACTCGGATAAGAGAAAGGTTTGGATAGAATGTTCAAGATCCTCGTCTTTAGAGTACAGTTCGCGAAGTCTATCCCAAACTTCCTTTGTCGTCGTGCATGAGCTGACCAATCTGAAGGTGTCGGACTGAAGGGCGAATCTGATCAATCTTAGCGCCTTGATGTTGCACTGGAATTTATCCTTTTCATCTTGTGCAATATCTTTAACATCCTTCAGCAGATCACTGTACTTCTTTTGAGTTTTGATAATCCTCGACGTTGCAGAGTGAGAAAACGGTCCATTGATAATTGTTTCCCATATGAGGTATCCATTATCCTCAGATCCTATAACGTAGTCTTCGAAGTGATGCGCCCAGACTTCATAATCATGGGTATATAGGATTGGAATCTTCGTGGTTGAACCGATGCTGTTGGAAATATTGATGGGATTTGATTGCGACTCGTCCATTATGATCGAAAAACCTGTTTAAAGATCAGACTTGTAATAAATCAGATTAGGGCAAAACAATAAATATCAAGAAACGTCAATAATGAGATGACGGCTCAATAAATATCAGTAATTGCGAAAAAACCCTAATTGAAACCTTTTCACAGAAAAGATGTGTATCGATTACATAGCCTCCTGCTCCGATACCAATTGATGAGATTAAAACTTAATCTTGAAGATCGATTAGATCTTAAACAGGTAAGTAAATATAAAACAGCAAGAACACGAAAATAAAGAACAAGTCAAGAATGAATCAAACGTGTCGAATGATTAAAACAAAACCCTCAGAAGAGCTCGATTAAGAACATCAACTGTAGAGGGTTGGTAGGTTTACAAGAACGATCAAAGAAATCTGTAATACTATCGTTATACTCTAGATCGATCACCTAATATGCATGCAAGCATATACTTATATAATAAACCTAAAAGGCTCTCGGTTGGACAGGCCCAAACTGGAATACAAAACAATTGGACTAATAGCCGAGCCCAATGACGCAATTTTCAAACGAATCTTCAACCCAACATGTGTTATACGTGATGTTGAGGACTGCTGATAGTCCTAGGGTTGTTGATAACGCATAATTGATTATTATTTTGTGTCGTATCTGATATTTTGGCGAAGTCACTAAGTTTTGTGCTTACAGTTGTAGGTTAAATATTTTGCAGGTACTTATCGGATTGTGAAGGCAAGATTTTACACACACATCAACATTTTTATGATTCGATATTCTGCATTGCCTTCATTAAAACACTGATTTCTAAATAATGGTTTATGAACAATGGTTTGTCCTGAATGTAATTTTATTAAAGTGGTTGTTATATTGTCTTAAAAATTAAAAATTTAGCATGAAATTTTGAGATGTTACCGGATCAAACATGATAAACGTTACTAATGCTATTTTTTATCATTAGGATGAGCGAATTCATATTTCTGCACAACAAATAAATAAAAAGAAAATAGGAGGGAAGAAATTCATGTTTTCTACACAAAAATGAAATAAATAACAAGGTTAATTGGATCTCAGACACGACAAATGGCTAGGGTGAAGGGGTAGTGCATGATGGTCCTATTAATGACTAAACCGATCTACATATAGGATTGAAGGGAAGAGTACGGAAACCTATATGGATTTTTGAACTATACGTGCAGTGGAAAAACCAAAAGGGGTTTTCGGACTACAAGTAGAGTAAAGAAAACACAGACAGAAGGGACAACAATATTTGGAGTTAATTTTGTATGTCAAGTCTTCTGCATCTTTTGGACACTTTAGATGAGGTGAAATAAGATGCCAAGGATTGAGAAACTTTGTCCTACTATAGTAATTGAACTTTCAATTGAAGTGAAGTTCCTTCTAAAATTCTGAACATATGTCGTCTAGACTTTACCCTTCAGTTACTGGTTGTAGGTACATTATATGAAAGAGACGCCTTAAAGCATCTACAATGGTGCTTTTTTTAAATCTTATTATTATTTACTTTTTTTTAACTAATCACTTATTACCATTGGAGTGTACAACTTATTTGCTTCTTTCTATTGAGCACTCAACATATATTGAGTGGTCAATATACTTCTATGTTTTGTCATTTATCACCCCAACACTTTAGTTATATTTCATTTTACCCTATTAACTATATTTTAGTTTTAAATATTTTCTAATTATTTACTAAATAATTAAATTTTAAATATTTAATTACATTACATTTATAAAAAATAAAATTATAATGATTATATATTTTTTTTCAATCTTTTTTATGACTATTTCGTAATAGTTTTTATCATATTAATTTTTACAAACGATATTTTGTAATATATTTCTTTTGAAACAATGTACTGTAATAATTTTAATATATTAAAATACAATGTACATTTAAAAAATGAATAATTAAATAAAGGAGTTTTATAGAACATTCTAAGTAGATATGGGTAAATTAGTTAACTTTTTATAACTAAAAACTATAACAAGAGGTTAACCATTAAAGGAGTTACTTAATTAGAGGTTAAAATTTTTAGAATGATGATGTAGCACTAATTTTAAGTCTTAGTATAACTTAACCATTGGAAATGCTCTCAGAATTTGAACATTTAAATGGATTTAGTTTGTTGCTTTAAGTTTTGTGCTTCATAACTCGAAGTGACTCTTGTTGATTATCCCACATCGAAATTTATGATATCCAGACATACTGTCAAATTATTGATTAAGTAAAGTGAATTGTACACAATCTTTATGTTATCCGGAAACAGTAATTCTCAATCCAATCCAATGCAAACACCTAAAACTTATATCCAGTCCAACGTAACATAAAAAACGAGTCTGAGAGATCAAACTACAAAAGCCTAAAAATTACATACGAACAAGATTCAACATAATTATACATCTGAAAGTTATATGGTCTCTGTACATACACAAACACATCTATACAATGTGTAGAGAAACAAGATCAAAATAATGTACATATACACACTCAAATCCTTATGTCTAGAGCAGAAATAACCAAATCTGGAGCATATATGTTAACTCATACCTCGTGTGCATCACTTATCATTGGTCATTATCTACTCTTGGAAACCCTAGTCTTTGTACTTTTCACATTCTATTATGTATTATAAATATATTTTATGATGCATTTATCTACCAAGGTCCTGTCATCGTTCTTCGCAAGCATAATCTTCCATTTTCAGTCAGCTTTGTCTTCTCCCATATCTGACAAAACAAATAAAAATGATTGCATTCAGCGCCAAAATAAGGTATATATCGCCAACATTAATTTATAAACATATATGATCGCATTCAACGCCAAAATAAGGTATATATCGCCAACGTTAACTTATAAACATATATGATCGCATTCAACGCCAAAATAAGGTATATATTGCCAATATTGATTTATAATCATATATGATCACAAACATACGTTTTTTTTAAAGTGTTTTTAAAATAACAAGTGAAGACCATTTTTGAAAGTATCATGTTTGAATCATTATTTAAAAGTAAAACATGACCTCTTTATAATAACCCTATAACTACGCACCTGAAAATGTTGCGATTCCATGATTTCATCCTAAATACAACAAAAACAACATCACGTGATATATAAATCACGTACACAATAATTATGACAATTGTTAAGTAAAAATACCTGCTTTTTCTGCACCTCCTCTTTAAGTTTTTCAACTTCTGCTTCTAATTCCAATGTATATGCCTGTTAGTTCCATTAACACACGAATGCATAAACATAAAAAGATCAAATTAAACAAGAAAGATATAGATTTTCAAGAACTTTGACCTGTTTTCGAGCCCTTGACCTTGCAGCAGATTCTCTGTTCTTAATCATCCTTTTGTGCCTTCTCTCCACCACTTTCTCCAACACACCACTCCTCTTTCCTTCATAGCTACCACCATAACAGGGTGGTGGTGATGGTGACATGTCCAAATTGCCATTTTGGTACAAATCTGATGGATAATCAGTCTTTATTGAATGACCAATCTTTCCAATTATAGAAACCCCATTTTCACGACTACTCATATGATTATTATTCACTAAATTTACTGAAGATCTAAAGTTGAAGGCGGATTGTTTCGGGAGAATTTTTTGAAGTTTTTGCACTTTTGAGGAACCAACACCCTGCAAGTTGTCATTTTTACCCTCCGTAACTACTGCTTCTTGACGAAACCCTTGATTTTGAATCACGTTTTTGAACCCTTGAGTTTGGTTGTTTTCCGAAATTGCCCCTGCTCTCTGCAAAAATGCCTCTAGTGTCATTTCACCCAAAGTTGGTTGCTTTTCTTGTGGCTGAATGGTTGGTTCTTTGATCAAATCCACATCTTTAAATCCGCCATTTTCTTTAAGACAATCTCTCCAAATTTCATCCACCTTTTTCTGACTAATTGTTCTTGGTAAAATCAACGATCCTTGCTTTTGAAATTTTCCGTTTATGCCCAAATTGGAATTTGATGTCATTGATTGAGTCTCTTCAGTAGTCCAGATTTTCTTCAAAAGCTCATCGATGTTCATTGATCCGAAATCTTCCCCATTTCCACCAAATGTGTTTTGTAATTCACCAAAAGTCAATGCGTATATGGAAGATTGTTCGGTCAATGATGAATTTGCTACCATGGGCTTGCAGTTCTTGAAATTGATAAACGAACTCATTGCTTATATAATTCGATACCTATTACATTAAAAAAAGATTATGTTTTTGCAATGATTTATTGATACCCACATAAAAAATTCATCAAATAAATGAAATTTAAGTGTGGTATGACCGTATAAGGATATGACTTATTTACACTAGACTTTCTTGATAAAGTAACTTCACATCAAGAATAAAAAATCTTTATGATTTTACTTAACTCAATAGAATGCCCTTCATTTAACTGTGGATTTTATATATATATATATATATATATATATATATATATATATATATATATATATATATATATATATATATATATATATATATATATATTATAATTATAATTATCAAGCCTAGCATATTGTAATATATTTTGGGTACTGTAGACACAATAATTTTTGAAAGCTACTATGAGTTTTTACATTTTAGCTTTAACAAAAACTCGAACTAAAGAAAATTTTCGTTGTTTAATAGATATGGCTTTTGAATTTTAATTTAAGCAAAATTCTTTTGATCCAATAACTACTTCAAATAGCTTTTCGAACTTTTCACTTTTGATTTTATGTAACTTTATGCATTTTAAAACTAACATTAAATTTTGCCGAATATTTATCTACAAATATAAGTTACAGTTAGTCTTCTGACTACCAGCTAACAACCTCTACGTTGTTGTTAGTTTTGTTAAACACTCCCCTATAACAATTATGCACATAGGTAAATTCATAAAATGTACAAGTTCATATGCATGATGTACAAGTCGAATAAGAAAGATAGTATTAGAAAAATAATTAAGGTGTAGCAAATTATAGGAAATATAAAAGGATATATGAAGTAAAGCACAACTCATTATATATGTATATACAGAAAAATCCTTAAATTACTTTATATTCATAAAAACTCTTATATCAATAGTTACCATTCAGAAAAAACCAAAATACAAGTTTTTAAGAGATTTAGACGACTAAAAATATGATGTTGCTTATATTTTATATTTTTAATACGACAATGATGTTAATTATTATATAAACAATTAGTTAAGGAGGAAAAAATCAATTGTATAATTCCATATAGAGAACACAATTGAGCAAAAGTAATCAAAATAGATGTAGGTTTTGACATGTTTTCATATACAATCAAAAAAATATTAGGAATATTTATGTCATATCATATTTTTAGTCGGTCGTTTTTCTTAAAATTTTACAATTTTATTTTATTTAAAACGTAAATAATAATATAAGGGTTTTTCTATATATAAAACATACAATTGTTTTTGTCTTTGTGCATATATATCATCAAAAATTTATCTTTGTGCATATATCACCAAAAATAAAAATCATTTGCATGTTTCCATTATCGCAGTCAAGATTCAAGAAAAAAGTCCTAATAACAAGATATTGGATTAATTAGCAGGTCACTACTGTTGAAAATAAATAAATAAATAAATAAAATAGCATATTACCTCCAATATATCGGAATTCCCAAAATACCCCTGAAAGGTACATAAAACCTTTACGCGAAATAAATCTTAAAATTTTAAAGAAACAACACATACATCAAGAACCCAATATCAATCCGTGAACATTTTCCATTTTTGTTAATGGAATAAAGTAACCATTATCCAGGGACATGATTACCACTAAACTTCATAGTAAAGCAACATATTACCATCAATAATTAAAGAAAAAAAAACAAAACAAAATTCAAAGAACAACATCCATGAAAACCCACAACCATTTGAGCCATGAAGATCAAATGGTAAATAATTAAGGTTTTACCCTTTTAGTGGAACATAAAAGGACAGCTAGATTGAAGAACAAAAAATATCTGGAGGAATTTAATATAAAATTTGAGACGATTTTACCCTTTTAGAGGGAGAAGAGCATTGTGTCGTTTCCTTTCTTCTTTGTTGAATTGGAATTGTGAAGATGATGACAAGTGTTTGTGCTCCGTTCACTCTCTTACATATAAAGAATTTGAGGCTCACATAGTCACATGATACTTTCTTTCTAAAAAGGACGTATGATTTATGAAAATTCATTTAATATGTTAAAGTTTTATTTACATAAACAACCCTTCAACTTTGAATGTCATTGTATTTGTTTTTTTATCCTTCTAGTCTTAATGAACGGTTTAGTAAAAAAAAAACATTAACAATAATAACAATGGTAGTAGCATTAGCAGTAGTAATGGATTGAAGAGGTATATGGGGGGGGGGGGGGGGGGGGGGGGGTGGGGGTGTTATAATTAACTATTGTAAACATTAGCGGTTGTTATGGAAAAGTAAAAAGGTGAGGGGGTCCTTTTATAAAATACCGGAATAAAGAAAAATACTGTAGTACATTTGAATGAAGAAAGTAAGGGTGGACCATTGATTGCGGTTGAGAATTGTGATGTCGCCGGATGTGATTTCCAACCAATCAACAGCATTGATCCTGCTCGTCCATTTTTTTTCCCACACAAATATCTGATTTAGTGTCAAATACGATATTTTAAGACTTAAAAAATCTTGTAAAGCTAAGAGGAGTGGTAACACTTCTAACAAAATGTTAAAATATGCCATATCATATATTTTATTTATCATATAATCTTTTCTTAAAAAACACAAACATTTAGATTATAAAAAAAACAAAAAAAAAACAAATGATAAGAACTAATGAGAACCATTTGTTTTTAGAAAAAAAGAAAGGAAAAACAAATAAAAAAGAATGAACCAATATAAGCTTTCATTTTTCTGCTGCTCCTTCTTTCTTCTCACGCTAAATAGTTGGCGACTTTTGTTTGACACCTCCCTTAGCACATGCTAGGGGGTGGTGTTTGTCTTGTGCTAGCAAGGATAGCGAGGGTCTTAGCGACCCCCACTCCCATTAGTCTAAAGGAATACTATGAGGATGATAGGAGTTAAGCGCTAAACATTGTCGTAGGGATGACATTAGAACCGTAAGAACCGAAATCGGAATTGATAATAAGGTCAAGTTACGGGTTCTCTATTCTTATGAAAACCGTCCCGGTTCTAAAAACTAGAACTGGCTTGACTTTTTTTTCTATTTTTTAAAATGCATATAACTCACTCATATGAAGTCGGAATTGCTTGATTTTTTTCCCAATATATAACTTGGATTTTGTTATTTATTTTTAACTGTACAAACATATATTTTGGTTAGATATTGAATCAGACACATGTCCCGAATTAAAGAATATCGCTGCTGCGTTTTTTCTATTTCAACATTTTTTTTAAATCATTCCGTTTTTTTAAATGTGCATAACTCATTCATATGATGTCGGAATTACTTAATTTTTTTCCGCATGTAATTTAGTGTTTGCACTTCATTTTAGACTGTATAAAAACATATTTTGGTCAGATATTGAACAACTATAAATCCTAGAAGACAACATATCAATGTTGTGTATTTTTGGTTTCAACATTTTGTTTTTAATTTTCGGAATCTGTCCTGCTTTAAAAAAGTATGTAACTCGAAATTATTTTATTCTTTTTTATCACGTAATTTAGTGTTTTTACTTCAATTTATAATGTAAAAAAATCATAATTTTTTTAATATTGAATCATTTACAGACCCAGGAATATAACATATCATCTACAACATTTCAACCAGTTCTAGTTTTAAAAAATAACTGAAAAACTTGGACCGGAACCGGAACCAGCGCTAGAATCGGCGATCCGGTTCCTGGTTCTTATAATATACGAAAACCGGTTACAGTTCCAAACCGGTCTGGTTGTAAAGCTCATCCTTACACTCTTGCTAGGAGCCTGACTATGAAAAGGAACACCGCTCCTTAACTCTCGTTAGGGCTCGCTAGCTTGCTTTCGTTATGACCTTAACGAGAGGAGAGAAAGGATTACTTCAATGTTCACTAGATCCACCATTTTTAAAAAAAAAAAAAAAAAAATTCCACAGTCTTTATATATAAATTTCATGTTCCCTTAGGAACAATATTAGTCTAATTTTTATTTTAAAGTTTGTACATCTTTCTTCTTGGTGGGGTAGTGCCTGCTACCTGTCCTAGATACGTATACCGAATTTGGTCCCTGTGAAGAGTTGATTCGCTTCCCACCGCTTTCAATTGCTTCCCGCTTCCATCTTCTATTACCACGCATATTACTCCCTTCATGATCCCAAAGGTAGAAATCGATGTTCATCGCCACCGCAATCCAATCTACCGCCTCCACTTTGTGCATAACTTTAATCCTCTTGCTATTGCCACCGACTACATGTTTCCTGACCTACCGACTCTCATATCTTCCCTATTTAGTTCCTTGATTATTCGATTTTCTGTCATAAATCGAACTCATAGGGCTTCTGGATTCCCCTGACCAATCATTCACGGTTTTGCTGCTTTTCATGAACATCGATGTTATCTCCAAGCCCTATATTGTGATTATAAAGCCACGAATACACATCTGTTCTCCTATATGGTAAATCCTCTCACCCCTCCGATTACCCTTTCTTCTAGATTTGCAGTTGTTCTACCAGGAAAATAGAGACGACGCCCGTTAGGGCCATGATCCTCAAAGCATTCAGGATCCTCAAACCTCATCAGATATTCAAGATCCTCAACTATCTCAAGATCCCGACTATTACCGTTATTACTATTTATTAACATTTATAACGGTTATATTTCGTTCATAACTAACACTTGTGTAGAAATAATCAACTGAAGACTTATTCTCAACAGAAAGTCACCTCAACTATGCTAAAGACCCAGAATACCAAGTCCAACAACGTTCACAAAGTTGGTCATAGAGGATCTTGGGAATATCGGACATCTTGTTAGCTAGCTTAGACTATAAATTAACACATGTATCTCACATACAACACACTCTACTTACACTTAGCTTACCCTACAAACTTTTTCACTTATTCTTACTAGAATACTCTATGTAATCATCATTTTTTTAATAATAAAATAATCAAGGCAGGTGATCATGATCACCTCCCAAGGTTTTGTGCCGGAGATCCTAGCAAGGATCAACGGATTTCCTTGTAAACAATCTTGTCATTCTCTTTACTTTTCTATATTGCATAATTCAAATATCATAGCCTCTCATTCAATTTGGTCGATCAATACTTGTGTAATTTTTGACCAAAACAATTTGGCGCCCAACTCGGGGCTGTGGTGTTCAAAATTTGTCACACCTCCGAACCGAAGAGTACGGCGGAAACGTCCGGGGGTTGAGGTGACATCATCTTGTAATATCATCATAGTGAATATATTTGAAACAAAGCATGCATCATCATCACACGAGAAATAATACAACAATACTGAGTTTACATCATTGTAATTGTTTACAACAGTTACATCCCAAAATATCAATGTTTATAATAGCAACAAAATGCAACAAATTTCCACATGACCTTGATGTCCACATGCTTAACGGTTTCCTGAGAATACAAGTTATTTTGAAAATGGTTGATTTCCACATGAGGCAAAGTCTCATGTTTGTAGTGGGAGATTAGTCGGTGCGCGTAAGCTGGCCCGGAAACCCTCATTAGGGAAGTTCCCTTTCCAAAAAAAAAAGTTATTTTGAAAATGGTCAACATATATAATGTTGGTGAGTTTATAAGTGTATTTGTATGAAAAGTTTGTATCACTTTGTAACCACCAGAAAATCCAACATTTTCTGTAAATGGAGTTAATGGTTTGAACGCTTTGTATCAAATCTTGTGTTAATGCAGGTGTGTTTTGAAAATGTATAAGGAAAGTATTCTAGAAAATCCTATGTTTTCTATGTAAGTAAAAGGTGATGTATAGTATAAGTTTTTCCTAGAAAATCCGATATTTTCTGCTTGCAAAAGTGTTGTAGTATTTATACACAAACACCGTAAGTTGGTGTTTGTATAAAATTGTAATTGTAGAATTGTTTATGAATTCCATAAATTTATAGTGAAGTTTATTTCTTTGTGAGTCGTTATAACCATACTTGATAATGACTGATCCGCCCGTCATGACATTTTTCAGACGCCGACTTGTTTAAGGTATGGTTTGTCACCCTAAACTGGCCTAGTCTAACTGTAGCGAACAACTCAGGCGTGGGGGTATTAACCCCGTGTAGATCTATATACAAACTCTCGCTCCCCCTCAAGGAGACTCTGGTTATAACTACAGGCTAAAGGTTGTACACTAGGCGGGTACGAATAAATGAACGTGTCTTACAAGAACCTTAACTATATTTATGTGAATATTGTATCACACTGTTTAATGTAGTAATTAATGCTTTCGAGTATGTTTTAAGGTTACAAAGCCCAACGAGTATATAAATGGACCACAGAGGCCCAATAAACATGTAAGTATATATTCCAGGCCCAACAAGCATGTATATGGGATACAAAGACCCAATAAACATGTAATGTATATTCCACGCCTAATAAGCATGTAAGTGGACCACTAAGGCCTAATAGACATGTAGTGTATATTCCAGGCCCAATAAGCATGTAAGTGGACTACTAAGGCCCAATAAACATTTAATGTATATTTCAGGCCCAATAAGCATGTAAGTGGACCACTAAGGCCCAATAGACATGTAATGTATATTCCAGGCCCAGTAAGCATGTAAGTGGACCACTAAGGCCCAATAGACATGTAATGTATAATCTAGGCCCAATAGAAGTGAGTTTGACGTAATTGACTCGTTTTTTATTATATTGTTCGTTCTTGTTCAATTATTTACCAAAATGACATAAAAAGCCCACTTTTTGTAAAAAGACATTTTTGGTCCTTAAAACCGAAAATTTACAATTAAGGCACATTTTGGGTAAAAATGACACTTTAGGTCCCTTAAGATCAAAAGTTTATATTTTAGTGCTTGTTTTAAACGAAATAGCATTTTTAGCTCTCTTTTGTTAGAATTGACACTTTTGGCCCCAATTTTATGAAAATTGACATTTTCGGGCCAATTGTGTATAAATTTATCTTTTTGGCCCAAGTTTGAATAAATTTACATTCTCAGCCCTTTTAACTGAAAATTTACATTTTTGGCTCAAATTTATCTAAAGGGACAATTTAAATCATAAAAGCTAAAAATACAAGTTTAGCCCATAAAACCGTGAAGGCCCAATTTGAGGCCCACGTGTGAAAATTTACATTTTTAGCCCTTAGAAATTCATGAATAACATAAAGATCCATGTTTATATACAATAATCCTTTTTGGTCGTTTCAAAATCGTGGGTTACATAAGCACCCCACTTCTGATTATTTTTTCAATTTTGTCCCTTTACAAGATTTTCTTAGTTCCAACATCCTTGAAATGATTTAATCCTTTCATTTTCATACTATGTTGCATCAAGTAGTCTGTTTCACAAATATCATCATGTGTTAGCATATTTTTCGAGTTTATGAAGATTTCAACACATAATCACAACACAAACCAGTAAAAACACACATATAGATGCATATACACATAGCTTTACACAAAGCAACTTGTATTCTCCCTCCAAACCAAGTAAAAACCGAAAATAGGGGGTATGAACTCACTTTGGGTTGATAGGTTCGGCTTTTTAAAGAAGTTGGATATGTTTTCGGCCTAGCACACCTCTTGAAGAGATCTTCGCATTTTAGGAGATTTTATGAGCATGGATCATGAAATGGAGTGTTAAGGAGTGAAGGATTTATCATAAAATGAAGTTAATCATCTTGTTTAGAGAGTAGCTTACCTAAAAGTGATGATCTTTGAAGAAGTGTTCTTGAACACCACACAAGCACACACAAATTTGGAGTGGGAGGTGAGATTTTCTTGAGATCTCTAGAGAGAATGTTTGGATGAGTTTGAGAGTAAAAATGAAGGTGGTGAGGTGGTGGTTTCGGCCAAGACTAGAAGAAGAAGAAAGAGAGAGAGGTTGAATTGGGTTATTACATGAAGAGTTAAGGATCTAGCTTAGATATATGTAATGCTAATAGCATAGATAAACTCTAGGTATTAATGAGGTGTCAAGCTCATTCAAATATATTGATCCGATATCATGTGCTTGTTGATAAGTCAATTTGTACGCATGTGTTATACCAGTTGTACAATTTATTCCAAGTTTATTCCAGTTATTCATCGGCTACTCTTTCATCGATTACTCTTCAATCTTGTATTCTTGAGTTTTGATTTCATCCATTCGGTTCTAATAATTTTTTGCACTGTGTTGAAAATCTAAATTCAAGATACGATTGCATATGATTTGTTATATGATGAAATTGATTTTGTTCGTGTCCTAGCTTTGAAATCGAAAATTGATTCTTTGATTTTGTCAATCGTGGTCAAGAACACTTGAAGGAGGTTTGGAACAGGTGTTTGAACATGTTTTGATCTGGAATTTGGTGAAGGAATATTCAATTTCATGTTTGTCAATCTTTGATTTTGAAAAGTCAAACTCAGAAAAAGTCAAACTCACTTTTCAATTGTTGATTATGTGAATTGGAAGTTGAAATCGTTTGATACAAGTTGAATATTGGCTATGGATGTCGAAATCATATTTGGTTTGGGATTTGATTTTGAAAATTGGTTGGGTCTATGTTCTTGATGCCGAACACAGTTAACATCGTGAATATTTTTTGGATGGATGTCAATGGGTTTGAAACTGGTTATGATTTCGAAGGTTGTTCAATGCATAGGGAATGATCAATTTTCGTTTGTGGTTCAAGATATTATATGGACATCGATTTCGAAAGTATTAGAAGTCGATTGAGAACGATGCCTGTAATATCGATGATTATTGACCAGAAAAACGAATACAAGTTTTATTCTGGAGAATGATTTGAAATCGAAGGCCCTGTTGATTGAAATCAATAGTCGATGACTTGGTTTTGGAATCGTTTTGGCAATGTTGATGGTGCGAAGTCATTGATTTTCGATTTTGGATGAATGAAGAGTTGGTAATGGAATTCTTTTTGGGGTCACTGTAACAAAACACAAAGTTACGAATGAATAGTTGATGATCGAATTTTGGCTTTGATGTAGATAGTTATGCGACGTAATAACGAAAATTTGGGTTTGATTGACTAACGAAGGTTTTGGGTTGGTGAATGAAAAGCGAAGAACGAATGAATGGGAAGTCGATAGTCTAGGATTTGGAAATTGACATCAACTAATGAATATTTGGAGTCATTGATGTCAACTTTTAGCAAAGGACTTTGTTGACGAAGGCTAGTCTATGAAAAGCGAATTTGTTACTTGATTAACGAAGTGAGGAAGAAAGAGTTTCGTTTAAATGATGCTTGAAAAACTTTCGTTAAAATGGTGCAGTGAAAAATTTTCGTTAAAATGGTGATGGGAAATTTTTCGTTAGAATTGGCTGTGAATTCGTGATTGAAACTAACGAAATTGGGGAATAAAATTTTTCATTGCTGATTAACGAAAATGGGCAGATGATTTGGTACGAAGGGATGAAGTTTCGTACGTTGCCTATAATTTCGTTAAAACGAGATTGGGGAAGAAGAAACCCAAAGTTTCGTAAATGCCTTTAAAGTTTCGACAGTTTGACACAGTTTAAAACTTTTGTACGAATAGGCAAATTTCGGTAAGTTTTGAAGAAAGGAGGAACACTTTCGTAAGCAGTCCCTATACTTTCGAATGTTTGGCAGTTTTTGTCAAACTTCGACAATTGGGGTATTTTCAAATGTTTGGAGGACAAAAGGCAGAACTATCAAAATTAGTCCCTGGAGTTTCAGAAATTTGGCAGTTTTTGCCCAAATTCGAAAATGGACTGATTTTGCTATGAAATTGAAGAAAATGCATTTTAGGCCCCTGCAATTAATGCAAATTGACGCTTTCTACCCAGCTTTGGAAAAGGGGGAGAGTTTTGCATTTTTTGTTGTTTTGGGCGCACCGGGTCACTGCAGAATTTTGAAATTGACAATTTCTACCCATTTTTGAGAAATTTTGTCAAAGGCGGTCCATGAATGAAGCTAAAAATTGAAGATTTTTTGGATTTTCCGGATTGAAGCACAAAGTTTATGCCCCATGTTAAGGTGAAGATTAATTTGACACAAAAAATTCCAAATAGAGCATGTTCTCTTTCCTTGATGGTTTTAGAATCAAATTTCGATTAAAAAAGGGGGAGAAATTTATATGGAAATTCGAAGTTGAATTTTTCATATTACGCGAACTTGAAGACCGAAGTGACCTTGAATTTTTGAAGTACACGAAATGATGCAATTGGAAGTTTGGAAGTGATTTCGTTTCGAAATGGGTTTGGTTTTATTGAAGATTTTCGGGGTGTGTTTTTATGCTCAACTTTTGGGTGATTTTTTAGAGTTTGAGAAGCTCTTAATCATTCGTTGATGCTCGGTTTGTATGGTCTCACATCCTTGAACCCAAATTGAAGAATCATGGAAGAATTGAAGATTTGAAGTTCATCTCTACATGTGTCACGCTTGAGGCTCGGATTGCAGTTGCTCGATTTTGGAAGATTTGAAGTGGGTCATCCATTCCTAACTTTGAGGGGGAGAATATTGGGTGCAAAGTTATCCATGTATGACTTTGTAAATGGGTTGAATTTTGTAGACCCACTTGCATGTGGTGCATTAGCCTTATGACTTATGAGATAGAGAGTGTGAGAGAGACATGTAAACACCTCTATATAAGGTGGGTTCATGCCACTTATGGAGGTGTGCTTGAGAGGTGTAAAAGTGAGTGTGTAAGTGTGTGTTATTTATGTAGATATAGATCTATGTCCCTTTTTGTAACACTACACATATTCAATACATCTCTTGAACACCCAAATCACCATGTTCATTGTGCAATCTTTAATTTCGCATGCCAAACCATGTTGTTTATGTCACTACACCAAGAATTTGAGAGATGATGAAACAAATATTTATGTTGGGCTAGAATTGAATATAACCGAAAATATAAAGTCTAATAAGATATATATATATATATATATATATATATATATATATATATATATCGACCGAGAATTTGAGAGATGATGAAAGAAATTTTTATGTTGGGCTAGAATTGAATATAACCGAAAATATAAAGTCCAATAAGGAAGTTTTCGACCCATTGGGCCCACATTGGTGTTTACAACCCAATATAATAAAAGGAAATGGGTTTTTGGCCCATTATGATCAAAAGAGATGGTTTTCGGCCCAATAAGGCCCATTAAAACCAAATGAGACATTCTAGGCCAATTAAGGCCCATAATGCTATAGTTTACTAAATGTGGGTCCATTTAAGGCCCAAATGAGGATTCTTAGCCCAAAATAATCAAGTTGTGAGTTTATTGGCCCATTAGACCCAATAAATGATTCCTAGTCCAATAGGGGTTTGAACCGGGAAAATTAGGGTTACTACCCAAAGTTAACTGTATGAAATGTATTGTATTAGATTTTTGGGCTTTACGAGTGAGTTCTGATTTGATTAGCTGTTTTTTTTAATTGAATAACATGCATAACATCAAACTTTGAATTACAAGATACAATGAGAGTTGATCATCCATGGATAGAATTTCGTATGTAGAAATGCTAGTTGTGACATCATCCCCCCGTTAGAGGGAGTTTCGTCCCGAAATTCTTTTGAAAGATATACTTAGGAACTAGAGAAAAGGTGAGGGTACTTCTGCTTCATCTGGTCTTCGCATTCCCATGTAAATTCCGGCCCACACATAGCGTTCCATTAAACCTTCCAAATCGGAATGCGGCTTTGTTTTGTACGCTTCACTTCCCTATCCATTATCTCAACGGGCTCTTCGAAAAACAGGAGATTCTCGTTGACTTCGATCTCATCCAGAGGAACGACGAAGGTTTCATCTGATAAGCACTTTTTCAAATTCAACACGTGGACACACGGGTGTATGTCACACCCCCGGACTAGACGGCGGAAACGTCTGGAGGCGAGTGACTTCATTGTGCAGTATGATAACAACTGAATATAAATGAAACATAGAAAATTCAAACATCATACATTGAGATAACAAACTAACATTGTTTACATATTGTATTTGTTCTTCAAATTACACAAAAGAGACGTAAGTAAATAAATTTCAAACTACAGCAAAATAGTCCCGAGTCCGCGTCCCTTTAACCTGCTTACTAGATCCCTGAGAATACAAGTCGTTTCAAAAGCGTCTACATAAAATATGTTGGTGAGTTCATAAGCATGTTTATATAAGAATTTGTGATGGTTTCGAAATCCAGAAAATTTCTGTGTTTTCTTGTCAAAACAGTTGTAAGTCTTGTTTTCCATCTAGAATAGTTGCATGTGTGTGTGTTCTAGTTTATTGTTTCTCGAAATTGTATAAAATCATTTGCTCCAGAAAATCCCATAGTTTCTTAACTAAAATAGTCTTGAGTCATGTTTTTCAATTGAGTATACTTGTACATGTGTGTGATAGTTTATCGTTTTCAAAATCGTATACAATCGTTTTTCCCCAGAAAATCCTATATATTCTGATATATATAAAATGGTGGTCTTAAAAACCCTAAGACTAGAGAGGTGTGAGAAATTCACAGGCAATTGTAAGCCTTCCACGCAAGTTGAGTGGGCGGTCAACACAACAAATGTGGACCATCACTACCATGCATATGGGCAGTCAACACAATGTGCCAATTTATTTATGAGGTTTTCCATACATGAATTTCTAGATACATTAACATATTCTAGTGAGCTGCTGTAACCATACTAATATGACGGAGGCCTGTCTTGGCGTTTCTCAGATGCCCAAATCGATTAAAGACATTTATCACTCTAGACTAGCCGATCTAGCTGTAGCGAACAACGAAGATGCAGGGTGTGAACCCCCTATAGCTCTATACACAAATTCCCGCTCTCCATCCAAGAGACTCTGGTTATAACTCATTACAGGACTTTAGACGTACACTAATATATTTATATTTAGGTATTTTTTGAGACTTGTCTTCACTAGAATACCAACTGGTTTTTGAGTAATCGATAACATCCATTATTTAATAAATAACATTACTTGTGCTAGTTGACTAGGTTTATCGTTTAAGTTTATTGGGGATAATCCACTTGGAATCATAATTATCAAAACTAACCCCAAACTTAACGTAATGTCAAAAACTACCCTTTTCTTCTAAAATGTTTATTTGAGACTTATATTTATTAAAATATTAAAAAATGCCCTTGTTTATCCCAAAATTTTCATTTTGGTCCTTTGAAATTGAGATGCTCAATAATTCTTAAATTTTCTTCCATTATCGAAAATGGTCCCTATATATATATATATATATATATATATATATATATATATATATATATATATATATATATATATATGGCCGAAAATGGTCCAAAAATATTAACAATATTCCAATTTAACCATTTCCAAAATATTATGTTTAACCCTTGGTTTAAACAATTTTTGTAGCAAAACCTTATGATCTTTGATGTAACCATTTATGATTAATATTTCATAAACATACTAGTTTTTGTTTCTAAGATATAAATGGGTGATATATATATACATGTATAGTTCAAAACCTTGAGATTTCCTAAGAATCTAAAGTTCATGAACCATTAGGTGGAGTTCATAACTTTAAGCATATATATCATAATATACATACATATACAAGCAAATACACTAAGATTTCACAAGACCCTTGACTTGTATTCTACCCCAAAAACAAAGAAAACTCAAAAGCTAGGGGTATGAAGCTCACCTTGAGTTGGTTTATGGGATGATTGGAGTGATGGAGTGAAAATATCAAGTCTAAACTTTTGGATGAGTTGAGTAAAGGAGCTTCTAAGGATGATTATTATCCTAGCAATATCAATACATACAAATATGTGTATAAAAATAGTGGAACTATCATATAATCATATATAAATAATCGGAGATTATGAAAATACTTACCAAAAATTCTCAGGATGAACTTGGGCTTAACCTTCTTCAAAAGTTGGGAGAGAGAGTTTTTGAGAGATAAAGAAAAGTCATCTGTATCAAATGATAATATGGTGGGGTGTTTTAAGGTGGACATGTCTAAGATGGGGAGGTGAAATGGGTTGGTGCTTGGTTGGATATCTAGAGGTTAAAGCCTTGATATTCTGTGGGTAATTCATGGGTTACCGTGAATTGCATGGAAAATGGGAATTTACATCACATCATAAAGTCAAACCCTCTTATCTCTTTATTATTTAATATAATACTTTCATAAATATTAACTATTATTTCACGTAAATATGTTTCAAATACTCAAATTTGGCATAAAATAGAGGTTTAAGTGGTCTAAGTTATGAAAAATACGAGTTTGGTGGGATTCCCAACGTCAAAATGCCTTAAAATGAAGAAAATTCCGAAATGGTCTAAAATCCAGAGCCAAATAGCGGGTTTCGAAGCCACTAGGTGAGTTCCGAAGGCATTCTTCAAGTTCTGGAGTCAATCCTCAATTTACGGAGTTAAGCCTCACTTCTGGAGTCAGCTTTGATCCGGAACCAATTCCATCCGAGGTGAGATTGTCCGAAGTATGCGAGGTTACGAAGCAAACACGAAGGCTCCAAACGAGATTGTCCGGATGAGAGGTTATTCCGGAGCGAGATTGTCCAGTGCAAGGGCATGATGAGTTCCGAAGCACATTAGTTTCAGAGCCATTTCCGAAGGTTCCGAAGTGGGGGTTTCTGGATCAAAGAAATTCTGAAGCAGCACAGGAGGTTCCGAAATGAGCTTGCTCTTTCAGTTTCTCCTTTCGTTTTGTGTTATTTTCAACTAAGAAAACTTCATTGGAAAATTAGATAGAGATCTGGGGTACATAGAAAGATTTAGGAGAGATTTGAGATACATAGAGAGATTTGGGAGAGATTTGAGATGCATAGAGAGATTTGGGAGAGATTTGAGATGCATAGAGAGATTTAGGAGAGATTTAAGATGCGTAGAGGGATTTGGGAGAGATTTGCATTATAACAATACATGGCTTATTAGGAATCATAATGTAAACTTTAATGTGTTAGTAAAAGTCTCACAATAGCCATTGTTTACATGAGGACAAAAATTTCCTAGCCAAAAATGCTAGTTGTGACATCATCCCCCCATTAGAGGGAATTTCGTCTCGAAATTCTTTCGAAGGGTAGGATCATGAAGAGGAGAATAGGTGAGGGTACTTTTTCTTTATCTGTTCTTCACGTTCCTAAATGAATTCCGGCCCACGCTTAGTGTTCCCTCGAACCTTCATAATCGGGGTGCGACTTTGTTTTGTGCATTTAGCTTCTCTATCCATAGTAGATAGGCTGATCTATGGTTAGGTGATTCTAGCTCGCTTCAATCTTGTCTAGTGGAACTGGGAGGTTTTTGTCCGATAGACACTTCCTTAGGTTCGACACATGGACTACAAGGTGTACGTCACTAAGCTCGGAGGGTAGTTGGAGTTTGTAGGCTACTGGACTGGTCCGTGCAAGGATCTTGGATGGTCCGATGCATTGGGGATTTAGTTTACCTTTCCTTCCATATCGTATCGTCCCTCCCCAAGGGAAGACTTTTAATAATACTTTGATCTCTTACTTGGAATTCCAAAGGCTTTAAGATGCTATCTACATAGCTCTTTTGTCGGTCTCGCGATGTTTGGAGTCGTGCTCAAGTTTGGGCTATCCTTTTAGTTGATTCTCAAATAATCTTAGGTCTAGTGAGTGTGCTATTGGGCGTTTTTCCTCTTGTCAGTTGGGTCTCTCCCACCTCAGCCCAACAGAGGATGATCTGCACCTCTGGCCACGCAGGTCCTCGAAGGGTGAAACTCCTATGCTCGAGTGGTAGTTGTTGTTATATGAGTACTCGATTAGGGGAAGGTGGGTATCTAAACTTTTCCCATGTCTATTACGCATGCTTCTCATCAAGGTGAGGGTTCTTGTTTACCCCCGATCACGTCAGTTGGGATATCTAGGGATTCAGTGGTCCGACACTTATGAGCGGTGACTGCATGGAATGTGAAGCGTACAAGACTGAGTTCTTAGGATAATCGGAGGCTATAGGTTATTAGGCCTATCTTGGCGAGGACTTTTGAATGGTATTTTAGAGATTGGTGTCCTAGGAGTAGAGTTTTTTGGGCCTTAAGGGTTGGCACTATGGTCACCAACGCTGAGTTTGTGTATGATGTAGTTGACCCTATGAGTCTTTGGTTATCTTGGGAGTTCTCTTCCTATGGATTTTCCGAGCTAACGGTAGGGCAGCCTCTGCCATTTCTTTGCTGTTAGTTAAATAAGTCTCCGATTCGGGGTAGGGAGTATCGGTCCTTAAGGATGGTTTGTTTGACTTATTAGTAGTCAGTGGTTTTATGGGCACTTCACTTTTTCCCCTTATGAGTTAGATGGGTGCTTCTTGCGGTTTGAGGCTTGGTCTGATGTTTTTCCTTACTTGTTATATCGTTCTTGTGATCAGACAATATCTGTTTTCTTGACGGTGCTAAGTGATATCGGAGGTTTGGTTAGTGAGATGGTTCCAAGGGTCAAGGCGATTCCAAACTCGACTTAGCACCTGGTTGATGCTTCCAAAGGGACTTAGGGAATATTTGAGGGAGGTTATAGGCCTTTCGGATTGCCTTGATGCCTTTTGTTTCTTGCTTCTAATCGTTATTGGGTCTATGAAGGAGCGTGGCATCTCTTACATAAGGGCTTATGGGTCTGGATGCAAGGGATTTTTCATTACAGGTTGAAAGAGATTTGTTATTCATGTTCTTATCACTGCAAGTTTTGTTTTTGTTGTTATTATTGCATCTATTTTGTTCCCGCTTGCCGGGTGTTTTAGTAACACGAGAGCACCAATATAAAGCAAGGGTATTCGTAACCCGAATTCTGCTAGGTTTTTCTACTATAGATGGGTGTGGCCTAACCGTACATACTTAGGATTTTAAAAGATAATTGACCGCGTGATTCTGCCCTAATCAACATTCAAACCAGAAACAGGGAAAATAAAGTGGGATCATACACTCTGAGTTTGTGGAATCCTAACTATATATGATACTAATGTTCATATGGAACCATCATGGTCCATTTGCAAGGATCTCTAGTTTCTCTGTGATTTACAGGATTTGCTCAAATGAGGAAATTTGTTTTTTATTATGTTTTTAACTGACAAAACCTTTTTGTGGAAATTCGATGCATAGAGTTTATCGTGGGAACGTACCAAAAATCTCGGTAGGGTTCCTTGTCGCCTCTTCCTGTCTAGTTGTCAACTCCTCCGTCATTCATCTCTGTTGGACAATCTCTCTTAAAATGTCCTGCTGCACCGCATTTGTGACATACTGGACTTGCTTCCGGGTTGAGGGTCGGAGTGACGCATAGGGCCGGGGCCCTACAGTAGCGGGAGGTGTGTGCCATCTTGTTGCACCTTCTGCAACGAAAATCCCGGCAGGCTCCCCAATAGTGGTATTTTCACTTGTTGCAGTGTGGAGACTTTCCAAGATATGGTTTTCTCAATGTGGGAAGAGTAGGGTTAGTAAGGGAAGGACTGCTCCACTTGTTGCCTTTTGGTAAGCCTCTGGGTCGAATCGCCTCTTTCTTCATTCCCAAACTTTTGCTTCATGACCTTATGTTTGGAGTTTGGGGTGTCATGGTAAGTTGTCCTTTGTTGGTTTCCTTGTTACTACGGTTGAAATTATCGACACCGCTTCCAGTTTTGTTTGTATTGTTGGCATTGAGGTGTGCCTTGACAGATGCTACGACAGTTGTTACAGCGGCTTGGAAGGTCGTGGGGTCCATCTGCAGAATTGGTGTTTCGCCGGCTAGCTGGTTGTTTCCATGGGAAGACATGATCCTGTTGCATGAGGGGATACAGGTTCATGAGTAACTATGGTTATTTCTAGTCATATCTTATCTATGATTATAGGTATGAACTTATGCATGTACGTATATAAATCACATGTTTCGTTATACGTTTCTCGTTGTTTCGACCTACATCCCTATGATGTATTTACGATTGAGAGTAGAATTAAGCATCGCACGAATGTTACGTTTTATCGGGATATGGTATAGCCACCTATAAAATGGTTGGATTCTGATTACATGGGTTCTTGGAGGGCGTACATCTCTTGGTATACTATTATTGGTTGCCGTTTAAGATATTATAAGCCTCAGGCGAGTAGTGTGGTGATTTTCTTATGCCGAAATGGTGCACAAGGTGCTCGGCCATTTTACTCATTTCATGAGCGGCCCCTTCCGCTCTTTGTTATGCTAAGGATGTCCTAGTCTTAGTGGTAATCAGATGTCGTCTCAGGGTGGTCACTTCCTCCTTTATAGAGTGTAGACGGTTCATGTGGTTCTCTAGTTCCACGTGTTGTTTCCATAAGGATTTGGAATGGTGTTCTAGTTATTCGTGGGAAAGTCGGATTTACATTGTCGTATATCGGGCTTTGCTTTCAGTTTTCAATACTCCATGACAGAGAGTAGTAAACCGGGAGTCAAATCGGGTTACTTGTGGTCCATATGGGGGTGGTGCTTGTATTGTGAGGGTGTTAAGGATCGGAGCACGGTGCACGTCGATTGTGGATGGGATTGCCTTTTGTGGCAATGCATCTTGAACTTGGTAGGTGTCAATCAGTAAACTTGTCTTTGCGTGGGTATTGTTTTGTTACTAGGCATGTCTATTCCAAGGGCACTTACATTTGGTGTTTACATATATATCTGGGAGGAGAGAGATGAAAGGGTTTCTTGCTAACAGGATAAGGCTCGCTGAGGGTTTCTTTGGCTCTTTCATCCGTGCTTGGCTCTTAGTTGGAATCCTCCCTTTCATAATTCATATCTTGGTATGCCTTAGACTTCACCTCTGGGCTCTTCTTATGGACCTCTTTTGGTCCTTCCTTGGCCCATCCGCAAGTCACCTCGACAGGGTAGTAGAGGTCTTTGTGAAGATTTTCAACTATGTCGTTTGTGTGAGAATAGGTGTATGAGAAATACGGGGAAAGTTTAGGTGTGGGGGTTTATGGTATCCTAAAATACTCCTATAGTATTTTAAACTTGATGTTAGATTCCGGTGTTCTCTTGAATGTATAGTTGGTTGGTTTTAGGTTTGTTGCAACACCACTATCACTCTCAAGCACATGTTGGTCATATCTCAAATAAATAGAGTTGATTAGGCTATATTATCCCAAATGTGATTACATAACTTCTTAGGTTTGACTGTAATGTTCAACCTTTAGTTACTTTTGTTTTCTCCTCATTATGATATTGTGCTAGTATGTATGTATTCTTTTATAAATACTTAGATCTTTCAAGTACACCTTTAGTAAGAGTGTTTTAGTCCCATTGTATTTATAGTTGTATATCTTGTATGGCTAGATATACTAGTTCACTATAAACAATGCTCTGATACCAATCTATCACACCCCCAGACCAGACGGCGGAAATGTCCGGAGGCGAGTGACTTCATTGTGCAGTATCATAACAATTGAATATAAATGAAACATAGCAAATCCAAACATCATACATTGAGATAACAAACTTACATTGTTTACATATTGTATTTATTCTTCACATTACACAAAGAGACGTAAGTAAATAAATTTCAAACTACTGCGAAATAGTCCTGAGTCCGCGTCCCTTTAACCTGCTTACTAGATCCCTGAGAATACAAGTCGTTTGAAAAGCGTCTACATAAAATATGTTGATGAGTTCATAAGCATTTTTGTATAAGAATTTGTGATGGTTTTGAAATCCAGAAAGTTTCAGTGTTTTCTTGTCAAAACAGTTGTAAGTCTTGTTTTCCATCTAGTATAGTTGCATGTATGTGTATTCTAGTTTATCGTTTCTCGAAATCGTATAAAATCATTTCCTCCAGAAAATCCCATATTTTCTTATATAAAATAGTCGTGAGTCCTGTTTTTCAATTGAGTATACTTGCATATGTGTGTGATAGTTTATCGTTTTCAAAATCGTATACAATCGTTTTTCCCCAGAAAATCCTATATTTTTTGATATATATAAAATGGTGGTCTTAAAAACCCTAAGACTGGAGAGGTGTGAGAAATCAACACGCGATTGTGAACCTTCCATGCAAGTTGAGTGGGCGGTCAACACAACAAATGCGGACCATCACTACCATGCATATGGGCAGTCAACACAATGTGCCAATTTATTTATGAGGTTTTCCATACATGAATTTCTAGATACATTAACATATTCTAGTGAGCCGCTATAAACATACTAATATGACGGAGGCCTGTCTTGGCGTTTCTCAGACGCCCAAATCGATTAAAGACATTTATCACTCTAGACTAGCCGATCTAGCTGTAGCGAACAACGAAGATGCAGGGTGTCAACCCCCTATAGCTCTATACACAAATTCCCGCTCTCCATCCAGGAGACTCTGGTTATAACTCATTACAGGAATTTAGACGTACACTAATATATTTATATTTAGGTATTTTTTGAGACTTGTCTTCACTAGAATACCAACTGGTTTTTGAGTAATCGATAACATCCATTATTTAATAAATAACATTACTTGTGTTAGTTGACTAGGTTTATCATTTTCGTTTATTGGGGAAAATCCACTTGGAATCATAATAATAAAAAATGACCCCAAACTTATCGTAATGTCAAAAACAACCCTTTTCTTCTAAAATGTTTATTTTAGACTTATATTTATGAAAATATTCAAAAAGGCCCTTGTTTATCCCAAAAATTTCATTTTGGTCCTTTGAAATTAAGATGCTCAATAATTCTTAAATTTTCTTCCATTATCCAAAATGGTCCCTATATATATGCGGCCGAAAATGGTCCCAAAATATTAATAATATTCAAATTTAACCATTTCCAAAATATTATGATTAACCTTTGGTTTAAACAAATTTTGAAGTAAAATCTTATGATTTTTGATGTAACCATTTATGATTAATATTTCATAAACATACTAGTTTTTGTTTCTAACATATAAATGGGTGATATATATAGATGTATAGTTCAAAACCTTGAGACTTGCTAAGAATCTTGAGTTCCTGAACCATTAGGTGGATTTCATAACTTTAAGCACATATATCATAACATACATGCATAAACAAGCAAATACACTAAGATTTCACAAGACCCTTGACTTGTATTCTCCCCCAAAAAGAAAGATGTAACAACATAAATTTTCAAACAAAATTTTCATCTTCAAACATAATAAAACTCATTTGATAATTCTCAAAATCACATATGTCTCACATGTCATCAATTAAAACACAATCCCAGAATCGTAAAAACAATCTCCCGCCAGTGTACAACCATACTGGTGCCTTGCCGCGATCCTCGAGACTACCTGAAACACATAACACATAACACGGTAAGCATAAAGCTTAGTGAGTTCCCCAAAATACCACATACAACACATTTTCCACTCAAGGCTATAACTCTGTAGGACCCTTCGGTCGATGTGTCTCAGTGGGACCCTCCGGTCCCACAACTCAGCAAGTCAATATAATACACAATAAGCATATCACAGAACAAATAACAGGATATCTCAATACACAACACATACACATAAGACCCTCTGGTCACACATAAATTACCACTCAAGGTAAGTATAGTGAGAAGACTCACCTCGTAAGCTAGCAAGTGAAAACCTCATACTCGGAAATCTCGAACTCTACCCACCGATCTAGCCTCTGCTTATCACATAATAATTATCCCCAATTAATATT